>NC_090383.1:33534532-33835233 GCF_036365525.1 Heterodontus francisci
ACATCTTGCCAACCATAAAATGACCCGTTTATGACTTCTCTGTGTTTCCTGTTAGTTAGCCAATCTTCTACCCTTAACCATGAGCTTTTATTTTCCGCAATAACCTTTGATGTGGCACCTTATCAAATGCCTTCTGGAAATCTAAGTACCATGCATCCACCGGTTCCCCTTTATCCATACAACGCCAATAAATTGGTTAAACATGATTTCCTTTCACAAAACAATGTTGACTCTGACTGATTACCTTGAATTTTTCAAAGTGCCCTGCATTAGTGTCGATACCGCCACATTCACTAGGTGATGTATCTTTATACCTCGATCTTTTATCTCATGTTTCTCTTATGGCAACAGGTGAGATAGATGGATTTTACCAGCTCCCCAACATCGAGGGTCATGGCGGGGGGCCCGGAAAAAACCTCTGGGAGAGGCCCACGATGGGACTTGATGGCAGAAGGTCCCGCCCCATATTACTGGTGGCGGCGAGGCCTCGTGGCGCCCCCCCCCCCCCAACTCGGCTACTGCAACTTAATTTAAATATTTAAATACAATATAATTTATGCATAATTACTTACCTCGTCGTGACAGCCGTCCCATGCCAATATTCTGGCCAGTTGCCGGAACTCCCGCACCTTCGGATCTCCGTTCAGAGATCCGAGGCGGCACACTGGTGGGAAGGAGGGAGGAGTGACGTTTTCAGTGCATGGGGTTGGCCAGGGAAAGTTCTTGCTATTGGTTGAGGCGATGGTGGGAAGGGGTTGAAGGTCAAAGTTACTAAAGTTCAGGGGGGAAAGTTCGGGATCGAAGGAAAGGTTTTTTTTGGGGAGAGGGCAATTAATAAACTGATTAGACTTTTGGAGGGTGGGAGAGGGGATTGGAACTTTGAATAACATTTTAATTTTTTAATACCTGTCCCTTTAAAAATTTAAATGGCACCACACCTGCGTAATGGAGGCGGACGCTTTGCTGGGGATGGAGCGCTCGCCCCCTCTACGTCATCGGGGTTGGGCATTCCACTCCCTCCATGTAAATGAGCCGCACACTAAATATTCCGGCAGTTCAGTGACGCACATCTCGCATGTGCGCTGCGCTGTTTTTGAAGCTGCCCCACATCGGCGGTGAGCTGTAAAAATTCAGCCCACTAGCACCATTTCTCTTCCTGGCTTGTATTTCAGATGAAATCATAACTGAAGCCTCAAGAGTAACCTTTGTAATCTTCCTGGTGCTCTACACAGATTCTTCTTGCAGATCCGTACTAGTGGATGATGATCACTCTCCACTATGATTTTGCTCCCATAGAGATATGTCTGGAATTGCTCGCATTCATACATCACTGCCAAAAGCTCTCTTTCTGTTTTGGCATATCTGACCTCAGCTGATGTTAGAGCTTTGGATGCAAACGTTTTCCTTCTTGTACCAGTCTTTTTGTAGAAACATCTACTTGCAGAGTGACAGGTTTCGCTCTGTTGAAATATGACAGACTTGTCTCCTTGCATATTACTTCTTTGAGTTTACTGAAACTTCTCTCATGTGACTTTGACCTCATCAGCTCTCGTAGGTTTGCTGTGTGCTCTGACATGTGAGGTATGAAAGAGCTCATGTACTGGATGAAGCCAAGAAAACTTCTTGCCTCTTGGAGCATCCATCTCAGAAAGAGCTGTGACTTTTTCAGGACTTAGTTTGACTTAATCAGGTGTGTACACCATTTCAAAGAACTGGCATTCTGTTACCTTTATAATGCATTTGTCTTCATTTAGCTTGATCCCAGCTTTCCTGGTTCTCTCCATGGCTTCATGTAGATAATAGTCATGGTCTTTCTCATCTACACCATAGATCTGGGCATCATCAGCCAAGCCAATTGCTCCTTTAAATTCCTTGTATGTCTCATCTATTTTTTACTGGAACACACCTTGGCTCACTTTTAAGGCCAAAAGGTAGACGCAGGAATTGGTATTGTCCAAAGGATGTGTTGAATGTTGTCGACAGTAAAGAATCCTCGTCAAGCGTCACGTTCCAGTAGCTATTTCTGGCATCAAGCTTGCTGAAAACTTTTGCCCTTGCCAGTGCTGGCATAATCTCTTCTAGTGTTGGAATAGGCTAGTGATTACTCTTTATTGCTTGATTAAGATCCTTGGGATCCCAGCAAATTTATAGCTGTCCATTTGGCTTCTCTCTCACCACGATGGAATTTACCTAATCTGTAGGCTCTGTGACTCTGGCAATCACTTTATTTTCTTCCAGCTTTCTTTATTTATTTCAAGCTCTGCTTTAAGCTCTGTTGTTACTTTATGTGGGTGATGAATCACTGGTTTCTCCTCTGGGTCAATGGTGACATGATACTCAAAATCTTCAAAGCAGCCAACCGTCTCATTAAAGCTCTCTGGATACATTTGGACCAGATCTTCCTTGCTTCTGATTGGAGGGCGCTTTTCAATGGGTGTGCTGCCTTCAACCTTCATTGATACCTCCTTCATCTCATGGTTTACCGAGATCAGCTGCAGCTCTTAGCAACTGCTGTACCCAAGGATAGCTGGACCATCTGGTCAGTGACGTAGAATACCCTGTGTCTGCATGGGTTTCTGCCGGGTGCTTCGGTTTCCTCCCACAGCCAAAGACTTGCAGGTTGATAGGTAAATTGGCCATTGTAAATTGCCCCTAGTGTAGGTAGGTGGGAGGAGAATTGAGGGAAGGTGGGGATGTGGTAGGGAATATGGGATCAATGTAGGATTAGTATAAATGGGTGGTTGTTGGCCGGCACAGACTCGGTGGGCCGAAGGGCCTGTTTCAGTGCTGTATCTCTAAATAAATAAATAAATAAACAAACAAACAGTTAATGTCTTTTCTTTTGTGCGTTCCGCTGATTTGGTTCGTTCCCAGCTGTCGAATCTCAGTTCCACCGTATGCCGTCAGCATTATGTTGCTTAGTTTCAAATGATCGTTCTTTGGGTAACCATTCTCTTCGAAATTTTCAGGAAAGAGCTTCTGTATAGTCTGAGCCGAGATAAAGTCGAGCCCAACATTTTAGGTCGGTGACACTGTGTCAGAGTTCTCAGTTCTGTCGAAGGATCACTGACCTGAAATGTTAACTCTGTTTCTCTCTCCACTGATGCTGTCAGACTTGTTGAGTATTTCCAACATTTTTATTTTATATAAGCATCACTGACACCTATATTAAGGATGTGGGACAATGGAAGCAGCGCAGTCGCACTAAATATTGGAATATAGTATTGCAGATGTCAGTTAAAACCCAATTTTCTCCATTCCTGATATGGCCTGTGCTGTACTGGGAGATGCTGAGCAAAGGCTTGGCATGTCCTAACCTTTGGGAAAATCAGAAAGATTATTCTCATTAGTTGTCACTGTACCTCTCCTGCCAGAATAGCAATGATTTGTGAGGAAAACCCACTCCCTTGACAATGGCCATGCAAAGCCCAAAAGGACATTTTAATGGGAGAAACTAGGGAAAAATTGGAAGCTGTGTGCATCGCTTGGAAGGTAAATAGCTTAATTAAAAAAAGGAAACCAGGACACTTAAGATAAAAGACAGCCACATTGGCCAGAACAGAAAGGGAAATTGCTGGGCACAGGGCCATATACAGGGATGAAGACATTTCCTTTGTTTAAAACATGAATTGCCAAAGGATTACGTACACTGAGAGAAAATGATTCAATACAGAGGTGGTAGAAAAGTCAGAAAATAATAAAATGCAAATGAATTTTACTTATAAAGAAATATAGTAGTTGACATCACAATAGCTTTTTATTATATGATACTAAAAATTACTGGATGTTAAATTTTGAGATGCTGTGGCTGGAAAAATAGTCCACGTGATCAGCCTATTAATGAAGTAGTGATTCTTGAGGGCATCTTAACCTATCAGGGTGAACTTTAGAGAGCTGAAATTTAAATCCCTGTGAGGCTGTGGGTCAATTGAGCAGATTGATTTGCTAGCCAACCTGTGTGGCTAACTGTGCCCTTTTTGTTGGCATAGTGTGATGCATGGCACTCATGTTACTTTGTTTCTTTTAGATGTCACTGCAGCAAGATTGTTATCTGTACCCTGACGTCTTGGCACAGTCCCAAGTTCATGTATGCTTATTGGGTAAGGATGTTGAAAGGACAACTCTAGCCACTGGTGTTGATATGTTCCTTCAGGCACCATAGTCACAAGACAAAATATGTGGCCTGTCCAAGAAGTAGCCATGTGGAGAATCCATTAAATATGTTGATATTCTCAGGGTGTCTCCGGTCTGTGGCTAGCCCTTGGATGGTGGTCCTGGGAAATTGTGCATTCCCTGTCAAAATCCTGAACACTGTTTCCTTTCTCCTCAGATTAGGTAATCAATCTTGCAGCAAAGACCAAGCCAAAGCATAATGTGTGGAACAATCATTCATGATATGAAATATTGAGTTAAGAAGAAATGAATTGTATTTATCTGAGAACACAATAAATGTCTAATAGTGTGGAAAGTTATCATAAATTATGTGGAAAGTTATTTCCTTGCACAGGAAGCACAATATTTTGACTACCTTAATTCTAGCTGAAATGAACTTTGGTGTTAATTTTAACCCTACCCACCTGGTGAAAACTGGGCAGGTGGCAAGTTGCAAATGCATAGGTTACTTACCCGCTCAGAACTCTACCCTTTGCTCCATTTCGGACTTTAACCTGTAGGCTACTGCAGACAAGTGAGAAGCTTGCCTAAAGCAGGCTGGGACCTCATGAATTTAAGTGAATTTGGTACTGTTACTCCACCACAGCTTTCCCATCAGGCTGAAGCTGATCTGCAGACAGAAGAAGCCCTCCAAGGTAAATGTAAAACTTTTCTTTGTAAGGTCAGGATGGTTAGGAGTGCCCCTCTGGGCTCTGCAGTGGAATTCACAGCCACCCTTTCTCCAGATTCTCCTGCTTCTCTCCTAAAGGCTGGTAACGACCACACGGTCTTTCCCTGCTGGCAGCTGTTTTACGCTCTCTTCTTGCCCATTCTGGAAGGGATGTAAACTGCTGGTATTTAATTGAATCCCAGGAGTTAAACCACCTTGGCCCTGAAACTTAGGCCAACGAGTACATTTTGTGCTCATGCTCACCCAACTGAAACCCACTTTAGGTGAAAATTGACCCGTTTGCTTTTTAGGTGGCCCAGCTGCACCTTTGCCATTGCTGAGGTATTTATTATTCCCCCCTTGTCCTGGCTGACCTTCTGCAGTTGCTGAGCTGCTTAGAGTGATTTTCCAGATCCCTGTGTATTGTTGGCATTGTATTTATTTTGATGAATTATAGCCCAGGCATTCTAATGCCCAATAAAATGTCCAGCAACTGTGGACATTGTGCTTGTTGTTCCAATGATTGCCTGAATCCAATTAAAAATTATTTTATCAAAATGCAGTCTGGGACTCAGCCCTTGGACACAATGTACATTTATTTGTCACTGCCTCGAACATATTCAAAGCCTTTGATACGATTGGATACTTTACAAGTCAGCATTAGTTTCCCAATGTTCCAAGGTACCTGGCTTCCTCCCAAGTTGTTTTTATCTATGCAGTAGTTTGGAGGTGTCCAATCTTTTGAGGGGGGTGGGGGGCGATTTTCCCCAGATACTTTAGATGGTAAAGAGTCCCTGAGATAGCCAAAATGGGGTCTTGAGCTGCCTTCAGTGCAAGATGCCCTCTTGGTAAAGGAGTTTAAATGCATGCTAGGAACATTTACAACAAGGATGATTATGTCTCTGATGACCAATTAAATTGGCTCCTAGTACTCATTAAAAAAGCTGCACGCCATTTTGCTGTCCAGTGCTGCAATTAGTGACTAAGAGGGATCAGTTGAACAGGAATAAAGAGTCAAAAGTAAAATACTGTGGATGCTAGAAATTTGGAATAAAAAACAGAAAATGCTGTCAATACTCAGTAGGTCTGGCAGCATCTATGGAGGGAGAAACAGAGATAACATTTCAGGTCAATGACCCTTCATCAGAACTCTTGGTTATGGGGATCTTCTTAGGGATCCTGTTTGGTCTGGAGGAGGAATGGAAGGGTCAGGCAAAGCAGCACCAGCTGCTGGACGAGAGATAGAGTAGAGGGACAGGAGGGTGAGCAGTGCTCCAGTTTCTTGTTGACTTGCTGCATGCTGCACATCTGGGCGATCATGATGCACCAGCAACTGTGGCAAAGGGTCAAGTCAGAAGCCACTAGAGGAGAAGGAAGATAGAGATAAAGAGTGGGGAAGCAGATAAGCTGATCCTATCCAACAGGAACTGTATTTGCTACCTGTGAGGATAAGGATAAAGACTGTTGGAAGGGCAGTCAGAATGTGGACCATGGCACCTTGGAGCAGGAGGCTGTCCAAAGGGTGGGACGGGGTGGCGGGGGGGGGAAGGTGGTGCAGGAGTGCAGTGGGCTGGTGGAGGACGAGGGCGACAGGAATGTGGCAGTTGTAGGGAATTCAATAATTATGGGGGACAGGTAGCATCCTTTGTAAGCGGGATCCAGAGTCCATTATGATTTGTTGCCTACCTGGTGCCAGGGTGAGGCACATCTCAAACAGGCTTGAATGAATATTGGAGAAGGAGGGTGAAGATCCAGTTGTGGTAATCTATATTGGGACCAACAGTATAGGAAAAAGTAGGCAAGAGGTCCTATTTGGACAGTACCAGGAACCAGGAGCTAAATTAAAGGAAGGACCTCAAGGGCTTTAATCTTCAGATTATTAGCTGAGTCATGTGCAAATTGATGTAGAGACAAGCAGATTAGGGAGCTGAACTCATGGCTAAAGGAATGGTGTGGGAAAGAGGGCTTTCAATTCATGGACGCTGGCACCAGTAATGTGACAGAAAGTTACTGTACCATTGGGATGGGCTCCACCTGAACTGGACTGGGACCAGGGTTCCAGCAGACAGAATAAATAGGGTTGTCACAAGGCCTTTAAACTAGTTATTTGGGGTGGGGGGGGGGGGTGGGGGGAGGTCTCAGGTGAAAAAGGTAATATAGATAATACTGGAAACTAAACAAAACGGAACAGAGTAGAGTAAGAAATTGTGCTTTAGACAATATAGGTAAAGGGAAAGTAGGGGCGTAGAGTACAAAAACAAGGAAGTTATGTTAAACTTGTATAAAACACTGGTTCAGCCTCAACTGGAGTATTGTGTTCAGTTCTGGGCGCTACTCTAGGAAAGATGTGAAGGCATTAGCGAGAGTGCAGAAAATGCCTCCAGTGAGAATGCCTCCAGAGATGAGGAATTTCCATTATGTTGATAGATTGGAGAAGTTAGGAATGTTTTCCTTAGAGAAGAGAAGTTTGAGGGGAGATTTGATAGAGGTGTGCAAAATAATTAGGGGTCTGGACAGAATAGACAGGGAAAAACACTTCCCATTGGTGGAAGAATCGAGAACAAAAGGGCACAGATTTAAGGTAATAGGCAAAAGAAGCAGTAGTGACATGAGGAAAAACCTTTTTACGCAGCGAGTGGTTAGGATTTGGAATGCACTGCCTGAGAGTGTAATGGAGGCAGGTTCAATCGAGGCATTCAAGAGGGAATTGGATTGTTATCTGAAAAGGAAGAAAGTGCAGGGCTACAGGGAGAAGGCAGGAGAGTGGTACTAGGTAAATTGCTTTTAAGGAGAGCCAGTGCAGCCATGACGGGCCGAATGGTCTCCTTCTGAGCTGTAACAATTCTGTGATTCTTTGATTCTGTGAACTAAAAAATGTAAAGCAATTAAACCAGGAGAGAGAAATAGGAAATGTCTGAATAAAACATTAGAGCAGAATGACAGGTTATGGTGTGTGGAGCAAATAAGCATTCTTTATACAAATGCACGAAGTATAATGAACAAATTGATTCAATTGCCGGCGCAAATTCAACTTGAATGGTATGATATGATAGACATGGCTACAAGACAATCAGGAATGGGAACTAAATATGCCAGGTTATAAGGTCTACAGGAAAGATAGGAAAAATGGTAGAGGGGGAGGAGTAGCCTTAGTGATTAAGGACAAAATCATTTCAATGATAAGAGAGGGTATAACAAGAGGTAAGCAGGCAGTGGAGACTTTGTGGGTAGCATGAAGAAATAGAAAAGGATTTTAGATTATAGCAGGAGTTGTGTACAGGCCCCCTGATAGTAACTGTGAAGTGGAAGCTTGTATAAATTTTGAACTTATACAAACATGTAGCAGAGTGGCTTTAATGGGGGATTTTAACTTTCATATAGATTGGGATAAGCAGACTAGTACATATCAGAAAGGTAGTGAATTTCTTGAGTGTGTCTGAGATAGTTTTCTGAAACAAATGTCCTGGAAGCAACAAGGGGGCAGGCCTTATTAGATTTGTTAATGAGTAATGAGCAAGATTTAGTTAACAGCCTAACAGTGCGTGAACATTTATCTAATAGCGATCATAATATGATCGAGTTCAATATAATATTTGAAAGGGTGAAATGCAAAACAGCTGCTAAGATTCCAGATTTAGGTAAGGCTGACTTCAATGGGATGAGACAGAGATTGTCCACAGTAAACTGGGCAAATCTGTTAATGGGTAAAATGAAAGAAGATCAGTTGGGTTCAAAAAGAATTTAATGGGCCTGGGCACATTGCCGCAGAACGCTCCATGCAGTTGGGCCGTGCCGTACCACCTATCTTTCGTGGAGCAGTTTCTGCGGGAAAACACCTTTGACCACCGGTCCATCAGGCAGTGGTCTGCACGGAATGTCCTCAAGGCCCTACGGGAAAAGGAGACGGTGGATCCTGTCGGATGGTTCCCCGAGCAGACCGTCAAAGTCATTTGGCGGAATGCCTCATCACCAGAACTTTCAAGCAAGCACCAAGACGTAGCTTGGCTGGTGGTGAGAAGGGCCCTCCCCGTCAGATCCTTCATGCACACCCGAAGTCTCGCCCCCTCCGCACAATGCCCCCGCGGTGGCTGTGGCAGGGAAGAGACGGTCGCCCACCTCCTCCTGGAATGTGTCTTCGCAAAGCAGGTGTGGAAAGAGATGCAGTGGTTTTTGTCGAGGTTCATCCCAAGCAGCTCTGTAACACAGGAGTCTGTGCTCTACGGGCTGTTCCCAGGGACGCACACCGAGACAAACATCAACTGCTGCTGGAGGACTATCAATTCGGTGAAAGACGCCCTTTGGTCAGCCCGAAACTTGCTGGTCTTCCAGCGCAAAGAATTGGCCACCACTGAATGTTGCAGACTGGCACATTCCAAGGTCCAGGACTACGTGCTGAGGGACGCACTAAAGCTTGGGGCAGCCGCAGCAAAGGCTCAATGGGGAAAGACCACAGTGTAAGGTCCCCCCACCAAGCTGAACTGAGGGGCTGGATCCATGGGAAACCCCTCGAACTGTATCATTGATATTTTCATTTGCTGTAAATGTAAAACTGTAATTGGCATGACAATAGTGAAATGGAAGGTTTGTGAAGAAACTCATGATAGTATAGAAGGAAACTGATCTCCCTTGCAATGTTTGTATTTTTTGGTGCTGTTTGAAACTGTTTGGCAATGTAATTTTTGCAGATTTTTATGAATAAAGTACATTTTGGAAATAAAAAAAAAAGAATTTAATGTGCTACAGAACCAGTTTATACCCCTAAAGGGCAAGAGTTCTACTTGACAAAAAAAACAGCCATGGACAACTAAAGGGGTAAGTGATAACATAAAATTAGAAGATAAAATGTACAAAAATACAAACAGAACTATAGATTCTAGTGGAAGGTAAAGATACAAAGAGCAACAAAGGGTGACAAAACAGACAGTAAAAGCCACAAAAAGGGAGTATGAAATAAAACTTGCAAGGGATATCAAAATCAACACAAAGAAGTTTACAATTACTTTAGGAAAAGAGGATGTTTAGAAGCAATATGGGCCCTTTGAAAACTAATGAAGGTGATGTGTCAATGTAAAAAAGGGAAATGGCGGATAGGCTAATATTTACTATGCGTTAGTATTATAGTAGAGGAAGAGATTAGCATGCCAGATATCCAAGGAAATTATTATTGAATTAGGGACAGGGACACAACATGATTAATGCAGGCAAGATAACAGTATTGGAGAAATTCATGTCTCCAAAGAGCAACAAATCCCCAGCGTCAGATGGTTTCTATTCCAGGATTTTAACAAAGTAGGCCAGAACATTGCAGATGCCCAAAGTATAATCTTCCAAAGTTCTCTAAATTTGGGAACTGTTCCTTTAGATTAGAAAATTGCATATGACTCTCCATTATTTAAGAAAGGAGATAGAGGGAAATAAGGGAATTACAGACCAGTCACTCTAACTAGGAAATTGCTAGAGTCTATAATTAAGGATAAGTTGACTGAACACCTTGAAAATTTTCAGTTGATCAGAGAGAGTCAGCATGGATTTGTAAAGGATAGTTCATGCCTGATGAATCTGATTAAATGTTTTGAAAGTGGCGACTAAAGTAGCGGACAGAGGATTATCTATGGATACTTTTTATGTGGACTTCCAGAAGGCATTTGGTAAAGTCCCTATAGGAGACTGTTAGCTAAAGTTGAAGCTCATGGAATTGAAGGCAAATCGTTGATCTGGTTAAGAAATTGGCTGAGGAAGAGGAGACAGAGAATAGAGATAATGGACAGGATGTGACTAATGGTGTCCCACAGGATCTGTGTTGGGGCCTCAACTATTCACGATATTCATTAATGACTTAGATGATGGATATAAAGCCACATTTATAAATTTGCTGATGGCACAAAGATTAGCAGCATTCTAAACACGGTATTTGGAAGCATAACATTACAGAGATATTAATAGGTTAAGTCAATGAGCAAAATTGTGGCAAATGGATTTCAATGTAGACAAATGTGAGGTCATCCAATTTGAACCTAAAAAGGATAGAACATGGGTATTTTCTAAATGGTGAAAAACTACAGAAACACTGGGAATCCTAAGAGACTTGGGGTCCAGGTACACAGATCATTAAAATGTCATGAACAGGCACAAAAATTAATCAAAAAGGCTAATGGAATGCTGGCCTTTATATTTAGAGGAATAGAATGCAAGTGGGTAGAAGTCATGCTTCAGCTATACAAAGCCTTGTTATACCTCAATAAAAGCAAAAGACTGCAGATGCTGGAAATCTGAAATAAAAACAGAAAGTGCTGGAAATACTCTGCAGGTCTGGTAGCATCTGTGGAGACAGAAGCAGAGTTAACGTTTCAGGTCTGCGACCTTTCATCAGTTCTGATGTCACTTATTTTGTTTAGTTGAAACAGGTGCAATGTGTGTACATGTTCTTTCTGTCTGCAAAGGACAGGACCCTGTGTATTAATATATGTAGCTTCCAGTACATGCAAATGTGCCACACTGCAAGCCCTACTGACAATCTTAAATTGGTTGTCAGCATAATTTTTAGCACACTGAGGATTATTTAGCAAATGTTGTCCAACTGTGGAATCACATCTAATGTTGGACACTATGTTTTGAGTTTTGCAAGCACGGGCTGGTTGGGTGTGGCCTGTACCTCGCCCGTTGCGAACAGCGGAAGGAACATGTTGTTTGATATGATCCACCAGTCTCTGGGACATACGGCCTATATACCTAGCATCACACTGGCATTGAAATTCATATATCATTATTTGCTAAATAGCTAAACAAAATAAGTGATAGCCATTCGCTGGTTCATTCCTCAGGGCAATGCCTTGACCAATCAGAGTCAAGCTGCCTGATTTAAATTTCAAACAAAGCTTGGCAGTTAACTATCAGTCACCGTAAACTGGTGCATTCTCCATGGCAAAGCCACCACTAATCAGTGTTCACTTGCCAACCAATTAGCACTCTCTTCTCATATAGTATAAAGTTGTTGTTTTCCCTTACATTGGTATTCTTTCAGATTGTCCCGATGAGTGCAAGATGAAAAGCTTCAACAACATGTCCCTATTTTCAGCAATATTACTTAAATGGTGAAATGCTAGGAACAGTGGAGGTCCAAAGAGATTTAGTGATCCATGTCTACAGATCACTACAAAAAAAAAAATCAAAAAGGCTAAAAGAAAGAAACAGGGCTAGAATATAAATGCGAGGAAATTTTGCTACAGCTGTACAAAGCCCTGGTTAGTCCAGATATGGAGTATTGTGTACTGTTCTGGTCGCTGCACCTTACAAAGGATGTATTGGCCGTGGAAGGAGTGCAGAGCAGATTAACTAGAATGCTACCAGAAATGCAAAACTTAAGTTATGAGGAGAGATTACATAAATTAGGCTTGTATACCCTGGAATATAGACAGTTGTAGGGTGATTTGTTTGAGGTTTTTAGGATTTTGAAATGAATCGATAGGGTAGATAGAGAGAAACTTTTTCTGCTGGTGGAGGAGTCTAGGACAAGGGGACATATCTTTAAAATCAAATCCAGGCCATTCAGGAGAGAAGGTAGGTGATACTTCTTCATACAAAGGATGGTAGAAGTGTGGTGTTCTCTCCCACATAAAGCAGTAGATGCTAGCTCAATGAATAATTTTAGATCTGAGATGATAGATTTTTTGCTAGCTGAGGTTATCTAGACATATGGAGCCAAAGTGGATGTGGAGTTATTATACAAAACAGCCATGTTCTCACTGAATGGCGGAACAGGCTCGAGGGGCCGAATGCCTTACTCCTATTCTTATGTTCCTATTTTTAGCCAATTATAGAAAATGTCCAAAATTACCTGCAATTGCACCAGCAGCCAAAATAAATAATTGAGTAACTAATATGCAAGTTTACATGAGCCTTTTAAATACAGTTGGTGGTGGGGGGTGTCATTCATGCTGTTCAACGTAATGTTCAGCCGTGCAAAGTTAAGACAGGAATGTGGAGTTAAAAAATGGCAGCAATGGCTTCAATCAGCGTTGCGCACTGATTTGTGCTCTGCATGCTGCCAGCAGTTTTTATGCACAAAAACCTCTTTCCCAAGGTGCCATCCTGCATACTTTCCATTTTGGACAACATTTTGAAACCTTAGATGGCTACATCGCGCCCAAAAAACGGGCACTACGCTGCCCAATTTAACCACCATAGAGTGTTACAGCACAAAAGGAAGCCATTTGGCCCATCATGTCCATGCTAGTTCTTGAAAGAGCTATGTAATTCATCCCACTTGTAAGGATCAAATGTCTAAGATATCACAGTGAGTGTCCGGTGTTCAAAATAATCTCATAACTTCAAAGTACAATTAAATAAAAAAAAGTACTCCTTCATATCCAGGTGAACATGGACTCTATATTTTGCATATACCGTGTAAAGGAATTATCCCCTGAACAAAGTGATGGTTTGTGGACACACTTGAAATTCATTCCAATGGATTGGAAGTTGGAAGTGTTAAATTTACACTACCTAATAGGCAAATTAGTGCCTCAAAGCAGCACAAGAGATTTTACATCACTGTGATCACGGATCTCTCTCACGAACAATACAATTCAGCCCTTTCTCCATTGATTTTTTTTAGATTAGTAAGTGAAATGCAAGCAGCAATGATTCACATCAACCACCAACAGGTATCACATTTTCTACAGTAGCATGATTCATGATGCGTGAAGTCATATTTTCACTATGCAGTAGGTAAACAAATTGGTTACATTATAAATGCATTGCTGACTGAATGATGTACATCTACAGTTACTTTGGTACAACACATGGGTGGGAAATATTTTTATATTAAACTACAGCATGTGGAATTTGTTGTTTAACCGGCTTTCAGCTAAACACAGGACTCTTTTGTAATTTGAGAACAGCATACAGAGCATTGAGTCATGGAACTTGACATGAACCCCTTGGACCTAATTTAATGTCACAAGGTTGGGTACAGTTCTATGGGATTAATGCTCCTCTACCTCACCAATTTTCTTTGAAGTTAATAATAGGATCTTAACATATTTTGAAGAATTAATCATCCACCTTTGGAATTCCCATAAAAGAACAACTTTATTTTATTTGAATTAAACTTATTCAATTTTTTTTTCTGCTAATTCTCCTCCTGGTATGTATCGGTAATCTAGTGATAGAATTTCATACTTTGTGCAATACGAAAGAGTTACAAAATTGAACTATCAGATGTGGAAGACTTGAACATCTCAGCAGTTTTATTGCTGTCATTAACAATTAGCTTTACAGTCTATTCCATTGCCCACCCAGTATATTCTCACACACTGCAAAAAGTCCAGGCAGATTTTGTATTCATTAGCTTGTTGAAAGGGATCCAGTTTGTTAGATTAAAAGATCATCAGACAAAATGGTGAATGTCATGAACCAGAAAATACGGGCCAGTCGCGAAGATGCCATAAACAATAATTGTTTTACATTTAAGCCAACAAGCATATGCAATGGGCTTGGTCATATTGTTTTTATTTATTTTTATTTAGAGATACAGCACTGAAACAGGCCCTTCGGCCCACCGAGTCTGTGCCAACCATCAACCACCGATTTATACTAATCCTACACTAATCCCATATTCCTACCACATCCTCACCTGTCCCTATATTCCCCTACCACCTACCTATACTAGGGGCAATTTATAATGGCCAATTTTTAGGTGATGGAAATTAGCTATCAAGAGATGCCACTGCTTCCACAACAAAAGGACTTGCAAGTCTTTTCTATTACATTGCTTCTTCACACATAATGCAGTGGCATAACTCTGTTGATCTGCATCATTGTGTTATTTGTGAGTGCATTGTTGTGACAAAAATTGGGCTATGCTCTTCTGATTTTTTCCCCCACCACCAAACAACATTCATCAAATCTTTATCCTGAAGCAGTGTCCCTTTAACAACTTCACTGTTTGTGAAGTGAATGTTATTGATTAACTTTTTAAAAAAATGTTGAAACTACTATTTTTGCATTATGTAAATACCAAATGAGAGTTAATCACATTAGTTACTCCAGTTTTGATTTTTTTTTTACAATTGGCAATTAAGTATAGTGCAGTCTTAATCTCTGCTGTCATGTCAAGGGGAGTTTCTGGGCAGCTGCCAGTTGCTTAACAATGAACAGTTTGAGTAATGGAGACTGAGCCATTCAAGACCTTTCATGGCCATCTCCTAGTGACTGGTCACAGGGTCTGGGAGAACACTGTAAACTCTCAACTCTAATGAAGTAAGGCAATGAGGGGGAGTGGAACTAAATGGAGAGGTAACAAAATATGTGACGAGCAAAACAAAATACAGTGAATAAACAAAAAGATTCTGTTTTCTGATAGTTTGTGTTATAAATCTCTCAATTACAGTGCCCAGACATCTCAAGAAGTTTGAAGACCCTTTAACACAGCCCATAAATAATTTAACAGTGCACTAAAGGAATGAATCCTATTGACTGGATGTGAATTCCTGATATTAGGTATACAAAAACAAACTGAAATATGCACAGCAAAAAACAATTCAAACAAGTCTGGGCGTGCAATGAACAGTGCTTCCTATTATTTCAATATAATGAGGTGTGCTCTAAATTCCATTTGGCAAGACTGGTAGGATTGGAATGTGAGGAATTGCTACCTTTTGATTTGTAACTTGAAGCAATGACTCAGGCAAAGCAGACATATATTTCCCTTCCAAAACATCATTTGATTTTGCCACAGGCATTCTCTGATGATGTGACTGTGTCTCACTTTTGTAATACTATGAATTCCATGATAAGTAAAGGATATTAGGTTTCTTCACTTTAGTCCACAGGATTTCTCAACCTCTTAGCACCCTCTGTATGTACCTCTTAAAAAAATCTTAAAGGTCCTGAGTAGAGTGCAATGTGTTGCTTGTGGCCTAAATGTATTTTGCACATTTTTCAAGAACCTGGTATCCACATTGTAACGTTGATGTATGTGAAATGACATTTCTGCTTCTTTTGCTGAAGTTCATTGCCAAATGACAACAAAAAGAATGAAGGAAAGTTTCCAAATAAGATGAAAATTATTCATCTTCCAATCATACCATTTCTCGGGAATATAAAGAATCAACTAACAGAAACAAGGTGGAACATTCCCAACTGGTGTTCCACAAAATTCATAGCACTTGGAGGATGGGCAAGTGACTTGCTCCCCAGGCCTCTGCCAATGTAATGTAGCAATTGGTTGATGTGACCTGCATAGCATGGTAAATTCTGGCAAGTTGGAAACTGGCATGACTGGCACAGGTCTCAGAACAATTTAAAAGCAGTTTTAGTGAGTTCTGTGATTTTCTTGTTGTTGATGGGAAACACCTCATTTCCTCCCTGTATTCCTGTGTTGGCACTAAGCAGTCCTGTAAATCTCTGTTACTGTTGGCAATCCTTCAGTGCTGCAATGAATCTCTATTACCGCTGGTGGTAATACAAATGCACGTGACACTACATTACCACTCATTTAGTATCTCCATTATTGCCAGTGTTTCCCGAAGTCACTATTATCACTGGTGCTGATTTTGTGTTGCCATGAATCTTTATTACCACTGATATTGATTTCATCACCATGGATCTCTAATACCAGTGGTGTTACCACACATACAGATACTGTAGATGTGACCTGATTGTATAAATGGAAAGGAGCAAGCACAATTGCATTGCATGCCTACTTCATTTTGGTGGGGACAGTAGGCAGAATTTTAACTCCTTTCACCCTGTAGAAACAGGAATGGTGGGGGAATGGTATAAAATCCCAGCGGAGCTCATTTCCTGTGGCTGTTTTAAGCTCCTCCAGGTCCCACAAGGAAAGTTTGGTGTGCTGTTCTCCAGGCTCCCTCCTTCCCAGCTACAAAATACCCTCAACTGGCCCTACCCCCCCCCCCCCCCCACTGCACCACCCATCCGCCCCACCCCCCACCTGACATGCAGCATCAAGGCTGCCCGATTTTCACAGGTCCTAAACCACCAAACCAACTCTGGATGCCTTTTTCAGGTGGGCATCTGACCAGCAGGATGTTAATGAGACTCAGTTGTTAAAGTGGACTGTGCCTCCCGGGCATGCGCCCGCTGACTTCCAACCAGGGAGTTAAAATTCCCTCAAGATTCATAGAGTCACAGAGGTGTTACAGCACAGAAGGAAGTCATTTAGCTCATTGAGTCCATGCGGGCTCTCTGGAGAGCAACGGAGTCAGTCCCATTCCCCCACCTTATCCCTGTAGCCCTGCAAGTTTATTCCCCTCAGGTGCCCATCCAATTTCCTTTTGAAATCATTCATCATCTCAGTTTTCACCACACTTGTAGGCAGCAAGCTCCAGGTCACTACCACTCGCTGTGTACAAATGTTCTTCCACATACCACCACAAACACCACCCCCCCCCCCCCCCCCCCCCCGCCCCACCATCTCTTGCCCAAAACCTTAAATCTGTGTCCCCTCGTCTTTGTACCATCAGCCAATGTGAACAGCTTTTCTTTATTCACCTTATCCAAACCTGTCATTATCTTGTACACCTCTATCAAATATCCCCTCAATCTCCTTTGTTCTAAGGAGAGCAATCCCAGCTTCTCCAACTTAACCTTGTAGTTGAAATCCCTCACCCCTGGAACCATTCTGGTAAATCTCCTCTGCACCCTCTCAAGGACCCTCACATCCTTCCTAAAGTGTGGTGACTAGAACTGGATGCAATACTCTAGTTGTGGCCTAACTAGAGCTTTATAAAGGTTCAACAAGACGTCACTGCTTTTGTACTCAATACCTCTATTTCTGTAGCCCAAGATCCCATATGCTTTGTTAATTAATCTCTCAATATGTCTTGCCACCTTCAAAGATCTATACATATGAACTCCCAGCACCCTTTGTCCTTGCACACTCTTTAGAACTGGGCCATTAAGTCTACATTGCCTCTCCCTAAGCCTTCTGCCAAAATGCATCACCTCACACTTTTCTGCATTAAACTCTATCTGCTACTTGTCTTCCTATTCTGCTAGCCTATCTATGTCCTGTTGCAGTCAATTGGTATCATCCTCACTGCCTGCCCACGCTTCCAAGTTTGGTATCATTGGCAAATTTTGAAATTTTACTCTGGTACACACCCCAAAGACTCCTGGACTTCCTGCCTCTTCTGGGTGGCCACCCATCTACTATCCAGAACTCTCTCTGCCTTGTGGGTGGGCACACCTTGGAAGGTATGAACCAGGAAACGCTCCTGCTCCCTGATGCTCCGCAGTGATTCCAGCTTCCCCTCAGGCTCAGAAAACCTGAGCTCGAGCTCAAGCAGCTGGAGACACAACTCCTACACGTTTGGTCCCCCAAGACACATGAAGTGTCCTTAAGTTCCAACATGGTGCAGGAATTGCAAGTAACAGATCTCAGCTGCCCAACCATGATGTTAAAAATCTCTGTTACCTCTTTTAAAATCTAGTTAGTACCTTGTTTAAACTATTAATTTTAGTTCATGCCTGTAGACCTGCTCTGTGCTCATACTCTTCTTATTAATTCACTTCCTGTTATATTTATCCCAATTGAATTTTTAAATTTCCCAGCTCCTGGCTTGAATGAATGTCCTAGTTTAGAGAGAAAAACAGAAATACTCACCAACCAATCACTTACCTGCTTTCCTGCAACATCTCACTTTGATTTTTATCTGTGTTCTGCCTCTCATAGATTGGTCTCTTCAGCCATCAGCAAAATGCGCCATGTGAAAATATCCCATCACCAATGGATTTGCTGCATGTCCATCATCTCACAAAGGATGCCTATATTAAAATTCTGACTCTCAGCTCCTGCTCTTTTTAAATCTCTGGTCTGGCTCTCGGTTCCCATTCCTTTTAAATCTTCCCATTTACTATTGTGTTTTATTAACAACCTGTTCAAAAGTACCAGTTCTGTTATGAATAGATCCCCACTCAATTCTCATGTGATGATGCTACTTTCTTATTGCCAGTTGCAATCTACTGTCATTTTTGACATAGTCATGGGTGGAACTTGGAAATAAGAAAGGGGTGATCACTTTGATGGGATTATACTATAGGCTCCCCAATAGTCGGAGGGAAGTGGAGGAGCATACATGTAGGGAAATCACAGATAGGTGTAGGAATTATAGGGTTGTAATAGTAGGTGATTTTAACTTCCCTAATATTGACTGGGACTGCCTTAGTGCTAAGGGATCAGATGGGGAAGAATTTGTTAAGTGTGTCCAGGATAGTTTTCTGAAGCAGTATGTGGATAGCCCTACTAGAGAAGGGGCTACACTCGACCTCCTCTTAGGAAATGAGGATGGGCAGGTGGTTGATGTGTCAGTGGGGGAGCACTTTGGGACCAGTGACCATAATTCTATTAGCTTCAAGATAGTTATGGAAAAGGATAGGACTGGTCCTCAGGTTGAAGTCCTAAATTGGGGGAAGGCTAATTTCGATGGCATCAGACAGGAACTCTCAAAAGTTGAATGGGAAAGGCTGTTTACAGGTAAAGGAACGTCTGGCAAGTGGGAGGCTTTTAAAAGTGAGATAGGAAGAGTTCAGGGCCGGAATGTTCCTGTTAGATGGAAGGGCAAGACTGGCAAGTTTAGGGAACCTTGGTTGACGAGGGATATTGAGGGTCTGGTCAGGACAAAGAAGGAGGCATACGTCAGGTATAGGCAGCTGGGATCGAGTGAGTCCCTCGAGGAATATAGGGGATGTAGGACTACACTTAAGAAGGAAATTAGGAGGGCAAAAAGGGGCCATGAGATTTCCCTGGCAGATATGATAAAGGAGAATCCTAGAAGATTCTATAAGTATGTTAAGAGTAAAAGGGTAGCTAGGGAGGGAAGAGGTCCCCTTAAGGATCAGTGTGGCAATCTATGTGTGGAGCCACAGGAAATGGGCGAGGTCTTAAATGAATATTTCTCGTCCGTATTTACCATGGAGAAGGTCATGGAAGCTAGTGAGTTCAAGGGAGGGAACAGCGATATCCTGGAGCATATCAACATTACAAAGGAGGAGGTGTTGGAGGTTTTGAAGCGCATTAAGGTGGATAAATCCCCAGGGCCTGACCAGGGGTATCCTAGGATGCTATGGGAAGCAAGGGAGGAGATTGCTGGGGCCCGGGCAGAGATTTTTGTATCATCGTTAGCCATGTGTGAGGTATCGGAAGACTGGAGGATAGCTAATGTTGTGCCTTTATTTAAGAAGGGCAGCAGGGATAACTACAGGCCGGTGAGCCTTACATCAGTGGTGGGAAAGTTATTGGAAGGGATTCTGAGAGACAGGATTTATATGCATCTGGAAAGGCATGGTCTGATTAGGGATAGTCAGCATGGCTTTGTGCATGCGAAATCATGTCTCATGAATTTGATTGAGTTTTTCAAGGAGGTGACCAAGAGGATTGACGAGGGCAAGGCGATGACATTGTCGACATGGACTTTAGCAAGGCCTTTGACAAGGTCCTGCATGGTAGGCTGGTCCAGAAGGTTCGAACACATGGGATCCAGGGTGAGCTAGCAAATTGGATACAAAATTGGCTTGGTGATAGGAGGCAGAGGGTGGTAGTGGAGGGTTGTTTTTCAGATTGGAGGCCAGTGGCCAGTGGTGTGCCGCAGGGATCAGTGCTGGGCCCTCTGTTGTTTGTCATATATATTAATGACTTGGATGTAAATGTAAGGGGCATGATTAGTAAGTTTGCAGATGACACCAAAATTGGTGGTATAGTGGACAGTGAAAAAGGTTATCTAAGGTTGCAACAGGGTATAGATCAACTGGAAAAGTGGGCAAGGTATTGGCAAATGGAACTTAATGCAGATAAGTGTGAAGTGATGCATTTTGGGAAGTTAAACCAGGGCAGGACATATACAGTGAATGGCAGGGGCCCTGGGGAGTGTTGTTGAGCAGAGAGACCTTGGGGTGCCAGTACAGAGTTCCCTGAAAGTGGCAACACAGGTAGACAGGGTGGTGAAGAAGGCGTATGGCGATGCTTGCCTTCATTGGTCGAGGCAATGAGTACAAGAGTTGGGACGTCGTGTTACAGTTGTACATGACGTTGGTTAGGCCGCATTTGGAGTACTGTGTGCAGTTCTGGTCGCCGCACTACAGGAAAGATGTGATTAAGCTAGAGAGGGTGCAGAAATGATTCACAAGGATGTTGTCTGGTTTGGAGGGCTTGAGTTATAAAGAGAGATGGGATAGGCTGGGTCTGTTTTCCCTGGAGCGAAGGAGGCTGAGAGGGGACATGATAGAGGTATATAAAATTATGAGAGGCATAGATAGGGTAGATAGCCAGAGTCTGTTTCCCATGATAGGGGTGACTAAAACTAGAGGGCATAGATTTAAGGTGAGAGGGAGGAGGTTTAAAGGGGATCAAAGGGGTAAATTTTTCACACAAAGAATAGTGGGTATCTGGAATGAGCTGCCTGAGGAGGTGGTGGAGGCAGGAACAGTAGCAACATTTAAGAGGCATCTGGACAGGTACTTGAATGAGCAAGACATAGAGGGATATGGAATTAATGCAGGCAGATGGGATTAGTATAGATAGGCATTATGGCCGGAATGGACGCGGTGGGCCGAAGGGCCTGTTTCTGTGCTGTACGACTCTATGACTCTATGACTCATTTCAAAGACATGTACTTTCCCTTGTTGCTCTCATGCTGGTCAGATAGAAGTCAGATGCAATTCTCTGCAAAATACAGAATGTTATCAAAAGTTCAAAGCTGTACTCATTGTCGTGAATGATTGACTTGTCTTCATGATTTAGTTTCAAAAAGGATACATTTTAAAAGATGTTCTCTAAGAAATAATCTCACACTTAAAGGCCTGCTTGGGTCTGCAAATGAGACCCAACCCGAGCCCGACAGAACCCCACCTGACCCAGCCTGAGTCCTTCCATTTTTTCCCACGCCCGGCCCGACCCGACCATCAGTTAACTTACCTTCCATTTTTCACTTTGTTCCTTACCTGCACAAGCTTAAAATAACTGTAACAAAACCACCTTTAAAGTCCAAAAAGTAAATTAACGTTGAAGTCACTTACCTGAGGTGGTGATAGAGCGTGTCCAATCCGGCCCAACCCGACCTGGACCCGGAAGTGCGACCCGACTCGACCCGAACCTGACGCATGTCATCAGGTCCCATTGGGTTCAGGTCGGGTAGCAGGCCTTTACTGTGTATTCCCTTGCCTTGTTGTACCTCCCAAAATGCATTGCCTCATACTTCTCCGGATTGAATTCCATTTTCCACTTTTCTGCCCAACTGACCAGACCATCTATATCTTCTTGCAGACTAAATCTTTCCTCCTCATTATCAACCACACGGCCAATTTTTTAATCATCTGAAAACTTCTTTATCATGCCCTCTACATTTGAGTCTAAATCATTAATATAAATAACAAAAAGCAAGGGACTGAGTACTGAGCCCTGCGAAACTCCATTGGTAACAGTCTTCCAGTCGTAAAAACACACATTACCCTTTGCTTCCTGCCACTAAGCCAATTTTGGATCCAATTTGCCATTTTCACTTGGATCCGAAGGGTTTTTACTTTTCTGATCAGCATGCTACGTGGAACCTTTTCAACAGCCTTGCTAAAATCCATGTAGGCCGCATCCACGGCACTTCCCCCATCAACCCTACTTGCCACCTCTTCAAAAAATTGGAACTATTGGGGGACCAGCAGCTAATGTATGTCAGTGAGAACAAGAGTGATGGTTGAGCAAGACTTGTTGCAGGATAGGATATCGGCAGCAGAATTTTGGATGTGCTGAGGTTTACTGAAGTAAAGGATGGGAGACTTCGGGGAACGTTGGATTAGTTGAATCTCGGGATGATGTAAGCATGGATGAGGATTTCATCTGCAAATTGGCTAAGATAGGGGTAGAAGCGAGAAATGTTATGGAGGTGGAAGTAGCCAGTCTCTGTGATGGCGAGAATATAGGGTTGGAAGCTTAGCTCAGGATTGAATAGGATGGCAAGTTTGCAAACAGCCTTATTCAGCCTGAGACAGTTGTTGGAAAGGGGGAAATTGAGTTAACATAAGAACTAGGAGCAGGAGTAGGCAATTCAGCCCCTCGAGCCTACTCATCCATTCAATACAATCATGGCTGATCTCACCTTGGCCTCAACTCCACTTTCCTGCCCGTTCTCCATAACCCTTCAACCCATTTCTAATTAAACATCTGTCTATCTCCTCCTTAAATTTACCCAATGTCCCGGCATCCACCGCACTCTGGGGTAGTGAATTCCACAGATTCACGACCCTTTGAGAGAAGTAATTTCTCCTTATCTCTGTTTTAAATCTGCTCCCCCTTATCCTAAAACTATGACCTCTTGTTCTAGATTGCCCCACCAGAGGAAACATCCTCTCTACGTCTACTTTGTCAATCCCCTTAATTATCTTATATACCTCAATTAGATCTCCTCTCATTCTTCTAAACTCCAGAGAGTAAAGGTCTAAACTGCTCAATCTCTCTTTAAAAGACAAGCCCCCCATCTCTGGAATCAATCCAGTGAACCTGCTCTGAACTGCCTCCAATGCAACCACATCCCTCCTCAAGTAAGGGGACCAAAACTGTACGCAATACTCCATGTGTAGTCTCACCAATTCCTTGTACAGTTGCAGCAACACTTCCCTACTTTTATACTCTATTCTTTTAGCAATAAATGCCAAAATTCCATTTGCCTTCCTTATCACCTGCTGCACCTGCAAATTAGTTTTCTGCGATTCATGCACAAGGACACCCAGATCCCTCTGCACCAAAGCACTCTGAAGTTTCTCTCCATTTAGATAATAATTTGCCTTTCTATTCTTCTAACCAAGATAGATAACCTCACACTTATCCACATTAAAATCCATCTGCCAAATTTTGGCCCATTTATCTATATCCATATCCATTTGTAGATTTCTTATTTCTTTATTGCAACTTACTGTCCCATCTATTTTAGTGTCATCTTCAAATTTGGCTATAGTACCTTCTATCCCTGCATCCAAGTCATTTATATAGATTGTAAATAGTTGGGGCCCAAGAACCGAACCCTGTGGCACCCCAATAGTTACAGCTTGCCAACCAGAAAAAGACCCATTTATCCCGACTCTCTGTTTTCTGTTGGTTAGCCAGTCCTCTATCCAAGCTAATAAATTGCCCCTAACCCCATGTGAACTTAACTTGTGTATTGAGTTAGTGGTGAGAGTGCAAAGATGATGGGCTGAATTTTATTTGCCAAGGTGGGATGGTTTCAGGTGTGAGCAAAGGAATTAAATCCTTAAAAAATAACGACATGTTGGAAACCTGACATGATTCTGCCCAGTTCCGGGTTTTACCAGGGCACATTTGGAGACAAGCGGGAATCCCCTGTGGAGCTCTCAGGTCAGTCACTTAAATAAAAAAATAAATAATCAATTAATTGAGTTTTTAACCCTGAATTCTTTCTTTAACAGCCAGCAAACAGGTTTTCCAAGCTGTGCAGAATTCGCCAGGGTCAACAAGGCGAGAGCTTAACAGGGATTAATTGATCAATAAAGCTGACAAGCTTGTAAGTTTTTAAACAGTGAAACTGCATAGATGCTGGCCTACCTATGTGAGAAGCTTGTGCTCACAGCACTTGTTCTGAGAATGTGCTTTCAGGTGATATCCAACTTTTTGGAAATCATTTCACCCAGCCCAGACTTGACCCACCTTGATCTGATCTTCCCTGCTGTCAGCCTTCACTGCAGCATGGGTGCAGTTTATGCAGCTCCACCTTGGACACCTGATGAGGAACAAGAGGAGCAACACCAGCAACACCAACAGCACCAGGAGCAGCAGGAGAAACACAAGCAGAACCAGCTGCCTTCTCCTCAGCCTCATGCCGCCTCACAGGACAGAGGGGATGGACACAGAGATCCAGTTCCAAGGAGGCAAAGCTCCAAACATAGGGTCTACAGGGAGAGGATCAGCTATCTCAACATAAGAAATAGGAACAGGAGTAGGCCAAACAGCTCTTCAAGCCTGCTCTGCCATTCAATAAGATCATGGCTGATCTGATCTTGGCCTCAACTCCACTTTCTTGCCTATTCCCCATAACCTTTGACTCCCCATAGTTCAAAAATCTGTCTATCACAGCCCTGAATATATTCAATGACCCAACCTCTACTGCTCTCGGGGAACAGAATTCCAAAGACCACAACCCTCTGAGAGAAGACATTCCTCCTCATCTCCACCTTAAATGGGAGAGCCCCTTATTCTGAAACTGTGCCCCCTATTTCTAGGTTCCCCCCTGAGGGTAAATATCCTCTCAGCATCTATCCTGTCAGCCCCCACACAATCTTATATGTTTCAATAAGATCACCTTTCATTCTTCTAAACTCCAATGAGTATCGGCCCAACTGCTCAACAAAAGAAAAACCTTTCATTCCAGGAATCAACCTAGTGAACCTTCTCTGAACTGCCTCCAATGCAAGTATATCCCTCCTTAAATAAGGAGACCAAAACTGTACAGAGTACTCTAGGGGCTGGATTTTGTAGTCCTGCAGCTGGGAGCGGCGGCCGGTGCAGACCATGGCGGCTGTCACGCACATAACCCACGTGGCCACACAGCTGCAATTATACAGTGCGCGGACACACAACATATTGACGGTGGCCACCCGCCCCCACCCCCCCCAATCACATGGCGGGGGCGACATTGGCGACGTCGTGAACGGCGCCACCTGATGCAGGAGCAGGTGCTGGCGCCATCTTTAAAAGGCTGCCAGCCCTGCATTCAATCTCTCCCTGAATTGCAGAGAAGCTTTTTGGAACAACATTTCAGGAGTGTTCCAGAAATCTAACAGTCAGCAAGCGGAACCACTGGGCATCCCTCTGGTCATGGCAGAAGTCTGAGCAAGGACGGCCCCATGGTTCAATGGTGCTTCCCTGCTTATTCTCCTCCAGGCTGCAAAGGAAAGGCGGGATGTCCTTTTTCCCAGAGATGGCAAGAAGAGGTCCTCTCACCTGAGCAAGGAAGCTTGGACGAAGATCGCAGGGGAGGTTAGCAGCTGTAGAATTACCCGACGAGACTGGGTTCAGTGTCTGAAGAAGGTCAATGAACTCCTGTGTTCTGCAAAGGTAAGTGGCACATTTTTTTTTAATTCATTCATGGGATGTGGGCAACGCATGCCAGGCCAGCATTTATTGCCCATCCCGAATTGCCCTTGAGAAGGTGGTGGTGAGCTGCCTTCTTGAACTGCTGCAGTCCATTTGGGGTAGGTATACCCACAGTGCTGTTAGGAAGGGAGTTCCAGGATTTTGACCCAGCGACAATGAAGGAACGGTGATATAGTTCCAAGTCAGGATGGTGTGTGACTTGGAGGGGAACTTGCAGGTGGTGGTGTTCCCATGCATTTGTTGCCCTTGTCCTTCTAGTTGGTAGAGGTCGCGGGTTTGGAAGGTGCTGTCTAAGGAGCCTTGGTGCATTGCTGCAGTGCATCTTGGAGATGGTACACACTGCTGCCACTGTGCGTCGGTGGTGGAGGGAGTGAATGTTCATAGATGGGGTGCCAATCAAGTGGGCTGCTTTGTCCTGGATGGTGTTGAGTTTCTTGAGTGTTGTTGGAGCCGCACCCATCCAGGCAAGTGGAGAGTATTCCATCACACTCCTGACTTGTGCCTTGTAGATGGTGAACAGGCTTTGGGGAGTCAGGAGGTGAGTTACTCGCCTCAGGATTCCTAGCCTCTGACCTGCTCTTGTAGCCATGTGATTTATATGGCTACTCCAGTTCAGTTTCTGGTCAATGGTAGCCCCTAGGATGTTGATAGTGGGGAATTCAGCGATGGTAATGCTGTTGCAAGGATAATCCAGGAAATTATAGGCCGGTGAGCCTTACATCAGTGGTAGGGAAATTATTAGAGAGGATTCTTCGGGACAGGATTTATTCCCATTTGGAAACAAATGAACTTATTAGCGAGAGGCAGCATGGTTTTGTGAAGGGGAGGTCATGTCTCACTAACTTGATCGAGTTTCTTGAGGAAGTGCCGAAGATGATTGATGAAGGAAGGGCAGTGGATGTTGTCTATATAGACTTCAGTAAAGCCTTTGACAAGGTCCCTCATGGCAGACTGGTACAAAAGGTGAAGTCACACGAGATCAGAGGTGAGCTGGCAAGATGGATACAGAACAGGCTCAGTCATAGAGGACAGAGGGTAGCAGTGGAAGGGTGCTTTTCTGAATGGAGGGCTGTGACTAATGGTGTTCCGCAGGGATCAGTGCTGGGACCTTTGCTGTTTGTATTATATATAAATGATTTGGAGGAAAATGTATCTGGTCTGATTAGTAAGTTTGCGGACGACACAAAGGTTGGTGGAGTTGCGGACAGTGATGAGGATTGTCAGAGGATACAGCAAGATATAGATCGGTTGGAGACTTGGGCGGAGAAATGGCAGATGGAGTTTAATCCGGACAAATGTGAGGTAATGCATTTTGGAAGGTCTAATGCAGGTGGGAGGTATACAGTAAATGGCAGAACCCTTAGGAGTATTGACAGGCAGAGAGATCTGGGCGTACAAGTCCACAGGTCACTGAAAGTGGCAACGCAGGTGGATAAGGGAGTCAAGAAGGCATACGGCATGCTTGCCTTCATCGGTCAGGGCATAGAGTATAAAAATTGGCAAGTCATGCTGCAGCTGTACAGAACCTTAGTTAGGCCACACTTAGAATATTGTGTGCAATTCTGGTCGCCACACTACCAGAAGGATGTGGAGGCTTTGGAGAGGGTACAGAAGGGCTTGACCAGGATGTTGCCTGGTCTGGAGGGCATTAGCTATGAGGAGAGGTTGGATAAACTCGGATTGTTTTCACTGGAACAACGGAGGTGGAGGGGTGACATGATAGAGGTTTACAAAGTTATGAGCGGCATGGACAGAGTGGATAATCAGAAGCTTTTTCCCAGGGTGGAAGAGTCAGTTACTAGGGGACATAGATTTAAGGTGCGAGGGGCAAAGTTTAGAGGGGATGTGCGAGGCAAATTCTTTACACAGAGGGTGGTGAGTGCCTGGAACCTGCTGCTGGGGTGGTTGGTGGAAGCAGGTACGATAGCGATGTTTAAGAGGCATCTTGACAAATACATGAATAGGATGGGAATAGAGGGATATGGACCCCGGAAGTGCAGAAGGTTTTAGTTTAGACAGGCATCAAGATCGGCACAGGCTTGGAGGGCCGAATGGCTTGTTTCTGTGCTGTACTGTTCTTTGTTTGTTCTTTGAATGTCAAGGAGAGATGGTTAGATTCTCTCTTGTTGGAGATGGTCATTGCCTGGCACCTGTGTGGCGCGAATGTTACTTGCCACTTATCAGCCCAAGCCTGGATATTGTCCAGATCTTGCTGCATTTTTACACGGACTGCTTCAGTATCTGAGGAGTCACGAGTGGTGCTGAACATTGTGCAATCATCAGCGAACATCCCCACTTCTGACCTTATGATTGAAGGAAAGTCATTGATGA
The DNA here is from genome assembly GCF_036365525.1 of Heterodontus francisci. NCBI lineage: Eukaryota > Metazoa > Chordata > Chondrichthyes > Heterodontiformes > Heterodontidae > Heterodontus > Heterodontus francisci. Next base: position 33,562,798 of record NC_090383.1, read on the forward strand.
AGTAGCTGAAGATGGTTGGGCCTAGGACACTACCCTGAGGAACTCCTGCAGTGATGTCCTGGAGCTCAGATGATTGACCTCCAACAACCACAACCATCTTCCTTTGTGCTAGGTATGACTCCAGCTAGCGGAGAGTTTTCCCCCTGATTCCCATTGACATCAGTTTTGCTAGGGCTCCTTGATGCCATACTCGGTCAAATGCTGCCTTGATGTCAAGGGCAGTCACTCTCACCTTACCTCTTGAGTTCAACTCTTTTGTCCATGTTTGAACCAAGGCTGTAATGAGGGCAGGAGCTGAGTGGCCCTGGCGGAACCCAAACTGAGCGTCACTGAGCAGGTTATTGCTAAGCAACTGCTGCTTGATGGCACTGTTGATGACACCTTCCATTACTTTATTGATGATTGAGAGTAGGCTGATGGGGCGGTAATTGGCCGGGTTGGACTTGTCCTGCTTTTTGTGTTCAGGACATACCTGGGCAATTTTCCACATTGCAGGGTAGATGCCAGTGTTGTAGCTGTACTGGAACAGCTTGGCTAGGGGCGCGGCAAGTTCTGGAGCACAGGTCTTCAGTACTACTGCCGGAATATTGTCAGGGCCCATAGCTTTTGCAGTATCCAGTGCCTTCAGTTTGATATCACGCGGAGTGAATCGAATTGGCTGAAGTCTGGCATCTGTGATGCTGGGGACCTCAGGAGGAGGCCGAGACAGATCATCAACTCGGCACCTCTGGCTGAAGATTGTTGCAAATGCTTCAGCCTTATCTTTCGCACTGATGTGCTGGGCTCCCCCATCATTGAGGATGGGGATAGTTGGGGAGCCACCTCCTCCAGTTAGTTGTTTAATTGTCCACCACCATTCACGGCTGGATGTGGCAGGCCTGCAGAGCTTAGATCTGATCCGTTGGTTATGGGATCGCTTAGCTCTGTCTATCGCATGCTGCTTAAGCAGTTTGGCACGCAGATAGTCCTTTGTTGTAGCTTCATCAGGTTGACATCTCATTTTGAGGTATGCCTGGTGCTGCTCCTGGCATGCCCTCCTGCACTCTTCATTGAACCAGGGTTGGTCTCCTGGCTTGATGGTAATGGTAGAGTTGGGGATATGCCGGGCCATGAGGTTACAGATTGTGGTTGAGTACAATTCTGTTGCTGCTGATGGCCCACAGCACCTCATGGATGCCCAGTTTTGCATTGCTAGATCTGTTTGAAATCTATCCCATTTAGCACGGTGATAGTGCCACACAACAAGATGGACGGTATCCTCAATGTGAAGGCGGGACTTCATCTCCACAAGGACTGTGCGGTGGTCACTCCTACCAATACAGTCATGGACAGAAGCATCTGCGGCAGGCAGATCGGTGAGGACGAGGTCAAGTATGTTTTTCCCTCGTTTTGGTTCCCCCACCACCTGCCGCAGACCCAGTCTAGCAGCTCTGTCCTTTAGGACTCGACCAGCTCGGTCAGTAGTGGTGCTACCGAGCCACTTTTGGTGATGGACATTGAAGTCCCCCACCCAGAGTACATTTTGTGCCCTTGCCACCCTCAGTGCTTCCTCCACGTGGTGTTCAGCATGGAGGAGTACTGAGTCATCAGCTGAGGGAGGGCGGTGGGTGGTAATCAGTAGGAGGTTACCTTGCCCATGTTTTACCTGATGCCATGAGACTTCATGGGGTCTGGAGTCGATGTTTAGGACTCCCAGGGAAACTCCCTCCCTACTGTATACCACTGTGCCACCACCTCTGCTGGGTCTGTCCTGCCGGTGGGACAGGACATACCCGGGGATGGTGATGGCAGTGTCTGGGACATTGTCTGTAAGGTATGATTCCGTGAGTATGACTATGTCAGGCTGTTGCTTGACTAGTCTGTGGGTCAGCTCTCCCAACTTTGGCCCAAGCCCCCAGATGTTAGTAAGGAGGACTTTGCAGGGTCGACAGGGCTGGGATTGCCGCTGTCATTTCCGGTGCCTAGGTCGATGCCGGGTGGTCAGACCAGTTTCATTCCTTTTTATTGACTTCGTCGCAATTAGGTATAACTGAGTGGCTTGCTCGGCCATTTCAGTGGGCATGTAAGAGTTAACCACATTGCTGTGGGTCTGGAGTCACATGTAGGCCAGACCAGGTAAGGACAGCAGATTTCCTTCCCTAAAGGACATTAGTGAACCAGATGGGTTTTTACAACAATTGACAATTGCTATCACTAAACTAGCTTTTAATTCCAGATTTATTAATTAAATTCAAATTCCACCTTCTGCTGTGGTGGGATTTGAACCCATGTCCTTAGAGAAATACCCCGGGTCTCTGGGTTACTAGTCCAGTGATAATACCACTGTGCCACCGCCTACCCATTCAAAATTAGGAACAGGAACATAGGAGTAGGAATAGGCCATTCAGCCCTTCGAGCCTGCTCCGCCATTCTCGATCATGGCTGATCGTATACCTAAATGCCATATTCCCACATTATCCCCATATCCCTTGATGTCATTAGCAACTATAAATCTATCGATCTCTGTCTTAAACTTACTCAGTGACTGAGCTTCCACCATCCTCTGGGGTAGAGAATTCCAAAGATTCTCCACCATCTGAGTGAAGAAGTTCCTCCTCATCTCAGTCCTAAATGGCTTGCCCTTTATTCTGAGATTGTGTCCCCTGGTTCTAGACCCCACAGTCAGGGGAAACATCCTTTTTGCATCTACCCTGCCTATCCCTTTAAGTATTTTGTAAGTTTCTATGAGATTGCCTCACATTTTTCTGAACTCCAGAGAATACAGGCCCAGTCTCCTCAATTTCTCCTCTTGGGATAATCCCACCATCACAGCAATCAGTCTGGTGAACCTCTGCTGCACTTCCTCTATGGCAAGTATATCCTTCCTCAGGCAAGGGGACCAGAATTGCACACAATATTCCAGGTGCAGCCTTACCAATGCTCTATACAATTGAAGCAAGACTTCTTTGCTCCTGTGCTCAAATCCTCCTGCGATAAAGGCTAACGTACCATTTGCTTTCCTAATTGCTTGCTGCACCTGCATGCTAGCTTTCAGTGACTTATGAACGAGGACACCTAGGTCCCTTTAGACATCAACACTTTCCAATCTCTCACCATTTAAGAAGTACTCTGCACCTCCGTTCCTCCTACCAAAGTGGATAACCTCACACTTATCCACATTATATTCCATCTGTCATGTTCTTGCCCAGTCACTCAGCCTATCCAAATCCCCTAGAAGTCACTGTGCATCATCTTCACAACTGAAATTCCACCAAGTTTTGTGTCATCAGTAAATTTGGAAATATTACAATTGGTCCCCATATGCAAAACATTGATATAGATTGTGAACAGCTGAGGCCCAAGCACTGATCCTTGCAGTACACCACTGGTCACAGCCTGCCAACCTGAGAATGACCCCTTTATTCCTACTCTCTGTTTTCTGCCTGCTACCCAATCCTCAATCCATGCTAGTATATTACCCCAATCCCATGCACTTTAATTTTGCTTAGTAACCTCCTATGTGGGACTTTATCAAAAGCTTTCTGAAAGTCCAAATACACCACATCCAGTGGTTCCCCCCCCTTATTCATTCTGCTAGTAACATCCTCAAAAAACTAACAAGTTTGTCAAACATAATTTCCCCTTCATAAATGCATGTTGACTCTGCCCTATCAGACCATAATTTTCTAAGTGTCCAGTAATCACATCCTTTACAATAGATTCCAGTGATCTGGTTGTCTCTACACAGTATGCCACATGGGGTGCCATTGCCATTTCAGAGACAGGGAGGTCAGGGAGGATTGATGGCAAATGATTGGCTGCATATGTGAATCAAGTCTCCCTCGTTAGTACCTGAGAGCATGTCAGACCCATGTCAGGGTGAGTTTGTATGCCAGACAAAGCATTCCCCAGGTGTCGATGTCGTGCCCAAGTTCGTACAACCGTGATGTTGACATTTGGCAATGGTCAATATCTGCATTCTTGCTCTTTCAGGGGAAGAGGGCCCACAATAGTAGGGAGGCATCCAGGACTGGAGGCAGGGTGCCCAGCCTGAGGCCTCTGTCGCAAGCTGAAGAGGAGGTGCTGGAGTTAGCCGTGAACCAAGGGACATGTGCCATATCAGACGTGGAGCTTGGGGTCACAGTTGAAGAGAGTGATTATTGCCAAGCACAGAATGATTTGAAATTACATCTCATATGCAGACTCTGTGCTGTCATCATTGCAACATGTGTACCATGCCACCTAAACGTCTGTTCTTCACATTGTATCTTGCAGGGCAACACTCGGCAATGCCACCAGAGACCTCGGAAAGGATGAGCATCTCTGAGGAGGAGATACACTCAGAGCATGCACCGTCCCATGATACTCCTACATCTTCCACCAGCACAGATACTCTCACCTCTGTGGGTAACCAATCGGCATTAGATTTGGGGTCATGAGCCGGTGAGAGCACAACACACATACGCCCAAGCAGATGGCTGAGGCTGAGACAGCTGAGGCCTCTGACAGTCGGAGAACTGTGGGTGGCCAGGCCCAAGCTGAGCCCCAGGCTGATGATGAGCCTCTGGTGTCGGCAGCACAGGACATGTTGGAGTTGCAGGGAAAGGTAAGGCAACATCTGCTGGAGATGCCAGAGGCGATGCGCAGCCTTGAGTGGACGGTGGGGGAGTCCATCCATGCCATGATGGCTGCCATGTGTCAGGCATATAAGCACATGGCTTCATTCATCGAGAGCTTGGCGACTTTCATGGAGATCAACATTCCACAGATGTGCCATGAACTGCAAACCCTCGCCTTGGCCTTGACTTCAATTCAGCAATGGCTGGGCAAGAGAAGGACCAGGAGCATGGAGATTGTTCCTGCTGCTGGTCCTTCACCGGAGAGCAAGGAGGTTCCAACAAGCCTTGAGAGGGAGCAGGAGAGGCTGCGCTTCACATCTGGGGTCTCACCTCATGGTGATTCGAGTGTGGACACCGGCTCCTCAGCCCCTTCACCAGTGAGTCTAGCTCCAGAAACTGCGACGCCTGAGGATAGCCCTGCACTGGTGCAAGAGGCCCTAAGGCAGCCGGGGCCCTCCAGGCCTCAAGCTACAATCATCCCAGGCCAAGGGCATGCCTCCAATCCAGCTGCCAGCACAGAAGTAACACCGAGAAGGAGCACCTGCAAACGTATTACAAAGACACCTTGACACATATGGGTGAGACAAATATGTCATGTGTACTTTAATTAAATGTGTTGTCCTGCCAATCATCAGCCATTATTGTCTGAATAACGCATGCCACCATGGATTGATTATGTGCCTTTCCATTACATCATAAGCCTTACAGTACTGCCAATGTAAGAAATAACATAATTGCCATGCTAATATGCATGATGTGACACTGTACGAATAAAGTTACGTGGACAATGGCTCCGTTAAGCTGTTGCCAGTCATGCTGGAGAGATGGCTGTTACAGAGGCAGAAGACTTCAGACGACATGCACGATGGTGGGTTGTGCTGTAAGGAATATTTGTTGAACTTCAAGGATTGTGGAAGCGCTTGTTACGACCAGGTGATAAAGAGGTCTGGGGTTCCCTTTCAGCCTTCACCTGGTCTTACCATAACAGGGTTTAATTTTAAACACACCATGTTTGTAGCTCCCCCTTGGTGAATCCTTGTTCACCACTTTCCAATTATAAGGTAAAGAAACCAGCACAAACAGGCTTTCTTAGGTTTAAAGAAGAAAAGTTGAAATTTATTAAACTTAAACTCTAATTCGGTTGACGCCTACGGATATACTACGTGCCCACGCTAGCATGCATATGCGATACACACATTCAAATAGAGACAGAAAAGAGCAGACGAAAAATAAAGTGGAAAAGTATCTGAAGAGTTTTTTGTGTTACAGTTCTTTGAGCTCACTGTAGAGTCCTTGATTGTAAGTAGATTGTGCTTTTCATTGGGGTCCAGTATTCTTCTTAAACCTTGTTCACTGTAGGAGACTTTTCTCTCTTGGGCTTCACGTGTCTTCAGTAGATTCAGAAACTTGTGAGAAAGAATGGGAGTAGACAGGAGAGCAATCTCAGTCCAGGAGCAAACAGACCCTCTGCCCAAACTGTCTGTACAAATTCAAAAAACTCAGTTTGCCCAGCAGGTTAGTCATGTGACTAGCTGGTCAGACCATGTCAGTTTGTGTATTCGGCTAAATTAGCAGTCAACCTGGAATGTGAGTTCCCCCACCTTCAGTGTCTGGTGATCAAAAGTCCATTGTGTGTTGAATATGTCAGGGAATGGCTGCTTTGTCCTTCCAAACACTGTCTGTTAATATGCAAATATCTTTTCCAGCCACGGCTGATCTGTTTAACAAGTCCTTTCTTCACTCCAGTAACAGTTTAAAATCAATGTTCATGACAAAATTAATCTGCCTTATTCTTGGCAGGTGGGGGCCTAGCATGACACGCTCAATAATCAGTCATTGCCTTGCCTCCCTGCTCATCATGTCGGGCCTCCATCACTGCTTTCTGTGCTCCCATGCGTGCTTGTTTTTGAGTGCCCTCTGTGTCATCATCGTCGGAGGATGTGCCCTGCTCCCTTACCTCTTCATATTGCAAGTCTTCCCTTCTCTGTACTGCGATGTTGTGCAGAACACAGCAGACTACAACAATGCGCCCAACCCTCTCTGGTGCATACTGTAGGACTCCACCAGATCTATCGAGGCAGTGGACACGCATCTTCAATATACCGATGGCCAGCTCGATGGTTGCTCAGGTGGAGCTATAACAGGCATTGTAATGCTCTTCAGCATCATTGGTGGGGTTCCTCACCGGCATCAGAAGATATGTCATCAAGGGGTAGCCCTTATCCCCATGAGTCCATCCCTGAAGGTGAGCAGGGGGGAGTGAAAAGCAGTGGCACCCGGTACTGGTGCATGATAAATGAGTCATGGCAGCTGCTTGGGAAGTGGGCACACATTTGCAGGAAGCACTTCCTGTGGTTGCACACTAGTTGCACATTGATGGAATGAAAGCCCTTTCTGTTTATGAACTGGTTGTTCCGTGGGAGTCTTGATGGCCATATGCATGCAGTCAATGACTCCTTGCACCTGTTGGTATCCTGCAATGGCCCCAAATCCAACAGGCCTCTTGACCTGATGCTCAGGGTCTGTCCTGAAGCGGAACTAGTTGCCGGCCCTCCTGAACAAAGCATGAATAACCTCCTTGATGCAGTAGTGCACTGCGGATTCAGAGACCCCATACATGTCGCCAGTGGATCCCTGGAATGATCAAGAGGCGTAGACATTTAGTAACTTTGAGGGTCACAGGCATAGGGTGACCAACAAAGCCCATTAGTTGCAGGTCATCTCTATGCTCCTGTAACTTTGGGTTCCTTCAAAAGGTCATTTACACCTATCTGGGATGAGAGTTGTGTTAATTCCTGCTTCAGCAGTGTTCCAGCATGAGCTGTATGGTATGGCATGATGTTGCCCTCACAAACTTTAAATAAGTGCAAGCCTGCCTGACCATCATTACATCATTTGAGTTGACCACCGACAACAGCAATCTATACAGTTTCCCAGTTGTGCCCCCCCCCAAACAGTATATCCACTTGCAGAGTTGACCCCTTCCCCCCTCTCCTTCACGATAGACCAATGCAGAGTTGACACCTTCCTCTTCCCCTCACGATAGACCAATGCAGAGTTGATCCCTTCCCCCACTTCATGATAGACCAACCCCTTTCACTTCAGATGATTTAACTTTACTGTGTCCAAGTTCGCAACAAAAACCTAAGAGGGCAACGCATTACTTACCAACCTTTGCAGGCACCGAGGACTCTCGCGTCGGTGGCATCAGCTTTTCAAGGATGGGCAAGTGAAGGCACATGAGAGCCGCATGTTGAGCTCAAGATTGGAAACCGCTGGTAGGATTGCAGCGAATTACATTCTAATAGATGCAAAGAGGTACTTACCATATTTAAAGTAGGGTCCCGTCGCAGAGTGGCGGAGGTGCTGCCACGGAGTTGCGCTGTCCCTGCGAAGATCAGAACCAGCAATCCCGGTGTCGGGCTCCATGGTGGCCACTGCCGTTCTAATTCTCCGCCCCCACACCCCCCCGTGCCACGAAACCTGCCAACAGGAGGAGAACAGGATCCAGCCTTTTAGTCTCTCTCAGTTAAATAATATTTTGATTTTCTATTCTTCCTACCAAAATGGATAACTTCACATCTTCCCACATTATACTCCATCTGCCAGTTTTTTGCCCATTTGTTTATCTATATTCTTTTGCAGACTCTTTGAGTCCTCCTCACAACAAGAGCCAAGGCAAAGCCCACCTCTCTGACAAACACGTTCCCAACCGCTGCTGGCTCCCCCTCTGTGAGCAAGTCTGTTTCACTAAAATTCAACGCGATGACTTTGGTTTTCCCAATGTTTTTGTAATTTCTGACAACGCAATTGCTTCAAGATAATTGAAGTTTGTGATAAATGCTTGACGTGGCATCAAAAATCAGACACAATTGTTAAATTAGACCAGTCCTTCAAAGCTCAAGTTCAGTTTTAAAGATTTTCACATTTCATTGTCCAAATTGACGCTCATCCCTAATAACGATAAACCCTGAAAAATATTGGAGGAGGTTGTTATTTATCCAATAAACCAAATGGAATCTTACAATGCTGCAGCATTCAAGGCTGCCAAAAAATTTAAAGTTCACTCGAACTTCTGGTGATTAAAGCCTCTGCTGTCAGTTTCAATTTTTGCTTGTTAATAACCAATTTGTTACATGTTTGTCCTGGGTATACACATTAATTAAAATTTTTGCAACTAGAAAGAATTTATTGAGATGACATCATGGGGTCTTCCCACCTCTTTGTTTTAAGCCCCAAGTTAAAACTGGGGGCTTAAGTGACCATCTTGTGCATTTTATCTATCAGAGGCATAATAAATAATCTATGTTTTTGGTAAAAAGCACCAGAATTTTTTTAAGCCGTTAGAAGAGCAGCCATTTCAAATGAATCTTTTGGACACAGATGTGAGTTGATGGTTTTGCCTCATGACTTGAAGAAAAATATCTCCCCTGTTAATTTGCTGTCAACACTATAATGATCATTTGTGCCAATGTACTGTAGGATCATTATCATTGTGACAACCTGAAATTAACATCTTTGTTACCCTTTAGATTAGTGCATCATGGATATTTTGAATATTTTAAAACATTTCATCAAACTTTGATTAGCTTTATCTCTTAAGTGCACACACAGGGCAGAAATTTATCTGGCCAGCAGAGAGGGAGTGGAGGTGTGGGGGGCCGAAAAATTGGGGTGGATGTGCTTGCACCCGAAACCCGACACCGTGACATCAGTTCCTGATTTTGTCACCGGCAGGAAAGCCCCAAGGCGGCGTTGCTGCCACGAAGCGGCGGGATTGCAATTTGAATTGGTGAACAGCTAGTTAGAATACATTTGTTTTGAATGGAAGCCAATTTTATGGAGGGTTTTAAATATAGTCAAAGACACACGGGGATCACGTGCCTTCAGATTCCTGACTGCTTAAAGGCGGCAGTACAGAGGCGAGGCCTTAATGCTGCTACAGGAAGGTAACCAGATGAACAGTGGATAGAGGAGGAGGGAAGAGCAGAGACCACTGTTGGCCTGCAGTGCTGGGCTCTCTGCAAGGGTGGGCGCAGTCTTGGGTGCAAGGTATTATGAATGCTGGAATTTCCAGTATGGCTATGTTTTAAAAGCTGCAATCTTTAATGCAGTGTAAAATGGACATTGGGAGAGAACATGTGACCTCACACAAAATCTACCCAGAGACAAGCCAGAGGTTTTGGTTACCATGAGAACAAGGAACCCAGATCAAAGACCCTTTTGAAAGCAGGGTGCAAGTTTATAGCACCTGAAGTACAATGGGTTTTGCACTCTCAGATTGTAAAAAGGGAGCCAGAGGCTCTAAAATGCAGATTTTAGTTGCAATTTCTAACACCTGGAAACAGAGAAAGGCCCAGGTGGTTTTGCTATGGTCAGACTTATGGTCTCTGGGAATTGTCAAAGACAAACGACTGTTGACTTTTGATTTGGATAAATACGAGGGGCTTTCCTAGGTCTGGGACGGAAAGGAAGAAAAGAGAGAGAGAGAGACCAATGGGCTGTTTCTGGGGCGACAACTGCTCTCAGATCACTGGTACAGCAAAAGGCTACTAAGATTTGAGCCCTGTTCGAAGGCTCGAGGTTTGCGGAGGAGAAAAGACCAATGAGGTCACCAGAGATTGCCTTATTAACAGAAGTTCAGCTGAATGTGCTCAGAAAGAGGGAGCAAAGAGGACATTAGCTTTGAGAAGGATACTTGGAGATCCAACCCATTGCAGCTGGGAGGAGTTTGGGACTTTTAACTGCAAGGATACCTTTTCGATGAGAACACTGTGTAATGTATAAATGTGGTGTGAGGTTTTCGAGTGTGTTCATAAGTTAATAGGAAATAGCTTTTTCTTTAAGTTATAGTATTAGCTACCTACTAAGTACTGTTTAGTTAATGTTGATTTTTAGCTTAGTTGTTGTAGTAAAAGTCTTAAAATGTGAAATCTTGTCATGTGATTCTTTAATCAGTCACTGGGAATTACATATCTTGTTTTAAAGTTAGTGATCTCTACTGAGGTTGGAACAAAGGGTAGGCATAGTCTTGGATGCTGGGATCTCTGTAAGGGTGGGCACGAAAGGGCATTAGCATGTCTTCAGAGGAAAGAAGCAATGGGAACATCTCAAGGCAAGATTGTCTCTCAAAGGACAGCGCACGGGAGTGGCAGAAATCAGCTGGCATTGGTCTCCTACAACCAGCCTTTCTAGACCCCTGTTCCACACAGCAGTGGCTCAGAGGGAGGGAGGACCAGGATCTGGCTGGGCCTGCCTGTGAAGCACCAATAGGAGAGCAGCAGCAGCTGGCCATGCCAAGAAGGGCCTATCCGCGCCACAGAGTGTACAGGACTCACCTCCACTAGCTGAAAATGTCCAAGCAACAGTGTCAGGGAAGCTACAGTTCTCCAGGGAGGCCGTCACCAACTTATGCAACATGCTGCAGGACGAGCTGTGCTTCATGGGCTTCGGTGGACGCCCAATACCCATGGCACTGAAGATCACTGTGGCATTCAACGGGGACATGTGTGGGCAGCAGACCACTGCTACATTAAGGAGGTGGCCAATGCCTTGTTCAAGAGGACCAGCAACTATGTGCGATACCAATCGACCCTGACAGTCAGGCAGAGAGAGCCATCGGTTTCGGAGCCGTTGCTAGATTTCCCCAAGGTGCAAGGTGTCATCAATTGTATGTGGCCATGAAGGTTCTCCCAGAGCAGCTACCGGCATTCATCAACAGGAAGGGTTTCCATTCCATCAACATCCAACTAGTCTGCAACCACCGGAGACGCATCCTGCAGGTGTGTGCCCGCTTCCCAGGAAGCGGCCATGATGCCTAAATACTTCAACAATCCGAGATGCCACAGCTTTTCAGGTCCCCTGTTGCCTTCAGAGATGGATTCTCGGGGAGAAGGGCTACCGATTGAAGACATGGCTACTGATGCCTGTGAGGAACCCTTGCACTACAGCGGAGGAGAGGTACAACACCTGCTATGGGCCCAACTGAGTGACCAATAAGCAGACTGTTAGGCTGCTGAAGATGAGATTCCAGTACCTGGATCGATCCGGTGAAGCCCTGGAGTATGCCCCAGCGAGGGTCTTGCGTATTGTGGTGGTCTGCTGTGCTCTGCACAATCTAGTGCAGCAGAGGGGGGAGGCCTTGCATGAAGAGGACATGATTGATCGCTAGTCATCATCTGGTGAGGAGGATGTGGAGGAGGCTACTGAGCAGGTAGCACTGGATCTTGATTCCCTTGCACCGGAGGCCAGAGCCATTGGGAGACACGCAAGGGAGGGACAGCACAATCTCATACATACCCAATTCTTGCCACCATGATGGCCTTTCAAAGTGAACTCAATAATAACTCACCTCACTGTATTCCCCTGTCCAGTCCATCCTATCGCACTCCAGTGCCTAGTGCCCAGTTTCACCATGTGCTCTGACACATCTGAGAAGCTGCCCAAATGCAGCCTGTGCCTACACTGGCAGCCTATTGACCGAGCAAGGGTGAAGGTTGCATCTGACAAGGAAGCTATGAAAGCATGATTTTGAACTCCCTTTATTCAGAGCAACCAATGACAAGGGCGCAATTAATACATGCGACCACTGTGCTGGCAGCTGAGATGAAGGCATGCTCTTGATCCGGCTGCCCCTTGTCCTGGGATGACTTTGGTGGTCGTCCTCCGGCTGCCTGAAGCCTGGAGCCTCAGTCATCATGGTACTAGAGCTGGGCTCACTGGTGGAGAGGCTGAGAAGATGCTGCCCACACTCAGAGCACCCTTAGGGGAACCCCCAGATGTGGACAAAAGACTCTCCTCCTCCCTTTCAATGCTCACTTGCACCTCCCTCCTAACCTGAGAAGGACAAGGATCTGTTAGAGAATCCAGGAGCCTTGTCCTTCTCTCACCTTGCCACTGCAGCGTTGAGCTCATGGCCAAGGCAATGGTGTGCAGGTCTGTGCGCATCTGTGGGATCTGGTGCTCCATGAGGGTTGCCAACCTCTCGATGGAGGAAGAAATGTGCTCACACGTCTGAAACACGGCAGCACTTATGGCACTCCCTCGTTTGCTCATGGCTGCACATTGCCTCTGGCATCTCCGCCAGATGTTCCCTTACCTCTCTGTGCAACTCCAGCATGTTCTGTTCTGCTGACACCAGAGGCTTGTCATCAGCCTAGGGCTCAGCAGGGGCCCGGCCGCCCACAGTCCTCCAACTGTCTGTGGCCTCAGCCATCACAGCCTCCATCAGCTGCTTGGGCGTTGGGGTGGTACTTTCACCAGCTTGTGATCCTGAATCTAAGCCCAGCGTATACCCACCAATGTGAAAGTATCTGCACTGGCAGAGGGCGCAGGGAATGATGTGAAGGTGCATCCTCTGATTGTTCCTCCTCCTACTCAGAGGTGGACAGCAGACCCCAGTCCCAGCGGCTGACCTTGCCTCTGATGTGCCATGACCTGCTTGAAAGAACGCAAACATATTTGGGTTAGGTTGTTCAGATCTCCTCATGCCAACCATGCATGAATGATGAGTATTTCCAGAATTGTGTTGGAGGACACATAAACACAAAGTCTCCTTACTCTCAAATGTGGATGCTCCAGTCTCACTATCTGTGATTGCATGGCTGCCATGGGCCTCCGCTAGCTCCAGAGCCCCCTCCTCTGCCAGAATCAGAGGACGCACATCAGGGATCCCAATGCCAGTCCTCAATGTCTCCCTGATGTTATGGGCCCATTTCTCCTGCAAGCAGAAACAAGGATGCAGTTAGACCTCGCACGAAAGTACACTTATACTGGTGGCAGCCCCGTGTCCCCTGATGGGTTTACCAAATGGCTCTCCCTCACGTCCACTCTCAGGGAATGTAATGCGGGTCAGCTCTGAAAGGCGGCGGCTTGTCGCCTAGCTGCAGCCATGCATCTGACAGAATGTGCTGATGCCTCAACCCCACATGCAAGCCCCAAAGAGGAGATGGATATGCAGAGCAAAGGAGGTCATTGATGCTCTCGTGGCACTAGACCCTGTTGCGGGGGTGGAGGGGGGTGGGGGTGGGGGTGACGCCACAGCTGCTGACCTCCTCTGTGATCACAGTCCAGGCTTGTTTGGTCAGGCGGGGGGGGGTTTCGTCTTGCCATCCCTTGGAAAGAGGAGCTCCTGCCTTTCCCTTTCAGCCTGGAGGAGAATCTCCAGGGAGGCACCACTAAACTGTAGAGACACCTGGTGTCTTGCCTCGGATATGGTCCCAGTTGGTTCCCGCTCTGTCTGCTGGGTTCTTATTCCTGGTGCAGTGGCACAGGGAGGTCCAGCAGTAACAGCAGCAGTAGACGGGTGTTCAGCAGTAACAGCAGCAGTGAGGGAGGGGGGTCTAGCAGCAACAGCAGCAGTGGGGGGGATGGGGTTCACCAGCAACAGTTGCAGTAGGGGGAGGTCCAGCAGTAACAGCAGCAGTGTTGGGGTGGAGGGGGGGCGGCTCCAGCAGTCAAGCAGTAGTGAGGGAGGGGGTCCAGCAGCAACAGCAGCAGTGGGGTGGGGGGGGGAGGTTCAGCAGCATCAGTTGCAGTAGAGGGGGGTCCAGGAGTAACAGCAGGGGTAGAGGGGTCCAACAGCACTCCAGATTCACTGAACCAGTGAAAGGCAGCAGTAGAAGCAGGGCTGGCAACGCTTTAAAGATGGCTCCAGCACCTGTGTTTTCATCAGCTGATGCGGCCATCAATGTCTTGGAGCCCGCCTCCAAGGATGGTCCCTGCGCCTCGATTATGTTAATTGCCTGGCTGCCATGTGATCACAGTTGGCCAGCTGCACACGTGACATGTGGCGACAGCACCTGCTTCTGGTGCTGCCACCGGGACCTGTAACGAGCTGACAAAATTCAACCCAAAAAGTCCACTTAGCTTCATTTAAGTGCTGCTTAATCACTAAGAGTTTGAACTTAAGTAAATTCTTTCTCGAATGCATTGAGAGCCAAAAGAAACAAAGTACAGGCTGCACATAATCTGAAACAAAAATAAAGAGATCCCACCCTCAATTGCTGTGAATTCACACGGCTAAAGTTCTGCTGTGCTCAGGATACAACTTCAGCTCGTTCAAGAAGGAGTTTCTCCATTTTGTTAATATGAGTAAAACAGCAGCTTTCTGCATTCAATCTTTCTGTTTAAAAACTAGTGCAGAGATAAACGCTTGGTTGCTGTGCCTAAGCTTTGGAAATCCCTTCCTATACCTCTCCACCTCTCTCTCCTCCTTTAAGACCCACTTTAAATCCACCTCCATAATGAAGCTATTGGTCAAACATCCGGATATTTAATTCTTTAGCTCAGAGTCAGTGTCTGCATGGGTTTTCTCCGGGTGCTCCGGTTTCCTCCCACAAGCCAAAAGACTTGCAGGTTGGTAGGTAAATTGGCCATTATAAATCGCCCCTAGTATAGGTCGGTGGTAGGGAAATATAGGGACGTATAGGGAATATGGAATTAGTGTAGGATTAGTATAAATGGGTGGTTGATGGTCGGCACAGACTCAGTGGGCCGAAGGGCCTGTTTCAGTGCTGTATCTCTAAAATCTAAAAAAAAAAAATTTGTCTGATTATGCTCCTGGGCATGTTCTCACTGGAAAATAGATTTAGAGGTTGCTGTTTCTATGTTTTTAAAGGGTCTAGATAATGTAGACCATAACAAGCTGTTTCACCTTGACCTGGACAGTAGAACCAGAAGAAACATCCTGTGCTTGCAGGGGGTACGTTCAAAATTAATCTGTGGAAACAATGGCCCCAATATAAATGAGAAGGCAGGAGTGTGTAGGGGAGCCTGGTAGCGGGTGAAGAACCTGGCAAGGCTGGGGGTGTAGAGGCCCTGCTAATCTTAACGGCAGGGCCTCATTGAGATAAATCAATGCAGATTCCTGACCGAAAACTACCAGCTTGACAGCTTAGCCAGCAGGTGGGAACAGAAATTAGCAGAAGAGGTTGTAGCCAGGGACCCATGGGAATAGTCCCCACAGTCAGTGGGGTGGCAGGTGGTGGTTTGGAAGGAGGAAGAAGTATTTCAGAAACCAGAGTCGCAATCAAGAGAGAGAGAGAGAGTGTTTCAGGGATTGGGGTTGTGATAGAGAGAGAGAGAGTGTTTCAGGGATTGGGGTTGTGATAGAGAGAGAGAGAGTGTTTCAGGGATTGGGGTTGTGATGGAGAGAGAGAGCGTTTCGGAGAATCTGGTCACAATTGGGCTTAGGAAAGAAATCGGTGGGGTTGGTGGGTGTGGGAAACTGAAGAGTTCCTTGTGAGGCCTAGGAATCTGCTTTCCTCCTGGCCACAAGGAACTTAAAACCAGGCAAAGTTTAGAAACTTAACCTGGATCTCTTCTGGCCAGTTGGCTTCTCTCCCACCATGTTTCTGCTGCTGGGCAACATTGTGGGACTCCCTCTGTGGTGAGGTTAAAAATAAGTTGCAGTGCCGATAACATCACCAGGCCACAACTTTTGCTATGACTAGGCTCATGCTAGCTTTTAGTGGGAGACTTGTTCAGGGCGTGAATCGCTGGGGTCAGTTTGCTCAATCCCAATATCTTATGCCCCCAACCCTCTCCTGCCTCTCAAAGAGGGGGAATTAAAATCAAGGCCATTCAGTGATCGAATGGCCAATCTATGGAACAGACTTCAGAGGGAGATGATGGAATTAGTTCGTGTTGATGCATTCAAATGCAAGTTAGATGGATTTCTTTCAGAAAATATCATTTTGGGATGCAGTATATAAGTAACTATAGCATACTTGCAAGGAAAGAGGTGATTTTGGACTTATGTTTCCTGAAACTCTCCACCGCTGGGGTTTCCATGCAACATATCTGGGTCTGTTATAGACTAATTAACAGAGATTAATTGCCATGATTAGTCAACATTATTGTATCATGTGACTACTAGGGTGGTAGAAGGTGACCAAGATGGGTCTTTATCTTTTTATCTAGCAATTTCCATGAAGCTCCTTGGAAGTCTTCCTATGTTAGAGAAGCTTTGTAACAAGATTGTCCAACCTTTTTCACGTGGGGGGGGGGGTCACATTACAATTTCGTCTGACATAGGAGACAATTTCGGAAAAATAAAGGCATTCAAATTTATCTGACTATTAATCAAAACAGCAACAAATGTACATTTTTGTGAAGAAGCTTTTAATGAGAAGGCTAATTTATTGACTTACTTTCTTGATCACTCTCTCTCTCTCCCTCTGCCCCCTCCCTCTCCCTTTCTCTCTGTCTGGCCCTGTCTCCCCCTCCCTCCCTGTCTCCCCCTCTCTCTCTTTCCCCTCCCTCGCTCTCTGTCTCTCACTCTCTCTTTGTCCCTCACTCTCTCTTTGTCCCTCACTCTTTCTCTCTCTGTTCCACTCTCTCTCCCCCTTTCTCTCTCTCTCTGTCTCTCTCTCTGACAGTTGCAGAGACCGGGAACACTCAGCAGATAGTTGATCAGTTTTTTTAAAGAAAACATTGCATGTCAGTTTCACGGCTGACAGTTCCTGACAGCGTGAACAACTGTTCCCCAACTTCAGACAGATTCAGGGTTTTCCGGTGGGCTGAGAGGTTTGGATCCTCTCTTAATACAGAGCTCGTTAGAGTAGTGGATACCATCTGAGTGACTTGATTATCGTCCTGCGTAGTCAAATTGACGTATTGCCAGATTCTGGCACTCATCTGATGTGCTGCAAGGGGAATTTAGGGGCAAACTGGAAAGTTTTTAAAGGATCCTGACAAAATTATCTAGTGGCTACAGAATTGGAGAAAAACCAAAGACAGCTACAGATAGCTATCCTGAGAGTTGTAATGGGTCAGAAGTGCAAAGAGAGATTGAGCATGCTTGGAATGAGTGAGGATGATGCAAAAGAACCATGCAGGATAATTGACAAATTATTTTGCACCTGAAAGGAATGTTTTGTATGACAGATACATTTTCATCGTGCCAGCTAGTGTTGACCAGTTTGTGGTCCAGTTGAGACAGTTAACTGAACCCTGCAAGTTTGGTACGCTACTTGACGAGATGTTGAGAGATAGGCTGGTGCTAGGCTGTTGACATAAACAGGCTCAAGCCAGATTGTTTAGAGAGCAGGATACAGTATGTAATCTCAAGAAGGCTATTGCAGTCCTTAAAGTTAGTGAGGCTGCTCATCAGCAACTCAAAGTTGTTGGAGGGCAAGAACAGCTGCCCTACAGCCATGTCAAGTTACCTTCCAAACCCAAGACGAGGTCAGTAGGCTCCTCAAAGAAGACTCGTGGTGTGAAGAAATGTCAGCAAAAGACATCACACAGCCAAAGGCCCACACAAAGAAGCCACAAGGTTTCCAACACGTATCCCTACTGTGGAGGAAGTCATGGAAAAGGACAAGAAAAATGTCCGGCATATGGAAAGATCTGCAGGAAATGTGACAAGGTGAACCATTTCCAGGCTGTCTGCAAAAGGAAAGCTCGAGCACTACATCAAGTACAGGATGATAATGACATGTCAGTTTCAGGGAGTGAGGTACATGCTACAGAGGAAGTCAGAGCTCTCCATATTCATGATGAAGGAAAGAAATTGACTGTACTGCTATTTTGTGGCAATCAGCTGATAGAGTGCCAAGTTAATGCAGGAGCAACATGCAATGTCATCTCATTCAGGCAAATATGTGAGATTGACAAGACAAGACACACAACACTTCGACCTAGCAAGACAAAGATTAGATTTTATGATGGAATTGCTATTCCTGTAAGCTTCTAGATAACCAGGGAGCTCTAGATTTGGCAGTACCACCCTTTATCTTAGTGGGGACATGCCTCCTACACTAAGCCTGTAGTATCTCACTTTTGAATGCCTTCCACTGGTTTGCCACTGATTTTCCTTCAAGTAGCTGTATCCAGTCCACTTTTGCCAGGTCACCTTTCAGTTTCTTAAAATTTACCTTCCCTCAAATTTAGAACTTTTACTCCTGTTTTATCTTTGTCCTTTTCCATGATTATGCTTAAGCTAACTGTATTATGGTCACTATCTCCAAAATGGTTACCCACTGTTACTTCATCCACTTTCCCAGCTTCATTACCGAAGATAAAATCCAGAATGGTGCCCCCTCTCGTTGGGCTCGTTACGTGCTGGCTAAAAAAATTCTCATGCAGTTCAAGAATTTTGTCCCCTCTGTGCCCTTCACACTGTTTGTATCCCAGTCAATATTGGGGTAGTTGAAATCCCCAACCATCAACGCCCTAAAGTTATTGCATTCAGAAATTTGCCTACATATTCATTCTTCTATCTCCCTCTCACTACTTGGGGGTCTAGAGTACAGTCCTAGTAGTGTGGCTGCCCCTTTTTTATTTCTGAGCTCCATCCATATGGACTCATTTGATGATTCATTTAGCACATCATCCCTCCTCAAAGCTGTTTTTGATTCCTTAACTAATAATGCTACACCCCCGCCTTTTTTATCTCCCTCTCTTTCCTGCCTGAAAACTCTATATCCAGGGATGTTGAGTTGCCATTCTTGCCCCTCTTTAAGCCAAGTTTCCGTTATAGCAACAATATTGTGTTGCCATGTGTGTATCTGTGCCCTCAGCTCATTGGCTTTATTTACTATACTCCTTGTATTTAAATAAATACCATTTCACACTGCCAAATTCCTGTGCTGCACACTTTTTAACCTTCGCTTCTTCTCTCCTTCAGAGTCACTCGCTAACTTTCTGCCTCCTGTTCCCTGCCCTGAAACTGTCCTATTTAAGACTGTGCTCATGTTCCCAATCCCCTGCCAAGCTAGTTTAAACCATCCCCACAGCACTAGCAAACCTTCCTGCAAGGATATTTGTCCCAGTCCTGTTCAGGTGCAGACCATCTGGCTTGTACAGGTCCCACCTTCTCCGGAACTGGGCCAATGCCCCAGAAATCTGAAGCCCTCCCTCCTGCACCATCTTTCCAGCCATGCATTCATCTGGTATATTTTCCTATTTCTATACTCACTAGCACGTGGCCTTGGGAGTAATCTGGAGATTACTACCTTTGAGGTCCTGCTTGCTAATCTCGTTCCTAACTCCCTAAACTCAGCCTGAAAGATCTCATCCCTTTTTCTTCCTATATCGTTGGTACCAATGTGGACCACGACCTCTGGCTGTGCACCCTCACCCTCCAGAATACCCTGTAGCCGCTTGGTGATATCCATGACCCTTGCACCAGGGAGGCAACATACCATTCTGGAATCACGTCTGCCACCACAGAAAATTCTATCTGTTCCCCTAACTATAGAATCCCCTATCACTATTGCTCCCTTGTCCCTTTTTCTCCTCCCTCCCTGCACAGCTGAGCCACCCATGTTGCTCTGGTCATGACTCTTGCTGCACTCGCTACAGGAACCCTCTCTCCCATCGGTACTCAGAACTGAATACTGGTTAGAAAGTGAGATGCCCTCTGGGAACTCTTGCACTACCTGCCTTGACCTTCTTGTCTGTCTGGCAGCCACCCAGTCACTCTCTGCCTGTGCTCTCTTAAGCTCCGGGGTGACTAACTCCTGAAACATGCTATCCATGTAGTTCTCTGTCTCGCGGATGCACCACAGTGACTCCAGCCGCTGCTCGAGTTCTGAAACCCGGAGCTCAAGCTTCTGTAGCCGGTGACACTTGCTGCAGATGTGTTTGTCAAGGACACATGGTGCGTCCAAAACTTCCCACATGCCACAGGAGGCACATTCCACTTGGCCAAGCTGCCCTGCCATTACTTAGCTTTATAAACTAACTATTGCTAATGTAATAAGTGGAATAACTTACCAGTTACTTGCCAATTAGCTTCTTCCCCTGTACCATAGAGGCGGAAAAGGCAGAAAAGAAAAGAAAGACTGCAAAGAGCACCTTTTTCCCCTAGTCAGTAAAATCCCTCACACACAACTCACATCTGTCCAAACAGCACTATTCTAATGAGTAACTATTAATGAATTACACTAATTAAAAAACCTTAGTAGTACTAACCTTATCACATACAAGGTAGCTATTTGAGGGTTTAAAAAAGAGTTTTTGTTCCCCCTTTTTTAAAAGCTATTTACAGGCAATAACAGCTGTTACTTACCAACCAATCAGCTTACAGATTTCCCGTGATGTTACTATAAGTTTTTTTTCCTCTTTTGAAACACCAACATTGAGCCTGCCGACTGCCGCTGCTCCGGTCTGAGGTAGGTGAGGGCCTCGAGCCCCGCTCTTTATTTCCACAGGTCTTGCTCCAGATCCGCCTCCTCCCAGTTCCGCTGCCAACTGCCACTGCTCCTGTCTGAGGTCTAGCAAAGGCTAGAAATGTAATAGGTTTTGAGCAAATGAAAGGGGTTGGGGGGAAAGAAGAACGAAAGGAAATGTCCGTGATAGGGTGGAGGATAGGAGAGATTAAATGACAAAGATGTCATTTCTAATCTTTCTACATTTCTAACCTTTGCTAGTTCTGATGAAAGGTCATTGACCTGAAATATTATCTCTGTTTCTATCTCCTCAGATGCAGCCAGGCTTGCTGAGTGTTTCCAGCACTTTCTGTTTTTATTTCAGATTTCCAGCATCCACAGTATTTTTCTGTTGTGGAAGGATGGGGCATTCTTGACAAAGTTACACAATCAACAGAATGGAGTAGCAGTGCAATCATTGTGAAGATGCCTAACAAATTTCAGATCTGCATTGACTCTAAGCTCTGAAGTGCCCGCACTACTCTACTCCCACTGTGGATAACAAGGCCACCTAAAGCTCGTGTCTTCTCAGTTCTTGGTGCTAAAGACAGGTTTTGAAACTAGATGAGGAGAGGAGTCTTCTCACAATGTTGCTACACCCTACGGCCACTACAGATGGACACGTATGCCGTTTGGGATAACAACAGCCCCGGAAGAATTTCAATAATGCCAGCATGAAATTATTGAAGGCTTAGATAGTGTTGATGTCATAGCTGATGACATTCTGGTTATACGCAGTGGTGACACCCACCAGGAAGTGGTAGCAGACCATGGCAAGAAATTAGCCAAGTTCCTGCAGAGAACAAGAGAAGTCAACTTGAAGCTGAATAGGAAGAAGCTTCAACTTTGTCTCTCATCAGTGCCTTGTATGGGGCACCTACTGACAGCGGATGGCCTACGCCTGGATCCAAACAAAATAAAGGCTATCATGGAGATGCCAGCCCCTAAAGACAAGAAGGCTGGGCAGCATCTTCTCGAGCGTGTTACCCACCTGGCAAAGTTCCTACCCAGACAATCTCATATTGCAGAGCCACTAAGGAGAGTGATGGACAAAGATGTTCACGTTGAGTGGCTAGAACACCACACTCAAACACTACATGAGCTCAAACAACTTCTCATGCAAGCTCCAGTGTTGAAGTACTACAGCTTGCATGAAGAGGTCACAATCCAATGTGATGCATTAGAGAATGGACTTGGAGCCACCCTTCTTCAGAATGGCCAGCCAGTTATCTTTGCTTCACAAGCCTTGAGCAAAGCAGAATGCAACTATGCTCAAATAGAAAAGGAATGCTTGGCCATAGTCTTCAGCTGCAGAGAGGTTTGGCCAGTACATACAAGGGATGAAGGTCACAGTGCACACTGATCACAAGCCATTTGTTCCAATGGCTATGGTCAAGTGATAAAGGGTGTGGCTGGTTCCCACTGTTCAACTCCCAACTGACTGCAGCAAGTGTTTTTGTTATTAGGGTTTTAACCCCTTTGTGCTTTATTTGTCAAATAAACAGACAGTGACAGGTTTTCTTGTAAGTTTAAAACAGAAGGTGAATTATGTTTTGAGCAATATTCTTCCTGAAGTTGTTGCAACCGCACCCACACACGCATTCACTCATATACACACACACACATGGAAAAAGAGATAGATAGAGCCAAAAGAGTAAGTGGTTTGAGGTGAGGTAGGTTTTCAGGGTGCACGGTAAACCTGTTGAATCTTCTTGGAGGTCAATTTCTCTTTTAAAGTTGCAGGCCTGAGTTGTTTGTAGATTTCTCTGGCGGGTGAGACTTCAATCTGGAGACAGGGATCACTTTCAGTTCTCTGTTGAACAAGCTGAAGTTTAGAATTCACAGCAGGGCATCTTCTTTGGCTTTTGCAGGAGATCTCAGCTCTTGGCTGGACAGGAGTTTGGTGATGTTGTTCTGATTCTCTCCCTCTCTCTCCAGAGAGCTACTTTTTAAGATAAAAATCTCTCACATGTCACCTCTGTTGGGTGACACAGAGCCCTCTCCCTGTGGCGACCAACAATGGCTACTTCAAACTTTCTTTGTTTCAGAAGAACCCATTCAATTCCTAGTTCTTATCAGATTTTTAATTAATAATGGGTTGAAGGGTTATGGAGAGCAGGCAGGAAAGTGGAGTTGAGGCCGAGATGAGATCAGTCATGGTCGTATTGAACAGCAGAGCAGGCTCGAGGGGCTGAATTGCCTACTCCTGCTCCTAATTCTTATGTTCTTAATTCAAATATTTTTTTATTTTTTAGAGATACAGCACTGAAACAGACCCTTCAACATACCGAGTCTGTGCCGACCAAGAACCACCCATTTATACTAACCCTACAGTAATCCCATATTCCCTACCACCACTAGGGGCAATTTACAATGGCCAATTTACCTATCACCTGCAAGTTTTTGGCAGTGGGAGGAAACCGGAGCACCCGGCGAAAACCCACGCGGTCACAGGGAGAACTTGCAAACTCCGCACAGGCAGTACCCAGAATTGAACCCGGGTCCCTGGAGCTGTGAGGCTGCGGTGCTAACCACTGCGCCACTGTGCCACCCATGTGCCACCAAATATGTTTCTTGATGCATCCAGGATGGGTGTAATTGATACTTCTTAGCTTGAAATGCAATCTTTTGTCCTTAACAGACAGTAAGACAGTTTGAATATATAGGGCCAGGTCATCTGGCATTCGGTGGCCATTTTGCAGTACATTGTCCACTTTTTAAAAGGAAAAGTCAATTTTTATAACTCTTCAGTTTGGGTTCTGTATTTTCAATCACTGCACTTCACGTGAGCGTGACACAATCTTCATCAAAGCCATTCACAGTGCACCAAAGAGGCTGATGCGGAGATTACAGAACTACCAGTTAGATGTCAAGTACTGTCCTGGGAAGGAGATGACTAGTTGGGTAGAAACTACATAAATAAACCCCGTAGCAGAATGGCTAATCCAAATCACAATGAAAGCGAACAGATTAATCAAGCAGACTACCTGAGAGTGAGCGAAGCGACATCCATCCAGCTCCAGAAAGAGACTTTGTGAGATTGGTCACTACAAACACTGACATTCGTGGTGATGAATGGATGACCAGATGACAGAGCAGAAATACCAGTCTCAGTTCGAGAATACTTCAATTTCAGAGAGGAGATAACAATGCAGAATGGAATTCTCTACAAGGGCATGAAAGTCATTGTGCCTAAAGCAGTGTAGCCACTGATGTTGGACAGATTCCATAGCCATCACCTTGAAGTAGATGTTTGCGTCAGATGAAACAGAGATATTCTTTTCTGGCCAGGAATAGTTGCACAACTGAAAGACAAAGTGACACAATGTAGCACACACAATGCATTTCAGGCAAAGCAGCAGAAAGTGCCAATGATGTCATATGACACACAATCCTGTCCCTGGAGTGTTGTGTCACAAGATCTGTTTTGCTACCACAGTGAGGACTACCTGATCACAGCAGATCACTACAGTGATTACTGGGAGGTAGATAGGCTAACAGGTGACACCACACTTGCAGCAGTAGTCAAATACACAAAGGTCCAGTTTGCAAGATATGGCAGGCTAGATAAGGTGATAACTGACAATGGGCCCCAATTTGTGACAAGAGAGTAGGAAGAATTTGCATGAAACTGGGAGTCCGAGCATACCACAACATTGCCACTACACAAACAGAGCCATGGGAAGAACACAAGAAAACAAGAAATAGGAGCAGAAGTAGACCATATGGCCCATTGAGCCTGCTCCGCCATTCAATACGAACATGGCTGATCTTGGGCTTCAATTCCACTTTCCTGCCTGCTCCCCGTTTGATTCCCCGTGAGACCAAAAATCTATCTATCCCAGCCTTAAATGTATTCAGTGATGGAGCATCCACAACCCTCTGGGGTAGATAATTCCAAAGATTCACAAACCTTTGAGTGAAGTAATTTCTCGATGATCGGCCCCTTATCCTGACACTGTGTCCCCGTGTTCTAGATTCGCGAGCAGTGGGAACAATCTCTCCACTTCTACCCTATCAAGCCCTTTCAGAATCTTGTACGTCTCAAGTAGATTGCCTCTCATTCTTCTAAACTTCAGAGAATATAGGCCCAATTTACTCAGCCTCTCATCATAGGACCAACCCCTCAACCCAGGGAACAATTTAGTAAATCTTCGCTGCACTGCCTCCAGTGCAAGTATATCCTTTCTTAAATGTGGAGACTAAGACTGCACACAGTGTTCCAGGTGCAGTCTCACCAAAGCCCTGTACAATTTTAGTAAGACTTCTTTATTCCTGTATTCCGATCCCCTTGCAATAAAGGCCAACATGCCATTTGCCTTCCTAATAGCCTGCTGCACCTGCATGTTAGCTTTGTGCGTTCCTTGTACGAGTATCCCCAAGTCTCTCTGAACATCAACTCTTACCAGTTTCACACCTTTTAAAAAATATTCTGCTTTTCTACTTTTATGAGCAAAGTGAACAACTTCACACTTCCCTACATTATACTCCATTTGCCATCTTGCTGCCCACTCACTTAACCTGCCTCTCTACATCCTCCCCACAGCTTAACTTTCTGCTGAGCTTTGTATCATCAGCCAACTTAGATACATTACTCTCTGTCTCTTCATCCAAGTCATGAATATAGAGTGTAAATAGCTGAGGCCCCAGCACTGATCCTTGCAGCACCCCACTATTCACTGCCTGCCAACTTGCAAATGCCCCATTTATGCTCACTCACTGCTTTCTGTCTGTTAACCAATCCTCTGTCCATGCTAATATATTACTCGCAACACCTTGCCTATTAGTCTTTTATGTGACACCTTATCGAATGCCTTTTGAAAATCCAGGTATAAAACATCTACTGGTTCCCCTTTATCTACCCTACTAGTTACATCCTCAAAAAAACCCTATTTAATTTCTCAAACAGGATCTCCCTTTAGTAAAACCATGTTGACTTGCTCTAATCATACTAGGCTTTTCGAAGTGCAATGTTAAGACTGCTTCAATAATAGTTTCCAGCATCTTCCCAATGACTGATATTAGGCTAACTGGCCTGTAGTTCCCTGTTTTCTCTCTACTTCCTTTCTTGAAAAGCAGTGTAACGTTTGCCATCTTCCAATCTGATGGGACCATTCCTGAATCTAAGGAATTCTGGAAAATCATAGCTAGCGCATCTACTATCTGTGCAGCTATCTCTTTTAGAACCCTAGGATATAGGCCATCCGGTCCTGGGGACTTGTCAGATTTTAGTCCCTCAAGTTTCTCCAATACTTTTTCTCGCCTGATATCAATATCCTTAATTTCCTCAGCAGGTCAGACAGCATTTGTGCAGAGAGAAGCAGAATGCTTTGCCTTTCACCACAAGCGTTAACACACTCTTTGCCTTTATCCCAGGACAGTTTTGTTATTTAATCTTTCCTGCCCTCTGCCCTATCATACACCTTTCCTTTTGTTCTCTTACCCCCACCTCCCCCCACCCTCTTCACTTGCTTAAAACCTAATTCTTTTCTAACCTTTGCCAGTTCTGATAAAAGATCACAGACCTGAAACGTTAACCCTGCTTCTCTCTCCACAGAAGCTGCCTGACCTGCTGAGTATTTCCAGCACTTTCTGTTTTTATTTCAGATTTCCAGCATCTGCAGTATTTTGCTTTTATTATCCTTAATTTCCTCACTCTTTTTAGCCCCTAGGTTACTGCCTATTTCTGGTATGGAACTTGTGTCTTCTACTGTGAAGACAGACACAACATATTTGTTCAATGCCTCTGCCATTTCCTCATTCCCCATGATGATTTCTCCTTTCTCTGCCTCTAAGGGACCAATGTCTACTTTAGCTACTCTTTTCCTTTTTTATGTACTTATAAAAGCTCTAACAATCTGTTTTTATATTGCTGGCTAGTTTACTGTCATATTCTATTTTTTCCCTTTTTATCAACTTTTTGGTGACCCTTTGCTGGTTTCTAAAGCACTCCCAATCCTCAGACTTGCTACTATTTTTTGCAACATTGTAAGCCTCTTCTTTTATTCTAATACTCTCCTTAGCTTCCTGAGTGGGAAAGCTGAATCAGCAGTGAAGATAGCAAAGAATATCCTTAAGAAAACTTCAATGGAAGGGTGAGATGTCTATCTAGCAGTCCGAGATTAGCCCAATGAGAGTGGAAGCAGCCTGGCAGAGAGATTGATGTTGCACCAGTGCACTGCTACCTGAGGGACGACTGAAACCATATGTAGTGGAAAGGGTAGCTGGGAACGTTCAACACAGAAAACAACAAGCAATGAAGCAGTATGACAAAGGTGCAACCCCCCCCCCCCACTTCCAGAGCTGGAGATAGGACAGCTGATTTGAATCTAGCCAGGCAGTCAAGGCCTGGAATGGAGGCTAGGCTGGTTTAAAGACAAAGTAGGACCAGATCTGACCTAGTTCAAACAGAGACAGGATGTCTACAAGAGAAACTGTAAATTCCTGAGACTGATGGATGAACTGATACAACCTCCAGCTCAATCTGAGCCAGTGAGTCAGCCCACATGAGAGAATCAGCGAGAAGCAGATCGGATGGTGCCTCAGAGCAGAGAGAGTAAAGGAAAACTCTTCCTATGCAGCAGCAACAGCTAGAACACCAGTCAAAGCTGACACTGACAAACACTAGCTTCAGAAACATGAAGGAGCAGATGCATCCACATGACCTAGAGCAGACAAATCAACAACTTTGACAGCAGTGCAGCAGAGCTGGCTGACAGGGTCTACCAGATCAAGGCAGAATATCAAGATGCCAGACAAGTATGAGCAGTTTGTCAGCAAGGGAGCTCAATGTGCCTACTGGAGCACAGGAAATTCTTTTATAAAGCTCAAGTTTGTTTTTGAAATGGTCTTTTCAGGTTTGAGAACACGTTAGTCAATGGCTAAAGAGAACACCGGATACACATTTATTGATGCACAAAGAGTTAGTTTTATTGACTCATTGAATGGAAAAGAACACTCTGAACACTCAAGGACTCAGTGAAAAAACATATACCAAACACTTACACATTTGTTCTTTGTTATGGTGCTGTGATTGGGATCACTGTATGATTTTACTTTTATTCTTTTGGACAACTAATTTAAAACAAAAGAAGGGAGATGTTATGGTATGTGAGGAGAACATGACTTGTTTGCTGTGCTGTTGTGATAACCAGCACAGACGATCTTCAAGACCCTGCGTGTGACTTGATGTGAGTCTATTTATAAAGGCTCCCTCTAGTGGCTAGGGCCACACACCCACGCAGACATAGAAGAAGAAAGATGGATGCTTACAGAGTGAAGCACATGTTCGAATGCTGAAACTTGCGCTGACTTTTGTGTCAACCAAACCAAACCAAAAAGGCAGGCCCTGGTAAAGGGAGGAGGCAGGGGGACACTGAGAGGAAGCGGCACCAATGCCACAGGGGCGGCCAATGCTGCCGGGAGCGCCCCGTCGTGAGACAAAAAGTGCCCGAAAAGGAGCCCCCCTCACTCCCCGGAGCCTGCTGGGAGGCACCAGGTATTTCCTCGTGGTCTCCCCATGCAGCAGAGGACTCTGGTTTGTCCAAATATATGACTGATTGACGTCTTTGATGAATGGGAATAAGGTTCCTCCTGTTTCTTCTTCCTATAGTACCTTCTGAAGTATGTACTAAATCAGGTCACTGTTGATTTTCATCTAGCTGGACAATTACTCCTTCTCTGCCTTGGTCTCATACCCATACCTTTTGTCCTTCTGTCAACGTCAGTAGGTTCCTGGTATGGTATTTCCTATTATAATTATAGGCTTGTTGCTTTCTGTAAGACTTTTCTCTGTCCTGAAATCTCTGATAATCCTGGCCTTGTAGCCCTGGAAGTAACTTTTTGGGTAGGATTGGAAGTTGTGTTCTACGCTTCCTTCCCATTAACAGTTCTCATGGTGCTAATCTGCATAGCAGTTGAGTAGTTCTGTCATTCAGGAGTGCCATTTGAAAATCTTGATTTTTTTTTAAAGTACTTTGATAGTTCTGACTCCTCGCTCAACTTCTCCGTTAGATTGTGGATATCTAGGGGAACTTATAAGATGTACAAATGCACAGTTTTCTGCAAAGTGCGTGAAGTAGTCATTTGCAAATTGTGGTCCATTATCAGAAACTACCTGGTCAGGTATACCATGTGTTGCAAAGATTTCTTGTAACATTTGAATGACTGCTTCAGTTGTCATTGTGTACAAACATATGACCACAATCCATCTTGAAAAGTAGTCAATGACAATCAGGTAGGGTTTTCCATTAAATATGAATTGATCCATCGCCAGACGTTCTCACGATCTGGTTGGGAATTGGGTAGAGATAAGGGGTTCCCTCTGATCCTGTCTGTGCACTGCACATACCTGACAATTAGAAATCATTTCTTCTATATATTTCGATATTCACGGTCACCACACAGATGCCTGAGCCTGTGCTGTACATTTAGTTATGCCCATATTATCCTGGTGTATTTTCTCCAAGACGTATACCCGGAGTGGCTGTGGTATCACCAGTCACTTGTCATATACCAGCAAATCATCCACTATAGTAAAGTGTCTTCTGTGTTCGAAGAAGATTTTCATCCTCTTATCACTGGGACACTGCTGCAGACAGCTTTGCTTGCAATATTGATCTGAGCATGATGAATTTCTTGGGGCTTTTTTGAACTTGTGATGCAGTGATCTGAGAACAGGACTCAATTTCATTCATAAAGTTAACATCCTGTTGTGTAGGATGGTCGGCAGTAGTTCTGGACAATACATCTGCTGTCGTTTGTTGTATACCGTTTCATATGTGAACCTCATTAGCCTCAACCGGAATCTCTGGATTTGCGGAGGCATCCTAGCGAGTTCCTTTTCATCAAGTAAGGAAACTAGGAGTTTGTGATCTGTCTCTGTGATGACCTTTAAGCCGATGATATAATCGGAGAACATCTCACAAGCTTACGTGACTGCCACAGCTTCTTTCTCAATGATAACGTACCGTGTCTCAGTCTCAGACAACGCTCGTGACGCATAATAAACCTGTCTTCCGACACCATCTGGCTGTTCTTGGAAAAAGACTGCCCCTAACCCTGTTGATGAAGCATCTGCTGCAATTGTGGTTGGCAATAAGGGGTTATAATGCACTAGGATATCTGGTGAAATCAGCATCTGCTTGATCATTTAGTAGTACAGAACTTGAGTATTGCTGAAAATAGAGACAAGCTTCAACAACATGTCTCTATTTTCAGCAATCTCCTTGATCTTTTGAAATGCTTGCTCCTGATGTGCATCCCAGCACCATGCTTGAGCTTTCCTTAATAGTTGTTGCAAAGGCTCAGTAACTTGTGCTTGATTAGGTAAGAATTTTGCCAGCTGATTGATCATGACAAGAAATCATTGTAGATCTCGGACAGAAGTAGGAAGTGGCAATTCACTAACGGCTCTTGTCTTTTGTGGGTCTGCCATGATTCTGTTGCTTCTGACAATGTGTCTTAAAAAACAAAAAGATGTCTTTGAAAACTCACACTTCTCATTAAGTGTTAGGCCTTCGTCTTGTAGGCGATTCAAAACCGCTCTAACACTCAGGTCTTGTGCTTCAATGGACTCACTGTGAACTCAGATGTCGTCCACATGGCATATTACACCTTTAAGGCCCTGTAGAATGTTCAGTATAGTTCTTTGGAATATTTCCGGTGCTGATGTTATACCGAATGGTAGATGATTGAAAAAAAATCTTCCAAATGGAGTAATGAAGGTTGTCAATAACCTTGACTTCTTATCCAATGGAACATGCCAAAAGCCACTATTCGTGTAAAGCTTCGTGAAGATGGTACTTCTGGATAACTTTGCCAAGCTTTCGTCCACTGTGAACATTGGATGAACTTCTCTTGCCACAGCCTTATTAAGTTGAGTTAAAGTCTACACAAACGCGAAGATTACCATTAGGTTTAGGAACGGGAACCATTCCCGAACACCACTCTGTAGGTTCAGTGACAGGAGAAATGTCTCCCATCCTGGTCATGTCGTCTAGTTGGTGTTGGACTTGCTTCATTAGTGGGTGTGGTATCTTCCAAGGCATGAAAAGACATGCAGGTTTAGCAGCTTTTCGCCAAGTAATACTATATTCGGTCTTCAGTCTCCCCAGACCAGTAAATAATTTTGGGAATTCTTTTTGGAAGTGATTCCTGGATTCTTGTTACTTAACTTCTTCCACTTTCCTTATAAGATGAAGGTTAATACAATCTCTTCTACTTAAGAGAGAGAATGCCTGATTCCTTAGAACATACAGTGTTTCCAATATCTGTTTTCCCTCGTACTGGAGTGTTGCCTGTAGCTTCCCCTTAACTTCCAGTTCAGTCCCTCCTGGACCATGTAACTGAGTTTCTGTTGATTGCAGGTAATACGTTGATAACCATGGTTATTTGTCTGATAAGATCGTTACACTTGCTCCAGTGTCCAGTTTAAAATTAGTGATATGCCCGTTGACATATATATCTGCAGACCAAAACACCTAATTAGGATCATTGATCTCATCAAGGAAATTTTCTGACATCTGTCCTGATGGAGGTTGTTTAACTTTGTTAACCACTCTATGCTTGAATGCTTTCTCTTTCGAACTTGTGGGAGCAGAGATTTTACTTTGGCACTTTTTCCCAAAATGCCCTATTTTCTTAGAGTGGAAGCATTCTGCTTTCTATGCAGGACACTGGTCAGAATTTTATGTTGTGTGGGAGGCCCCGCCCAACAGCCAGAAAGTTGGGGGCGAGCCCGCCTCCGCTGGGCCTGGGGAGCCACAACAGGATTTTATGCTCCCCAGGCCCTTTATTGGCCTTGGGTGGGACTTCCATCTCTGTGAGGCAGGAAGTCCTGCCTCCAAGAGCTGCTGGCCAATCAGCGAGCTGGCAGCACTCAGTCCGAGCAGCACCACTGGCAGCGGTGGCCACTGCTGGGACTGCACCCAGCCAACAGCAGGATCGTGGAGGCTAGCCCCTGAAGGAAGGCACATTTTTGGGGCCTCGTCGGGGACAATTGGCCATGGCCAGGCGAGGCAAGAGGGTTTGGTTGGGAGGGGGGACTTTATTTCAGTGGGGCGGTTGGGACTTTGGGGGTGCCCTCCGTTGGGCACAAGGTGTGCTATCAGGAGAGCCCCCCCGGAGACCTGGCGGCCTTCTGGGAGCCTGAGGCGTCCACCTTACGCTGATGAAATACCAGCGCCAGTGGGAGGGGGCCCTTAAGTGGCAGTTAATTGGCCACTTAAGGGCCTTGATTGGCCTGGGGCAGGCAGGCCATTTCTCACTGTTGCCAGCCCTGATAAAATTGCAGCGGGGGTGGGAAGGCATTGGGAATGGTAACCACCCCCCACCCCCCCCACCGCTTCCCACTCAATTTTACAGCCCTCCCCGCCACCAGCCCACATCTGTGGGGCGCGTAAAATTCCGGCCACTGTTCGTGCCTGTGGGTATTGTTGACGCCACAGCACTGGCAGTGTCTTGCGCTTTCTCCCCCCACCCCCCCCCCCCCCCAGTGTACCTTATTTTCTGGTGCTTCTTTTACAGCCCTCTGATTAAGGAACTATACAGTTGCTGGAGTTTTCCTGAACCAAGGAATGCTCTATGTTCTTCCGGACTTCTGCTTGTCTTACCAGCTGAATTGCTTTGTGCAGGGTGAGGTCTTCTCACTGTTTCACCTGGTTTCTGGACCCTTCTGTTAAATCTTGTCCTTTCCAGAATCTTATTGCTCCACAGATTGAAATAACTATCACAGGCTTATAAAACTTCTCAAATTTGGCTGATGTCTCATTAATGCCTTGTCTTGCAATAACATCATCTACTATTGCCCCAGTGAAATACAGCAATGTGTTAGCTTGCTCTGCTTCAGACTGGCTGTCTAACTTGGAAGCAATTCTGTATCTCAAAAATCATTTTCGCCAATTTTGGGTTTGATTTAGTTCGTACCATGTGTCCAAACCTCTCTGATATTGTGAATTTAAGATTCATAGCTTCTGTTTGGTTTACTTTCACTTTTGAATTTTTCCCTCCAGTATCAGAAGTTTTCCGCACTTTTCAGCCCTGCGCCGACTCCCGCGATGGCCATTGTTTCTCACTGGGGAATCTCATGGCTAGACTTCAGATTTATTTCCTCCTTGTTTTACACACAGTTTTGTAACATTACTGCTATACTCCTTTAACTCCCTTCTTTTGGAGTATCAATTATTTGCAGTCTCATTTTTTTTTCACTCATTCCAGTCGCCACATGTAATGTCGCCGACCTCAGATCTGCCCTCTCTAAGGACCTTTGATTTTCCTAGTGCTGCCTGCCTAGTGTCATTAGGAACAAATTTTTACTCTCTTTCACCAGATCCCCGATTGTTACTTGGTTTTCCAACTCTACTACCCTTTCAGGCAGTGAGCTCCAGATCCCCAGCACCCTCTGGGTGAAATTATTTTTCCTCATCTCCCCTCTAATCCTTCTACCAATCATTTTAAATCTATACTCCCTAGTTACTGACCTCTATGCTAAGGTAATTAGGCCTTTCACATTCATTCTATCCAGGCCCCTCACAATTTTATACATTTCAGTCAGATCTCCCCTCAGCTGTCTCTGTTCCAAGGAGAACAACCCCAGCCTAGCCAATCTTTCCCCATAGCTACATTTTTCCAGTCCCGGCAATATCCTCGTAAATCTCCTCTATACCCTCTCTAGTGCAATTAGATCCTTTCTGGAATGAGGTGACCAGAACTGCTCACAGTACTCAAGTTGTGGCCTAACCAATGATTTCTACAGTTCCAGGATAACCTCCCTGCTCTTATATTCTATACCTCGACTAATAAAGGAAAGGATTCAATATACCTTCTTAACCACCTTATCAGCCTGCCCTGCTACCTTCAGGGATCTATGGACATTCACTCCAAGATCCCTCACTTCCTCTACACCTCTCAGTATTCTCCCATTAATCATGTATTCCTTTACTTTGTTTGACCTCCCCAAATGCATCACCTCACACTTCTCCGGGTTGAATTCCATTTGCCACTTTTCTGCCCACCTGACCAGTCCATCGGTATTGTCCTGCAGCCTACAGCTATCCTCCTTGCTATCTACCACATGGCCAATCTTGGTGTCATCTGCAAACTCCTTGATCATGCCCCCTACATTTATGTCCAAATCGTTAATATGTACCATAAAAAGCAAGGGACCCAGTACTGAGCCCTGTGGAACGCCACTGGAAACAGCCCTCCAGTCACAAAAACATTTGCCAACAATTACCCTTTGTTTCCTGCCACACATCTGTAGATTCAGACAGCTTTATTTTGGGGTATCATCAACTCTGTCTTCAGCTGACTCATGAGCAGCTGGCTTTGTTTATTCTCCTTGTCACAGAATTGCTACCTGCCAGCTTCTTGTACTATGTCTGTATTACCACATGATTCACATCCCCTTAGGCCACAATTAAAGTACACCTACTAACATCAGAGGTGGGGCTTGTCCTGTTGCCTGTGTCTATTTGTCATGGATGTTTATCCACAGCCTTTTTCACATTAATTTATTTGGTCTCCAGCATACGTCTCTCATTTAGAAGCTATAGCCGCAAATAATCTTGCATCGTTAAGATGCAAGTTCAAAACAGGAAAGAAAATGGAAACAAAACAAACAGCAGAATCCTGTTCTTCCCATCCAGCTCCGAATAATTGAAAATGTCTACTTTATGACAAACTCTAGTCATTTTTAAAAAGAAAATTCATCAGAAACATCCTTTACTTAAACACATTATAATGGTCCAAGTTTAATTCTACAACTTTGCCAGCTTAAAACCAAGTGGCAAAATTGTCCTCTTGAAGTAATGTTGCTGCAACGTTTACAGCAGCATGTCCTCACCGACAGTAATGTTTCCTTCACAATAATTACATGTCGACATTTTCCCAACCACTGTGAACTAGACATTAATAGCAAATGGTTGGTAGGTAGGAAGATAAAACAGATGCTAACAGATACTTATAGATTGAACAGGAGTATAAGCAGGAGATAGTTAACGTTTTAGATAGCTTTTTAAAAAAATGTTATTGGCAAAGAGTACACTAACAGTACAATACTATCCAAAATCAAGCACAGTGAGATTGGGAAAGAACAAGTTCTAGTTCGGCTGCAAGGTTTGAAGATCAATAAATTTCCTGGTACAGATGAACTATATCCCAGGATACCTTGAAAGACAAAGGACGAGATTTGTGAAGCACATATGGTCATTTTTATAGATTCAATGAACACTGTGAGGTTGCAGCAGACCTTAAAAATTCCCTGTGTTCAAACAAGATGACAGAGCCATACTTGGCAGCTTTCGACCCTTTAGTTTGATATGAAAATCAGATAACTAATTGAATCATTAATCAGAAATAAAATTACCAGGGGGCATGGATTTAAGGTGATTGGTAGAAGGATTAGAGGGTACATGAGGAACAGCCTTATCATCCAGAGGGTGGTGGGTGTCTGGAATTTACTGCCAGGAACTGTGGTGGAGGCAGAAACCCTCAATTCTTTTAAAAGGTATCTGGACATGCACCTGAAGTGTTGTAACCGGCAAAGCTATGGACCAGCTGTTGGAAGGTGGGATTAGATTGGGCGGCTAGTTTGTTCGGCCGGCAGGGACATAACGGGCTGAATGGCCTCCTTCGGTGCCGTAATTTTTCTATGGTTCTAAAAGAGTACCTAAATAAAAATAATCCTTGTAAATGACATACTATATGACTTCAGAAAGGTAAATCTTGTCTGAATGTAGACTGTTTAGAGGAGGCAACATTCCAAAATGACAGGAAATTTATATATCATAATGTACCTAGACTTTCAAAGTTCTTTGATAACGTTTTATATGAGATTCCTTTACAACTAAGGTCAATGGGTAATGACAGCTAGGGATGTAGATTAGTAACTGGCTATAAATAAAATGAATGCACTAGATGTGCTCTATATGTACCTTCAGAAGGTACCCAATAAAGTGCCTCACAGGAGGCTTATTACAAAAATGTAGGCATATGGCAAAAGAGGAGATGTAGTAGAATGAACAGAGAGCTGATTGGCAGACAGAAAACAAAGGGTTAGGATTTAGAGATGTGGCTTGGATTGTGTATAGCAGGGCTTATCGATTCTTAATAAATGTGGATGATTTGGACAGCAAAATTTGCTGACATTGCTAAAGTTGGGGGTTGGCAGAGTGAGGAGGACAGAACATTTGTTACAGTGCTTTGGTTAGACCCACATCTGGAGTATTGGGTTCAGTTTTGGGCATTGTACCTCAGAAAGGATATATTGGCCTTGTAGGAGTTACAGGGCACATTCAGCAGAATGATACCAGAACTTAAAGGGTTAAATTATGAAGACAGGTTGCATAAACTGGGCTGCTATTCCTTTGTGTTTACAGCAGGGGCGTCAAACATATGGCTTAGTCTGAAACACAGTTTAATCCAGCCGCAGTATCCTGCGCTTAGTGCTGCTGCCATGCGTCCCAAAATGGGTGCTGCCTCTCATAGCCTGGGACAACTGCAGCATTTAAACCTTGTGCCACAGCAATCCCTCCCCTCCCCTTCTCTGGAACGTCACCACCCCCTTACCCCATAGGCTCAAGCCGACACTTATTTAGGAGAGACTGGAAGGTGAAGGGGAAAGAGAGAGAGGAACATGGAGAGGAGCTGAGCTAAGTTTGGAAAGGTTGTCAGAGGAGCAGGAAGTTGGGAGGAGGGGAAGAGGGGTGAGGGAGAATTAGATTGTGACTTGGGGGCAGGGTTAGTCGAGACAGATTGGGACTAGGGGTGGTTCTGGTGATTTGGATCAGGAATTGGGGTTGGGATGTCAGCTGAGGAGGCAATTGGGAGGTTGAGACTATGGCAGCAATTGGGAGATTGGGGCTCGGAGCAGTTGGGAAAGAAGGAGACAGTGACAGGCCTGAAGGTTGGGGAGAGGGTGACAGGGGACTGAAGGACTTGGAAGAGAAAGAGAGACTGGCGTATAGGAGTCGGGAGATGGCTTGGGGTTGGGGGGGGGGAGGCGGTCAGACACTGAGCAGTGGGGCTTAGTGAGAGAGGGGATTAGGAAAATGTGGATAAGGAATGTTGGTTTGGAGGAGGAACAGGCTGTGAAACAGGGCTCTGGAGATCAGGGCGAGTGGATAATGGAAAGGAATTGGGTGGGCATGGGATATAGCACCTTCTGCAGAATGGGGAGCAGCAGCAGCAGCAACATGGTGAGTGAAACCTGGGGACCTTTCTGTGCCGTTGTCTGGGAAAACTAAAAGCGGCCCAATCCAATATAGATCCTATACTGGGCCTTTATTCTCTGGAGTTTAGAAGAATGAAAGGCGATCTTATTTAAAAATACATAAAAGCTCCCCAATCCAATATAGATCCAATACAGTGGAGATTGCAACTTGAAATTCGTTCACCTATTGTTCATTTCACCACAAAAACCTGAGTGAAATAAATTAGAATTTCTCTCTTTCAGAATGTTAGTAATGGAACAACTGACCCATGTATTTGTATTTGGTTTGCACCTCTATAAATGTGTTCAAGCCTTTGTGGGGTAATCTTCTGCAACAAAAATAGCATTTTGGGGCAACTTTAATCTAACACGTCCAATGGAAAATCCACAATATCAGATCAGCCACCCGTTTTACATGCTACCCAGTTTTACTTTGCATTGAATTCACTAATCTGATCCCATTATCTTCCTGCCAGGCGCACTTGGTTAAAATTACCTGCATCCTTTCTACTTAAGAACATAAGAACACAAGAAATAGCAGCAGGAGTGGGCCATTCAGCTCTTCAAGCTGATCATGGCTGATCTTCTACTTCAACACCAATTTCCTGCACTATCCCCATAACCCTTGATATTTAAAATGTAGAAATTATTGATCTCTGTCTCTTACATACTCAATGACTGATCTCCACACCCTCTGCACAGAGGATTCCAAAGATTCACCACCCTCTGAGTGAAGAAATTCCTCTTCATCTCAGTCCTAAATGGCCTGCCCCTTATTCTGAGACTCTGTCCTCTGGTTCTGGACTCCCCAGCCAGGGGAAACATTCTTCCTGCACCAACCCTGTTGAGCCCTGTAAGAATGTTGTATGTTTAAATTAGATCACCTCTCATTCTTCTAAATTCCAGAGAATAAAGGCCTAGTCTATTTAATCTTTCCTCATAGGACAATCCCACCATCCCAGGAATTACTTTGGTGAACCTTTGTTGCACTCCCTCTATGGCAAGTATATCTTTCCTTAGGTAAGGATACCTAAACTGCATATAATACTCCAGGCTCTATATAATTGCAGTAAGACATCTTTACTCCCATACTCAAATCCTCTTGTAATGAAGGCCAATATACCATTTGCCTTCCTAATTGCTTGCTGTATCTGCATGTTAGCTTTCAGGAAATCATGAACAAGGACACCCAAGTCCCTTTTGAAATTCAACACTTCCCAGCCTCTCACCATTTAAGGAATACTCTGTGCTTCTGTTTTTCCTACCAAGGTGGATACCCTCACATTTCTCCACATTGTATTCCATCTGCCAATTTTTGTCCACTTGCTTAGCCTCTCCAAATGCCCTTGAAGCGTCTTTGCATATCCTCACAACTCACACTTCCACCTAGATTTTTGTCATCTGCGAACTTGGAAATATTACATTTAAGCCCCACATCCAAATCATTGATATAGATTGCAAATAGCTGGGGCTCAAGCACTGATCCTTGTGATACCCCACTAGTCACAGTCTGCCAATTGGAAAATGACCCATTTATTCTTACTCTCTGTTTTCTGTCCGTTAAGCAGTTCTCAACCTGTGCCAGTATAT
Source organism: Heterodontus francisci (assembly GCF_036365525.1). Taxonomy (NCBI): domain Eukaryota; kingdom Metazoa; phylum Chordata; class Chondrichthyes; order Heterodontiformes; family Heterodontidae; genus Heterodontus; species Heterodontus francisci. Next base: position 33,601,353 of record NC_090383.1, read on the forward strand.
TCCTCCCAATACCATGTGCTCTAATTTTGTTTCCTAACCTCTTGGGCTGAATTTTACTGACCCCTTGACACCGTGGGTTGCGGTGCGGGGGCCAGTAAAATGCTGCGGGGAGAGGCCCACCTCGACCCGCAACGTCGAGACGGGCCCGCCGCGTTTTGTCGGCGGCGACGGGACCTTGGTGCAGCCCCCCCGCCACATGGCGGCACGGCACCAGAATCAACACCGCACCGCAGCCTCACAGCTCCAGGGACCCGGGTTCGATTCTGGGTACTGCCTGTGCGGAGTTTGCAAGTTCTCCCTGTGTCTGCGTGGGTTTCCTCCGGGTGCTCCGGTTTCCTCCCACACGCCAAAGACTTGCAGGTTGATAGGTTAATTGGCCATTACAAATTGCCCCTAGTATAGGTAGGTGGTAGGAAATATATAGGAACAGGTGGGGATGTGGTAGGAATATGGGATTAGTGTAGGATTAGTATAAATGGGTGGTTGATGGTCGGCACAGACTCGGTGGGCCGAAGGGCCTGTTTCAGTGCTGTATCTCTAAACTAAACATATGGTAATGATTATTTACCTATGCTGATTATGCAGCCCGCCGCCTCTCCACTGACACTGCTGGCTTTTTTGTTGAACGGGTGGCCATCACGTGCCGTCCCATTCATGATCTGAAAAGCCAGCGAGTCCTCACTCTGCATTACGGAAGGGAGGAGGGTTGGGCGATACACAGGGGGTCTAACTCTGCATTCTTAAAGGGAGGAGGGGGGATATGCAGGGGTCTAACTCTGCATCCTTAAAGGGAGGGGGGATACACAGGGGTCTAACTCTGCATTCTTAAAGGGAGGGGGAAATGCAGGGGTCTGACTCTGCATTCCTAAAGGGAGAAGGGTGGGGTGGGGGGGAATACACAGGGTCGCACTCTGTATTTTGAAAGGGGGTCTGGGATTACTGGAGGGAAAGCTGTGCTGGCATGAAGGGAAGTACGTGTACCATCCCTCCGTTAACAGTGTACACTCTGTGTTTGTCAGGGGACAATGGCACACTAGGTACCCTGTGTGTGGGGAGGGTGCCAGAAAGGGCAGGAGCATTAAGGATTTATGGATGGTGGGGGGCAATCAATTCAGCTGGTAGGATCTTGATGTGGTCATGTTGTGCCACTCTGAATGTTGGCCAAGATGGGCAATGCCATGGCATGCCACATAGTTGATCCAGGAAAGCAGCTGATGTACCCATCAACACCAATCCATGCCCTGTTAGGAACCTACGAATACATGCAGGGTTCAACTTTATTTATCACATGGAAATTGGTATGGCTCATCCTACACTGTGTGATCCTCTGCACGTGAGGATCTATATGTGCCAGAGGCAATATCAACAGGCAGGTGTGATCCATGTAGAGGCCCCCGGTCATGAGCAGCAGCCCCCAAGCGGAGCCTGCCATTACAGTTGCCGTGCATCTATAGGCCCCACATACATTCCATCGGATGTCACAGCGCCAGTGTCAGAGGAGATTGCGCATGTAGAGAGGATGGTGACACGTCTCTGTGCCCTGCTCAAGGATGACCTGCAGCCCATGGGCTCCGGTGGACATCCCATGCCTTTGTTCCTCATAGTGGCAGCGGTTCTCAAGCCTGATGCCTCTGCAGCTTTTTAGGGGCCCACCAGAGATCTTTGTGGGGTCACACTGTTGGCAGTGCACCGCTGCATCAGGGAGGTCACCAATGCCCTGCACCGGAGGGCCAGTGACTTCAGGACGGACTCTCACAGCCAGGCCCAGAGGGCCATTGGTTTCGGCACCATTGCCGGAGAACCATAGTTTGTAATGTTCATTGACTGCACTCATGTAGCCATCCGGCCTACTGCCAGCCTACCACCTGCAGACGTCACCATTAAAGGAGCCCTCTCAATCCAGATGAAACTGGTATGTGATCATTGCAGATGCTTGCTGCGAATGTGTGACTGCTTCTCAGGCAGCTGCTATGACATCTGGGTCTTGGGCCAGTCCCGGCTGCCACCACTGTTCACTGAACTGGCTCAGATGGAGGGGTGGCTTCTTGGAGGGATAAGGGCTATTCTTTGCAAACGTGGCTCCCAGCACCAGTGAGAGACCCCACCACTGCTGCAGAGGAGAGATACAACACCAGCCACTGAGCTACATGAGCCACCATTGAGTAAGAGATCAGCATGCTGAAAGAGTGCCTCCAATGCCTGTATGGATAGGATGATGTCCTGTACTATGGGCCGAAAAGGCCAGCTCCTCTCTTTGCTGCTCTGCACAACTATGCACCCAGTAGGCCTGGCATGATGAGGAGAGACGTCAACAGGATTCCCCCTTGGACTATGAGGATGCTGAGGACCTACAACATGAAAGTAGCATGGGAGGGCTGATGGCACCCGGGCTCTGCATGCAGGGCTAGCAGTGAGGTAGGGATGTATGGAAGTGGCTTATCAGACAAAGGCTGTCTGCTCCATAGGAACTGACATGAGCTCTGCCAGCCACACATCACCCTCACTCACCTGCTGTGCACCAGTCCACATCTGCAGCATCCCTGTGTAAACCATTAGAGGCAGCAGCTGACTGAGCCAATGTCCATGTCACTGCATCCATGGAGACACTCATGAGTAATGGTGGCATGGCAATGATGTTACTTCATACGTTGGCTCTTCTGAAGGGCCAACAGTGCAAAGGGATGTGACATTGGCGCTACACGCTGGTACACCTCATTCGCACAGAGAAAAAGACACACATGTTGGTGAGGAACATTTAGTGAAAGACATATTTACATTGCTGTGACACCTGTGCATTCCCATTTGTGTCCATGTGTTCTCTGTAATACCATTTTTTGGTCTATTTAAGTCTCACGTCCTGGAATGTGCAAAATTAAGATTATTCACCCAGGTACAGCATGCCTACAAGAAGGAATGTTACACTTGAGTGGATGAAGACGATCGCAACTTCACAGGACACTGGGACACAGCAGAGTAAGTATGTGGCAGCAAAGCAGAAAGTGCTGGGGTCACACAGCAGGTCAGACAGCATCTGTGGAGAGAGAAGCAGAGTTAACTTTCAGCTCTGTGATCTTGGACAAGTTAACTCTGCTTCTCTCTCCACAGATGCTGCCTAATCTGCTGGATTTCTGCAGCATTTTCTGCTTTGCTGCCAGAATACTGCCAGCCCAACTCTTCAGCAGTCAGGTAAGTATTCTTTGACAGCTGTCAGGAAGCAGGTGCTGGGGCGCTTAAAATAGGGCCCCATCACCTGCTGTACAACTGTCAAAGGGCTCCTCACTGCGCCAAATGTCCCGCATATCCCCACGTAGGAGGGGGGAGGCTCGGCGTAGTGATGCTAATGAGCCCCTGCGTGTAATATCACGGGGGCTCTGCGGCGGCTGCTAAATGTGGGCGCCGTGCTGAGTTGAAAGGGCGCTGCCGCGCAGCACAGTGCCCGAATAAAATTCAGCCCCTTGTGCGGGACCTTCTTACAAGATTTCTGAAAATCTAAATATACCACATCAACTGGTTCCCCCTTATCTATGCTGCTAGTTACATCCTCAGAAAACTCCAACAGGTTTGTTCAACATGATTTCCCTTTCATAAATCCATGTTGAGTCTGGTCAATCCTACCATTATTTTCTAAGTGTCCTGTTATCACATCCTTTATTATAGATTCTAGCATTTTCCCTATGACTGATGTACGGCTAACAGGTCTGTAGTTCCCTGTTTTCGCTCTCCCTCCTTACTTAAATAGTGGTGTTACATTGGCTACCTTCCAATCTGCAAGAACCATTCCAGAGTCCAAAGAATTTTGAAAGATGGCCACCAATGCATCTACTATCTCTAAAGCCATCTCTTTCAATACTCTGGGATGTAGATCATCAGGTCCAGGGGATTTATCTACTTTAAGCCCCATTAATTTCTCTAGTACTTTTTATTTTACTAATATTAATATCTTGCAGTTCCTCATTTACACTAGTCCCTTGATTCTCCATTATTTCTGGGAGGTTTTTAGTATTTTCTTCCGTGAAGATAGACTCGAAGTATTTGTTTAGTTTCTCTGCCATTTCCCTATTCCCCACTATAAATTCTCCTGACTCTGCTTGTAATAGACCCACATTTGTTTTTGCTATTTCTTTCCTTTTTTCATACCGTTAGAAGCTTTTACAGTCCGTTTTTATGTTTCTCGCTAGTTTACTCTCATCCTATTTTCCCTTTCTTAATCTTTTTCTTAGTTCTCCTTTGCAGAATTCTGAAATGCTCACAATCCTCAGGCTTACCATTTTTTGGCAACTTTATCTGCCTCTTCCTTTGCTCTAATACAATCCTTGATTTATTTTGTTAGCCATGGTTGGAACACTTTCCTTGCTGGGTTTTTGTGCATTAAAGGAATGCATTTTTGTTGCAAACTGTTTTAGTTCTTTAAATGTTAGCCATTGCCTGTCTACCATCATAACTTTTAATGTAGTTTCCCATCCACCACAGCCAATTTGCCCCTCATACCTTCATAGTTTCTCATACTTTGCCCTTTCCTAGGTGTTGTATCATTATCTTAATTTAGGAAATTTCTTATGGTTATATATGTAACTTCACATACGACAGCTTACAAGCTCTGTCATGCAGAGTGGCTGACTTCAGTCTAGGTTCAACTAATTGCCTAATTGTAACATTGAGACAGCACTTACTGGTGTTGAAGGAATGTCTCTGAATTCTCACTCAAACTGATGTGTCATTACATCTCTCTTTACTGCCACATCTGAAGCATTCATCAAAATAAAGAAATTGTTTGTTGATCGGGAAAGTGCGCCCAAAATGGAATTGAAATTGCACTGATTAGGTTACGCACCAAGTGTCCACAAAAATTCATTTGCATCACCATAAACGCAAAATCTTTCATTAACCAGAGCAATCGCGCAGGATAGTAGAAAGTAATTGTTCTTTTTTCTTTCCATTAAGAAGTATTCCTTGATGTATTTCTGGGTGGTAACCGAGTGCAGTTTTATTAATATAGCTGAAAATGGATTTAGTGTGTCCTTGCACTGTGAGTAACCTGATTTAAAATCACTTAACATTTCTTTTAAAAACTATACTGAACCATTTAGTAGTTTCATTGGTGTACATTCATCAATTTCTTAGTAACTTACATTATTTGATATGAAAAATCTTTTAAAATGTGCCTACTAGTGCCAGTATGTCTAAGAAAATGAGCTCAATTTGAAAAACCTTCCCAAACCAATGCAATTGGCATAATCTCGCATCTTTGACTTGGGGTGTGGCCAGTTTTATGGGCAGGGTCTAATTTGGACCAATTGAATCTTGAATCAATGTAAAAGATCGCAGAAAACACAAGCATAAGTAGTTTTGGGCGTAACTCATATGTCTTAAGTTCCACTATCTTTTGTGTTGATTTGGCTGATTCCACCCAGACTGTGTTGATATAATGATTGGAAACTAGTGAAAAATTGTTTCTGCAAGTTAATGTATTATTCCTAGTAGATTATCTTTTCTATGTCTGATTGCCAAAAAATATCTATATGGAAAATGAAAATTAAAAAGTAACCAGATTGCGTTCAAAATATCAGACAATCAGTACTTTCACAAGCTTTCAGGATTGTGCCTTGACTCCTAAGCTTTTGCTATCTCAAATCTGGCTTATATGTTTACCAGATAAGAGATCATCATCGGAGCAGTGTCTTTACATATTTATCTGGGTAGTTTTCAAAATCTAATCTTTCAATAACTTTTAAATTGGGCTGTCACAGAGTTGAGGTACAAACTGGTTCATAGCATCACCAGATGTGCCACTGAAAGGACTTCCAGCTCCTTGAAAGATATATCTGTGTGTATTTACTGCAGTCTTCATGCGGTTTTACTTTGCAACAATTCTGAAATTATAATATAAATGCAGCTTGAATCTAGAGTCAGTGTCCAACCTGATACCAGAGCAAAGAGGAGTGAAGCTCCCTGGTGAAGCAGGTAGTCTCACTTTGCTTTGTTTTAGAGTCAGTTCCGGCCTTAGAACCCAATGTACACTATGTAGGTTTAGAGTCAGCGAATAGGTTAAAATCATCTTACATCAACTCCATATTTTTGGCAGCCTCATATGCCTCAGTATTTCTGCTGATGCACTTCAGTTAAGTTCTGTAGCATCTCCCTGGCACATTATACCTAATCATAACCTGTCCAGGAATGTTAGGAACATTGATTATAGCTGTGTTTCATTCATATGTGCCTCTGGAGATATTTTTTGCAACATCAACATTCCAGGCTGCGGCTATTACCAAAATACTGAGGCGAAGGTAAACAAAAGTAACTCTCTATTAATAAAATAGTATTCCCCTTTCGACTGTGCACAGAATTGATTATCTCCTTCCTCAACCCCGCCTACCCCAGACTGCCCCCAACTTCACTGTCAATCTTCTTCCTAGAACCAACTAGCACTTTTGTGTGGGGCTTTCGACTGCTGCTCTGGCCCAGAGGCCTGCATTGTTTGCTGCCTTTCCCCACGCATATTAAGCATGCTTTAATGAAGTTAAAGCTATTTCATGAACTATTTCCAGCTCACATTTCATTTGGTCCTACTTTAATAAACAGAAGTAACTCTCTAAGTTCAGATCATTAATCTGTAGAATATTCCTATACATCCACATTCTCAATTTGCAATCTCCCTCAATCAAGATGAGAGAACCATTCCATATAGAAATGGTAGTTTGGTTATTCCCTTGTTGGACAAAGATTGGTCCAAAATGTCTCTGCCTAAGTTAACATACAAGGGCTGCAAAATTTGGTTCTGACTTGAAGCCAGAGGCTCTCAAATTGGTGGGCGAAATGCCTCCAGGTACTTTCGACATGGTCCACATGGTGTCCCATACTGGTAAGGGCACTAGTGTGGGAGTGCCGCATATGCGGCATGCAAGTCCAGTGAATGTCGTGTGCTAATCACTAACAGCTAAACATGTATTCAGCAGAATGAAGGACCCCCCCAACCCTGCCCAAGACACATGCTAATTAAATGGTCAGCCATCCAACTTGCAGGCGAGTTGCTTTTGAGTCATAAGAGTGATACAGCACTGAAACAGGCCCTTCAGCCCACTGAGTCTGTGCCAACAACAACCTCCCATTTATACTAATCATACATTAATCCCATATTCCTACCACATCCCCACCATTCTCCTACCACCTTCCTACGCTAGGGGCAATTTACAATGGCCAATTTACCTATCAACCTGTAAGTCTTTGGCTGTGAGAGGAAACTAGAGTACCCGGTGGAAACCCACACAGTCACAGTAAAAACTTGCAAACTCCGCACAGCCAGTACCCAAAACCGAACCTGGGTCAGCGGAGCTGTGAGGCTGCGGTGCTAACCGCTGCGCCACTGTGCCTCCCAAAGGTGATGTCAGGAGTGGACTTACTTATGCTCTCGTAAAGTTTGTGAAAGTACTGAGGTGTATCCTCGGAGAAGTTCTGGTGACTTGCTGATTCTGGAAGGGAGTGTTGCTGCATCCTGACAGGGAGGTCAGAGGAGAGTTTGTGACCTGTTCACAGAAAGGCTACAGTTATGGGGCTGTAGTTGCAATCCCTCTTGGTCTGCAACATGACAGGGAGATGGAGCTGAGGCTGCAGAGAAGTTATGTGCAGAGAGAGGAGGTGGTGGGGGGGAGGGGGGGGTCTCCACAGAAAGCCCAGCAAGGATCTTCAGGGAGCACTTCTCCAACCTCCACCTCAGCCAGGAGCAATGCCTGAGGTACCTGCAATTCACCAAGGAGGTGTACAACGAACTCTGCCACCACCTTCAACAGGACCTACAGCCTCACAGCAGGGAGAGGACGGAGCTGCCAGTGGCTGGCAAAGTCACTGTTGCTCTCAAATTCTACTTAACTGGATCCTTCCTAATCAGAGCAGGAGACACAGTCAACATTTCCCAGCTCAGCATCCACCACTAAATCTGAGACTGTCAAAGGCCATGTATGCCAGGAGAGGAGCTTTTTTATGTAGCGAGTGGTTAGGATCAGGAAAGCGCTACCCGTGAGTGTGGTGGAGGCAGATTCAAGCATGATTTTCAGAAGAGAATTGGATAAGCACCTGAAAAGAAAAGATTTGCAGGGTTATGGGATAGGGCTGGGGAGTGGGACCACCTGATTTGCTTTTGCAGAGAACTTGCACGGACATGAGGGGCTGAATAGCCTCCTTCCATGCTGTAACCATTCATAACTTCCTTGCTTTTGTACTCTATGCCTCCATTTATAAAACCCATAATCCCGTATGCTTTATTAACGGCTTTCTCAACCTGCCTTGCCACTTTAGCGATTTGTGCACATATACCCCCAGGTCTCTATATTCTGCACCCCCTTTAGAATTGTACCCATTATTTTATTTTGCCTCTCCTCATTCTTCCTACCAAAATATATCACTTCACACTTCTCTGCATCAATTTTCATTTATCACGTACCCGGCCATTCCACCAGCCTATGTCCCCTTGAAGTCTATCACTGTCCTCCTTACAGTTCATAATACCTCCAACTTTTTGACAGTGACAAGAGGTTGTCTGGCAGACCTGCCAATGTACCAGTATGCCAGGTAGGCATGCTAATCAGCATTCTCCTGTAGTCTGCCCCATCAAAATCCTCATCTGAGTCCCCTGTAGCAGTACTTGTAGGTGAACTCATCCTCCAGTTGGCAAATGAACTGTCTAAACCCTCTGGCCTGGCTGTAGCATGTGACACACCACATGCAGATCCTGACTCTATAAAACCCCCTAACGTATCCAAGCTAGTGGCTGTGAGTGTCTGATGAGGTGACAATGCTTCTTTTTCAGATATCTGTAGCAGCTCTCACCCTTCCACATGAGGTGCTCTGGCTGGCCAGGTGGCAGTTCTTGGGTATTTGAAAGGAGAAAATCAGAAGGGGAGGGTTGGGCTGAGGGAACAGGGTGGGCTGTATATATGAACATATGAATTAGGAGCAGGAGATTGGCCACTCGGTCCCTTGAGCCTGCTCTGCCATTCAACAAGATCATGGCTGATCTGATTGTAACCTCAACTCCACATTCCTGCCTACCCCAATAATCTTTCACCCCCTTGCTTATCAAGAATCTATCTACTTCTGCCTTTAACATATTCAAAGACTTTGCTTCCACTGCCTTTTGAGGAAGAGAGTTCCAAAGACTCATGACCCTCGGAGAGAAAGAATTTCTCCTCATCTCTGTCTTAAATGGGCGACCCCTTATTTTTGAACAGTGACTCCTAGTTCTAGATTCTCCCACTAGGGGAAACATCCTTTCCATAGCCACCCTGTCAAGACCCCTCAGGATCTTATATGTTTCAATCAAGCCACCTCTTACTCTTCTAAACTCCAGCGGATACAAGCCTGTCCAACCTTTCCTTATAAGACAACCCGCCCATTCCAGGTATCAGTCTAGTAAACCTTCTCTGAACTGCTTCCAATGCATTTACATCCCTCCTTAATTAAGGAGACCAATACTGTACACAGTACTCCAGATGTGGTCTCACCAATGCCCTGTATAACTGTAGCATAATCTCCCTACCTTTGTATTCAATTCCCTTCACAGTAAACGATAACGTTCTATTAACTTTCCTAATTACTTGCTGAACCTGCATACTAACCTTTTGCGTTTCATGCACAAGGACATCCAAATCCCTCTGCATCTCAGAGCTCTGCAATCGCTCACCATTTAGATAAAATGCTTCTTTTTATTCTTCCTGCCAAAATGGACAATTTCACATATTCCCACATTATACTCCATTTGCCAGATCTTTGTCCACTCACTTAACCTATCTATATCCCTTTGTAGCCTCCTCATGTCTGCTCCACAGCTGACTTTCCTACCTATCTTTGTCAACAGCAAATTTAGCAACCATACCTTCAGTCCCTTCATCCGAGTTATTAATATAAATTGTAAAAAGTTGAGGCCCCAGCACAGATCCCTGTGGCACACCATTCGTTACATCTTGCTAACCAGAAAATGACCCATTTATGCCCACTTTCTGTTTCCTGTTAGCTAGCCAATCTTCTATCCATGCCACTACGTTACCCTTTACACCATGAGCTTTTATTCTCTGCAATAACTTTTGATGTGGCACCTTATCAAATGCCTCCTGCAAATCTAAGTACAGTACATCCACTGTTTCCCCTTTATCCACAGCACATGTTACTTCTTCAAAGAACTCCAATAAATTGGTTAAACCTGATTTCCTTTTAATAAAACCATGTTTTACGCCTGATTACCTTGAATTTTTCAAAGTGCCCTGCTTTAATGCTTTAATAATAGCTGTAAAGCATGAGGTCCATGATCACACCATCTGCAGCTTTCTCGTCATGCCAGATAGCAGGATGAGGGGAAGATGAGATTTTAGAATGGCCATAAGGCAGGAACATACCATCATCCTGAATGTTCTCAGCAACGTCGGATGCAATGGCCTCTGTCAAAGCCAGCCCCATGATACTGAGCACAATCTCCTCCAGTGGACTTAGATGATGCAGGCCTGTCTATCCCCCTCTGGTTTTACTCTGTTCCTCCCTGTTAGGGGCTACATTATCCTGCAAGAAGAGAGAGGGAAGAATCCCAGTGAGTGTGTTCTAATGTGTTTGGGTGATGCGCCTGTCATAGCTGAAGGTATGTAGAGGCTGCAAGATGTGGATGTAAGGTTGGCATCATTGGTGGCTATGTAAAGGTAAGGTGGTTCTGAATGTTAGGCCTGAGTTCTGATTGCCAGGGACTGCTGCTAGGTGTGATGGCTGTGTGGTGCACTGAGCAGTCTGAGATGTTGGTAGTGCAGAGGGTAGGAGATCCATTTGAAGATACATTCACTGACCTTGACCACACGTGTGAGGTCATTGAACTTCTTATGTCACTGCTGCCAGGTCCGCATGGCCAGACTCTGGGAATTGACCACCCTGGCAACCTGCTTTCATTTCCTTTGCAGGGTGTGCCTTGAGGGCATCCTGGCATCTCACCACACCTATCCTCCCACGGAAACATGGCTTCTGCCTCTCTCTGTCAGCCTCCTGGACTAAGGCCCCGGTGCCACATTTGAAAAATTAGGAGTCCTCTCTCGGCTGTTGTTCCATCTGGTGTCCTGCTACTTATAGCCACTTGCACTACAGGCAGTCAGCAGCGGCTTCCTTTGAACGAATGTAGCTCCCCTTTAAGAGGAGAATGCTAGCTGAAATAATGTGCTAGCCACACATACCACTAGGCATCCTGTGGAGCATTCAGCCAGCCAGCAGCGCAAATCACGCTCAGCTGAACACACAATTATTCAAATGAGGAGCCAGCACCAAGTGTGCATGCTGCCTGCCTCAATGGGAGTGGGTGTGGTGTAACTGTGAATTGCGACCCCCACCCCCCACCCCACCAAGCCTGAAAGCAGCAGCAATATAATTTTTAGCCCAAAGAATTTTTTGAAGAAAGTAAACTATCCCTCCTGAGAGTCAGCTATATAGTAGAAACAGTAAAAGTCTTCACTAACGTTGATTGGTTGGGTGAGTAATGACAGTTTATCACTAATCATTAACTTTGCATTTATTCTACTAGGCTCAATTTTATATGTATTATAAGACTGAACAGTTACTCTACGCTGGATTTTGTGTTGGAGGCGGGGCTCCTGGTGCCAGGTCGAAAAGGCGGGGGGGGGTGCGGGGGTACCCCACCTCGGCCGTCTTGCACCCTGTCGGACCGATCATCTGGCCTTTTAACCTTTAAATTTCACTAGCCAGCATCCCTATCCCTTTAAAGATGGGGATCCTGCCTCTAAGAACTGCCGGCCAATCAGAGGGCCAGAAGCCTCAGCAGTACTGACAACGCCACTGGGATCGGTGGCCACTGTTGGTACTGCAGAGGCCTTGCACCCAGGCCCAGAGAACGAATCTAGTTGATTTTAAATACCATCAATACTCACATTAGAAATGATAATCCGGGACGAAACAGTCGCTTGGACAAACATGTATTTATTAAGGAAAGCCTACATGGATTTGTTAAGGACAAATTGTATCTAACTAAATTGATTGAGTTTTTCGATAGGGTTTTCAGAGAGGGTTGATGAGGGTAATGTGGTTAATACGGACTTCCATAAGGCGTTTGATAAAGTGCCAAATATCAGACTTGTCAGCAAAGTTGAAGCCCATGAAATAAATGGAACAGTAGCAGCATGGATACCAAGTTGGCTGAGTGACAGGCAACAGAGAGTAGCGGTGAATAGTTGTTTTTTGGACTGGAGGAAAGTATATAATGGGGTTCCCAGGGGTCATGTTAGGACCACTGCTTTTCTTGATCTATATTAATGACCTAGACTTGGGTCTACAGGGCACAATTACAAAATTTGTAGATAACACAAAACTTGGAAGTATTGTGAACTGTAAGGAGGATAGTAATAAACTTCAAGAGGACATATGGGTGGACATGTGGCAGATGAAATTTAATGCAGAGAAGTGTGAAATGATGCATTTTGGTCGGAAGAATGAGTAAAGGCAATATAAAATAAAGGAGCAGAGGGACCTGGGAGTTGAGAAAGCAGTTATGAAGATAGATTGGCAAAGCTGGGGTTTTTCTCTTTAGAGAAGAGAAGGTTGAAAGGCGATTTGATAGAGCTGTTCAAAATCATGAGGGGTCTGGACAGATTAGATAGGGAGAAACTGTTCCCATTGGTAGAAGGGTCAAGAACCAAAGGCAACCAATTTAAGGTGATTGGCAAAAGGAGCAACAGACATGAGGAAAAACATTTTTACGCAGCAAATGATTAGGATCTGGAATGCACTGCCTGTGCGTGTGGTGGAGGCAGATTCAATCGTGGCTTTCATAAGGGAATTGGATAATTATCTGAAGAGAAAAGATTTGCAGACAAAAAGGCAGGGGAGTGGAGCTAGCTAAGTAGCTGATACAGAGAGCTGGCATGGACATGATAGACCGAGTGGCCTCCTTCTGTGCTGTAACAGTTCTTTGATTCTATGATTCTATAGCCCTTGTTGCCCAGTAGTCACGCTCTGGTTTCTCGGGGTGGCTCAAATGCTGCTGGGACAGTGAACAGGCACAGAATAAAGCATCATAGCTGCTGCCAGGATACTGGGCATTGACCTGCATGATGCACTGAGTAGTCACACAACAGCTGGACATTGGGAGAGTGGAAACCTTTGTGGTTGTGGTACATTTCTGCATTTACATGTGGTGCCCACAAAGTGACATATGTCAATAGCACAAGTGCAAAGTACTGTGAATGCTGGAAATCTGAAACAAAACATCGAAGATTGGAAATACTCAGCAGGAATGGGAACATCTGTGCAGAGCGAAATAATTAACATTTCAGGTCTGTGACCTTTCACCAAACAGAGTACTTAGAGATGTAACCATTTTTAAGCAAGGCAGGGAAAGGTGGGGAAGAGGAGGAAAGAACAAAAGGAAAGGTCTGTGATAGGGTGGAAGGCAGGCGAGATTAAATGACAAAAGGGATGATAGCATAAGGCAGAAAGAGATAATGAGACAAGTAAAGAAACAAAAATATGTGAAGACGTTCAAGTCCATTTGTCACCTTTACAGCCACTGGCAATAACGTCCACACTCTGCTGTGGGACGTACAGGTCTGCTTGCAACAGGTGGCAGATTTCAATGAACACCTCCTTCATTAAATGAGACACAACAGAGATGATGGCCTTGAACCTCTTCGCTTTGGGCTCCTTCCAGGCTGGAGCAGGTGACATCTTCAACATCTCACAATTTGTGAGATATATAAGGGAGGTCACTAACGCTCTGTATGCAAAAAGAGGGGAATATATTGCATTCGCTCTTTCCAGAGAGAAGCAAACTGATCGAGAATGCGGCTTTGCCAGGATAGTGGGATTTTCCATGGTACAGGGTGCCATTGACACACAAAAACAGAAAATGGTGGAAATACTCAGCAGGTCTGGCAGCATCTGTGGAGAGAGAAGCAGAGTTAGTGTTTCAGGTCTGTAACCTTTCATCAGAACTGCGATATTTAGAGATGTGTCGCCTATACTTCTCCTTGCTGAGATTGAGATAGGAGAATTTCTCCCTGAAGACCCTCAGTGGAAAGGTCCATCTACTGAGAGCCCTTTACCTACTCCTCCTCCTCCTCCTCCCCCTTCAAGCAACTTAGCCTACTCTGTGCCACCTCTGCTCATTAACCTTGTCATGTTGTAGGCCAAGGGGAGAAGAAACTATAGCAGGTAAGTGATGTGAGCCGAACCCGTGAAGTGAGAACCAAAGCCTTTACCACGTACCACACCACTCCCTGTAGACTTCACCAAGCTTAAATAGTACTACAAAGCTCAAAGCTCCAAACACTTCAACAACTCAGAAAGAGCAAGTAGAAACCAGTCAGCAACTGACCTGAAAGTTTATGATCTGTTTAGTTAGCGCTAGTGATGGGGGGTGAGAGGGGGTCCTTCCTGCTGCCGAATGCATGTTCAACTGTGCAAGATTAAGAGATGGTGTCAGCTAGAGTGTTGAGATCAAAAATGGCTCTGCTAGAGAAAAATCACCATTACACCCTGACTGACGCCAAAATCTGTCCACTTTGCATACTTCCAGTGCACAGTCCCAGCACCCGTGCTAACAACCCACCCAAAATGGTGTCTGCCACAGCCTACAAAGCCAAAGTCTGTGTGCATGGCACAGACGTCATTTTGAATATGAAACAGCATCTGAAGCACCAAAATATGAATATTACAAAATCAAATTTTGCAGCCAAACAGTGGTAAAGCTATTTAACTGCTTTGATTATTACAACATGCTAGCTTCCAGTTCTAATCTTCTTGTCCCCCTACTCCAATCTTTAAACTTATGTTGCTCTGCTACCAACTTTAAATTGCTCTTTTCAACTTTCAGATATGTGGAGTGTCTTCAGGACACTCGGGACCCCGATATCGGGACCAAATGTGCATCCCAAGCCTGCACTTGCCAGGAATGAGACAAACAGGGATATTCCCGGAGGTGCGTTCCTAATTGGCTGCCTCTCAGCTCGCTGTCCTATTAAGGATGGCGGGTGGGTACCTGATGCTGCTGGCCCAATTAGAGAACTGGCAGCTCTGGAGCCTTGGCAGCTCGACCAGGAGAAGTGGGCATTGCTGAGGCAGGTATGCTATCAACAGGGTGCCTCGAACTGGAGGCATCCCTGGAGACATACAAATAATTAACTATTTTAGAGGGGCCAAGCAGGCAGGCCCCTCCGGCGGCCTTTGCTGCTGGTGGCATTTCCGGCTCTGATGGCCCCTCCAGACTGCCATCTCCATTAAGCTGGTAGCTTCCGCACGTGGCCAGGGGTTGCTCCGCTGCCAGCAAAATGCCAGTGAGCGGGAAAAATCGCCCCGAATTGAGGCCTTAATGAATTCAATTGGCTGCTCACCTCGTGACTGGGCAACCAGTCCACCTCCTGGCCTGCTCCCTTGAAACCTTCCTGGTGGCGCAAATGCATTGGGAAGCCATCCCAACGCAGCTCCCTGCTATTTTTCTGGTTCCCCTTTTCCTGCCTCTTAGACTGACACCCGGAGCTGCGAAAATTCAGCCTGTTCTATTCATACTCTGAGCACTACAAGATTGCATTTGGCAGGGTCAGACTGACCCTGTCCTGAAAAACATACATCAAGGTGCACTCTGGGGTTTGAATCTGTTCACACATAGAAGGTAACTTAGTTTCCTGCCCAGTGCACACACTTTGCCGTTTCCAGCTGTAATGGAGATGTCATCAGTCAGATTGCTTGGTAGATGAACGATAATTCAAAACATGAATTGATTAGATACAATACAACTGGCTGGGATACTCTTAGAAAGTAATCAATACTCAGCTCGGAATCAGATCTGAAGTTAGGAATGGGGAACTGGCTTTAAAATTGTTAATATGGAACAGATGTTGAAGACAGTGGAGAGTTTGGTCCCAATATTTATGAGGAGTCAGGGAGGAAGTGGTGAGAGGGCCGTTTAGTCAGAGAGTCATAGAGATTTACAGCATAGAAGGAGGCCATTTGGCTCATCGTGTCTGTGCCGGCTGAACAAGAGCTATCCAGCCTAATCCCACCTTCCAACTCGTGGTCCGTAGCTTTGCAGGTTACGGCACTTCAAGTGCATATCCAAGTACTTTTTAAATGCAATGAGGGTTTCTCCCTCTCCACCCTTTCAGGCTGTGAATTCCAGATCCCCACCACCCTCTAGGTGAAAAAAATTCATCTCAACTCCCCTTTAATCCTTTTACCAATTACTTTAAATCTATGCCCCCTGGATATTGCTAAGGGAACTAGGTCTCTCATAATTTTATTAAATCTCCCCTCAGCCTCCTCTGTTCCAAAGAAAACAACCCAGCCTATCCGATCTTTCCTCAAATCTAAAATTTTACAGTCTTGGCAACATCTTCATAAGTCTCCTCTGTATTCTCTCTAGTGTGATCACATCCTTCCTGTAGTGCTGTGACCAGAACTATACGCAGTACTCTAGCTGTGGCCTAATATTTTATACAGTTCTAGCATAAGCTGGAATATATTCTATGCCTCAGCCAATAAAGGGAAGTATCCTGGATGCCTTCTTAACCACTTTATCTACCTGTCCAGCTACCTTCAGGGATCTGTGGACATGCACTCCAAGGTGCCTCTGTTACTCTATACTTCTCAGTATCCTACTATTTATTGTATTGCTTTGCTTATCCTCTGGCAGCTTTCCGTCTTGTGAGATGATGGTTTGTGCCTTGGTTGTCAACTCTCTGTTAAATATCGCCTGATGTGGCTCAGGAGCTCAACTGTGGCATGAAAGTCTCTGCCACGCTTGATGCAGATGAAGGCAGTGGACTGAGAAGATGCAGGATTCTCTGGCCTCTGTTTTCTCTGGGCCCTCTTCTCAGCCAGCTGAACTTTCTGTTTCTCCTCGCCTCTTCTGATGACCATGTGAACAATCAGCATCCAGAGATCCCGGCTGTCAGTGGCTGTCTCCTAGTTGGCTGTGTTGATGTCCGCCATCTTCATATGTCGCTTGCAGGTGTCCTTGTAGCGGAGCTATGAACGTTCAGCAGGTCGTGACCCAGTAGCCAATTCACCGTACAGAAGGTCTTTGGGTATACGCCCATCATCCATCCAATAAACGTGGCCAAACCATCCCAGACATCATCGGCTTAATAATGAGTGTATGCTGATGGAATTAGCAGGCTCCAGAACCTCTGAGTTGGTAACACCAAGAGGTGTCGTGGATCTGTCTGAGACAGCGAAGGTGGACACTGTGCAGCCTTTTCTCCTGCCTAGCATAAGTTGTCCAGGTCTCACTACTGTCGAGGAGTGCACTGAGGACACAGGCTTGGTAGACGCGCAGTTTGACCTTCTCCATCAAGTTGCTGTTGATCCACACTCGCTTACTCAGCTTGGACACAACAACTGCAGCTTTTGCAATGTGCGTGTTGATTTCAGAATCAAGTGACAGATTGCTAGTGATTGTGGAGCCTAGATATATGAAGCTATCAACAACTTCCAGTGTCACATTCCCAGTGATGATTGATGCTGGTATGGTAACATCCTGCATCATGACATTCATCTTCCTGATGCTGATGGTCAAACCAAACTCTTTACAGGTGTGAGACAGTCTGTTCATTTGCTGCTGAAGCTGTTTCTCAGTGTGGAATCATTGGCATAGAGCAACTCTCTGATGAGGACTTGGCGCACATTTCTCTTGAATCTCAGGCAGGCAAGGCAGACCAGCTTTCTGTTGGTTCTGGTATCACAGAATCACAGAATTGTTCCAGTGCAGAAGGAGGCCATTCGGCCCATCGTGTCTACACCAGCTGTCCAAATGAGCATTTCACCTAGTGCCACCACCCCGCCTTCTCCCCGTAACCCTGCACATTCCTCCTTTTCATATAACAGTCTAATTCCCCTTTGAATGTTTCAATTGAACCTGCCTCCACTACACTGTCAGGCAGTGCATTCCAGACCTTAACCACTCGCTGCGTGAAAAAGTTTTTCCTCATGTTGCTTTTGCTTCTCTTACCAATTACTTTAAATCTGTGCCCTCTCGTTCTCGATCCTTTCACGAGTGGGAACAGTTTCTCTCCATCTACTCTGTCCAGACCACTCATGATTTTGAATACCTCTATCAAATCATCTCTCAGCCTTCTCTTCTCCAAGGAAAACAGTCCGAACTTCTCCAATAAAAACATACAGTGCTGGAAATACTCAGCAGGTCTGGAAGCATCTGTGGCATGAGAAACAGAGTTAATGTTTCAGGTCTGTGACCTTTCATCAGAACTGACATCCCAACTTCTCCAATCTATCTTCATAACTGAAATTCCTCATCCCTGGAATCATTCTCGTGAATCTTTTTGCACCCTCTCTGATGCCTTCACATCCTTCCTAAATTGTGGCGCCCAGAACTGGACGCAATACTCCAGCTGAGGCCAAACTAGTGTCTTATACAAGTTCAACATAACTAGCTCTTGTACTCTATGCCCCTATTAATAAAGCTCAAGATACTGTATGCTTTATTAACTGCTCTCTCAACCTGTCCTGCCACCTTCATTGACTTATGCACATAAACACCCAGGTCCCTCTGCTCCTGCACCCCCTTTAGAATTGTACCCTTTATTCCATATTGTCTCTCCATGTTCTTCCTACCAAAATGTATCACTTCACATTTCTCTGCATTGAACTTCATCTGCCACCTGTCTGCCCATTCCACCAGCTTGTCTATGTCCTTTTGAAGTTCTATATTATGTTCCTCACAGTTTACAATGCTTTCAAGTTTCGTATCATCACAAACTTTGAAATTGTGCCCTGTACATCAAGGTCTAGGTCATTAATATATATCAGGAAAAGCAAAGATCCCAACACTGACCTCTGGGGAATTTCACTGCAAACCTTCCTCCAGCCTGAAAAACATCCATTAACCACTACTCTTTGTTTCCTGTCACTCAGCCAATTCCGTAACCATGTTGCTACTGTCCAGTTTATTCCATGAGCTATAACCTTGCTCACAAGTCTATTGTGTGGCATTGTATCAAACACCTTTTGAAAGTCCA
The DNA here is from genome assembly GCF_036365525.1 of Heterodontus francisci. NCBI lineage: Eukaryota > Metazoa > Chordata > Chondrichthyes > Heterodontiformes > Heterodontidae > Heterodontus > Heterodontus francisci. The sequence goes on from NC_090383.1 coordinate 33,620,354, forward strand.
TGTACACCACATCAACTGCATTGCCCTCATCAATCCTCTCTGTTACCTCCTCAAAAAACTCCAGCAAGTTAGTTAAACATCATTTTCCCTTGACAAACCCTTGCTGGCTTCCTTTAATTAACTTTCATTTGTCCATGTGACCATTAATTTTGTCCTGAATTATTTTTTCTAGAAGTTCCCCTATCACTGCGTTAAACTGACTGGCCTGTAGTTGCTGGGCATATCTTTACAGCCTTTTTGAACAAGGATAGAATGTTTGCAATTCTCCAGTCCTCTGGCACCACCTCTGAGTTTAAGGAAGACTGAAAAATTAAGGCCAGTGCCTCTGTGATTTCCACTCTCACCTCCCTCAATATCCTTGGATGCATGTCATCCGGTCTTGGTGCCTTATCTACTTTTAAGTACAAACAGCCTGTCCAACACCTCCTCCTTATCAATTTTAAGCCCTTCTAGTGTCTGAATTACCTCCTCTTTCACCACTGCCTGGTTGCATTTTCTTCTTTGGTAAAGGCCAATACAAAGTATTCATTTAATACCTCAGCTATGCCCTCTGCCTCCATGCGCAAATCCCCTTGTTGGTTTCTAATCAGCCCCACTCATCCTTTTACCACCCTTTTACTATTTATACGTCTATAGAAAACTGTGAGATTCCCTATTATGTTAGCTGCCAGTCTCTGTTCATACTCTCTCTTTTCTTCTCTTTTTTGCTTTGCATTTCCCCTCTGAACCTTCTATATTTAGCCTGGTTCTCAATAGTATTCTCTACCTGGCATCAGTCATAAGCACACTTTATCTTCTTTATGTTAATCTCTATCTCTTTTGTCATCCAGGGAGCTCTGGATTTGTTTACCTTACCTTTCTCCTTCAAGGGAACATACCTTGACTGTGGTATGTAAGTAGGCACCCTCTGTGGATGGACTGAAGACATGACCTTCATGGAAGGAGGAGATTTCACTGAGCAGCTTCGGCAGGCAGCCGATTTTCTTCAGCAGCTAAAATAGATCACCTCTGCTCATATGATCAAATGCCTTAGTGAGGTCGATGAAGACAATATACAGTGGTCTCCTTTGTTCATGTCATTTCTCTTGCAGCTGCTGGACTGAGAAGATCATGTCAATTGTGGATCTTCCAGGTCTGAAACCACACTGGATTCTGGATAGAAGTGTTCAGCCAAGATCTGAATCCTGACAAGGGCAAATACCTTTCCTCCAATGTTCAGCAGGGCGACGCCACAATAGTTCTTGTACAAGGTCACAATCTTTGCATCATGCATATCCTGAGGCACTACCCCTCCCTCCAGCAGAGACAGAGAAGTTCATGCAGATGCTGCAGGATTACCAGTTTCCCGGACTTGATGATTTCAGTTGGTATAACATCATCACCTGCAGCTTTGCCAATGGCAAGCGAGACAATAGCTTTGCAAAGCTCCTCCACTGTGAGTTTGGTATCTAGCTCTTCCATGACAGGCAGGTGTCTAGAGCTTCCTCAGTGATGGTGTTTTCCCTGGAGTACAACTGAAGGTAGTGTTCCACCCATTTCTCCATCTGTTTGTTGCAGTCAGTAATGATAGTGGGCAAATTATTGGAACTTAAAAAAAATTCATTCATGGGATGTGGACGTCGCTGGCTGGGCCAGCATTTATTGCCCATCCCTAATTGCCCTTGGGACGGCACAGTGGCGCAGTGGTTATCACCGCAGCCTCACAGCTCCTGCGACCCGGGTTCGATTCTGGGTACTGCCTGTGCGGAGTTTGCAAGTTCCCCCTGTGACCGCGTGGGTTTTCGCCGGGTGCTCCGGTTTCCTCCCACAGCCAAAGACTTGCAGGTTGATAGGTAAATTGGCCATTATAAATTGCCCCTAGTGTAGGTAGGTGCAGGGGAAGGTGGGGATGTGAGAGGGTAATGGGATTAATGTAGGATTAGTATAAATGGGTGGTTGATGGTCGGCACAGACTCGGTGGGCCAAAGGGCCTGTTTCAGTGCTGTATCTCCAAATAAATAAGGTGGTGGTGGGCTGCCTTCTTGAAATGCTGCAGTCCATGTGAGGTAGGTACACACACACAGCTGTTAGGAAGGGAGTTCCAGGATTTTGATCCAGTGACAGAGAAGGAACAGCGATATCGTTCCAAGTCAGGATGGTGTGTGACTTGGAGGGGAACTTGCAGGTGGTGGTGTTCCCATGCATTTGCTGCCCTTGTCCTTCTAGTTGGTAGAGGTCCTGGGTTTGGAAGGTGCTGTCGAAGCAGCCTTGGTGCATTGCTGCAGTGCATCTTGTAGATGGTAGACACTGCTGCAACTATGCATCAGTGGTGGAGGGAGTGAATGTTTGTGCATGGGGTGCCAATCAAGTGCGCTGCTTTGTCCTGGATGATGGCGGGCTTCTTGAGTGTTGTTGGAGCTGCACCCATCCAGGCAAGTGGAGAGTATTCCATCACACTCCTGTCTTGTGCCTTGTAGATGGTGGACAGGCTTTGGGGAGTCAGGACGTGAGTTACTTGCCGCAGACCTGCCTCTGGCCTCTGACCTGCTCTTGTAGCCACGGTATTTATATGGCTACTCCAGTTCAGTTTCTGGTCAATGATAACCCATAGGATGTTGATAGTGGGGGATTCAGTGATGGTAATGCCATTGAATGTCAAGGGGAGATGGTTAGATTCTCTCTTGTTGGAGATGGTCATTGCCTGGCAATTGTGTGGCGCGAATGTTACTTGCCACTTATCAGCCCAAGCCTGGATATTGTCCAGGTCTTGCTGCATTTCTGCACGGACTGTTTCAGTATCTGAAGAGTCACGAATGGTGTTGAACATTGTGCAATCATCAGCGAACATCCCCACTTCTGACCTTATGATTGAAGGAAGGTGATTAATGAAGAAGCTGAAGATGGTTGGGCCTAGACACTACCCTGAGGAACTCCTGCAGTGATGTCCTGGGACTGAGATGATTGACCTCCAACAACCACAATCATCTTCCTTTGCGCTTGGTATAACGCCAACCAGCAAAGAGTAGTCCCCCTGATTCCCATTGACTTAGTTTTGCTAGGGCTCCTTGATGCCATACTCGGTCAAATGCTGCCTTAATGTCAAGGGCAGTCACTCTCATCTCACCTCGAGTTCAACTCTTTTGTCCATGTTTGAACCAAGGCTGTACTGCGGTCAGGAGCTGAGTGGCCCTGGCAGAACCCAAACTGAGCGTCACTGAGCAGGTTATTGCTAAGCAAATGCCGCTTGATGGCACTGTTGATGACACCTTCTATCACTTTACTGATGATTGAGAGTAGTCTGATGGGGCGGTAATTGGCTGAGTTGGACTTGTCCTGCTTTTTGTGTACAATCAATTTTGAGAGACAGAATAAACTGTCACTTAGAAGGCACGGATTAATCAATGATAGTCAGCATGGATTTGTTAAGGGAAGATCTTGTCTGACCAGCTTGATTGAATTTTTTGAAGAAGTAACGAGGAAGAAAGATGAGGGTAGTACAGTTGATGTGGCCTACATGGATTTTAGCAAGGCTTTTGACAAGGTCCCACATGGCAGACTGGTAAAAAAAAAGCTAATGGGATCCAGGGAAATGTAGCAAGGTGGATACAAAATTGGCTCAGTGGCAGGAAGCAAAGGGTAATTGTTGATGGGCGTTTTTGCAACTGCAAGGCTGTTTTCAGTGGCGTTCCGCAGGGTTCAGTACTAGGTCCCCTGCTTTTTGTGGTATATATTAACGATTTGGACGTAAATGTAGTGGGCATGATCAAGAAGTTTGCATACGACACAATAATTGGCCATGTGGTAGATAGCGAGGAGGATAGCTGTAGACTGCAGGAAGATATCGATGGACTGGTCAGATGGGCAGAAAAGTGGCAAATGGAATTCAACCCAGAGAAGTGTAAAGTGATGCATTTGGGGAGGTCAAACAAGGCAAAGGAATACACAATAAATGGGAGAATACTGAGAGGTGTAAATAAAGTGAGGGACCTTGGAGTAAATGTCCACAGATCCCTGAAGGTAGCATGACAGGTCGATAAGGTGGTTAAGTAAGTAAATGGAATCCTTTCCTTTATTAGCCGAGGTACAGAATACAAGAGCAGGGAGGTTATGTTGGAACAGTATAACTCATTGGTTAGGCCACAACTTGAGTACTGTGTGCAATTCTGGTCACCTCATTACAGAAAGAATGTAATTGCACCAGAGAGGGTACAGAGGAGATTTACGAATATGTTGGCAGGACTGGAAAAATGCCGTCCCCCACTGAGGAAAGATTTAATAGGCTGGGGTTGTTCTCCTTGGAACAGAGAAGGCTGAGGGGAGATTTAATTGAAATGTATGAATTTGTGAGGGGCCTGAATAGAGTGGATGTGAAGGGCCTATTTACCTTAGCAGAGAGGTCAGTGACTAGGGGGCATAGATTTAAAGTGATTGGTAGAAAGATTAGAGGGGAGACGAGGAAAATTTTTCACGCAGAGGGTGGTGATGGTCTGGAACTCACTGCCTGAAAAGATAATAGAGGCAGAAATCCTCAAGTCATTTAAAAGGTTTCTGGATATGCACCTCAAGTGCCGTAATTTGGAGGGCTACAGACCAAATGCTGGAAGGTGGGATTAGTTTGAGTGGTTCATTTTTCGACCAACGCAGGCATAATGGGCCAAGTGGCCTCTTTCTGTGCCATAAACCTTCCATGATTCTATGATTCTAAGCTGCCCAAAGTCTGAATGTTGCAGTGGAAGTTCAGACTGAAGTCACGCATGTTCAACTTGTTGTCATGCAGGGTGAGACTGCTGCTATCATGGCTGCGGATCCAGGGCTCAAAGCAGCTTGCAGGGTCTCACAGCAGTTGCTGGGATTGCTGAGGTGCACCCTGGGGATGTTGCAGTGGCTCCACGGAGAATGAACCTGCTCAGGATGACATTTGTCCTCGCACCACTGTTCCTCTGTCAGTGCCCTTGCTGTTGCCTGTCAGCCATCCAGCCCAGACTGCTGCTGCCCGTACTGAGGTGCTGTAGTCCACAGCTGCACCTTCTATGGCCAGAGCTGCTCAAGATCATCCTGCAAGACCATCTGCAGTCTCCCCTGCTGAAAGTAATGTTGCAGCCACTGGGGTAGCACTGGCTTGGGAGCCCTGGGACAGGCAAAGGCATACGGAAGACGGGCACTAAGGGAATGCACAAGGGTGATTAGTTGACTTTTGTATAGGATATCGAATGCTTTGCTCAACAAAGTTGGTTTGGAAGTTTATTTTGTCGTGTCTTTTATTTTAACATTGTGGCTAAGAGGACACTGTGACGGTCAGTATCAGAAGGAAGGTAAGGAGGGGAAATTTTATGGAGGTGACAGGAGTCTCGGTTGCCAGCTGGAAAGCTGGTGAGAGACCCGTGTTGCCTCCTTTGGCAAAGGCCCATCGTATCAAGACTCAATTCTGGGATCAGGACCCTGGGCCGGGAAGTCCCGCCTGCTGATTGCCCGGCAGCGCTACTGGAGATGCAGTGGCTGCTGCTGGAATGGCACCCGCCGGAGACCTAGGATCGTGGAGTAATGATGGCAGGAGGGATTTTGCGGGGTGAGGGTCGCAGGAAAGAGGGATGTTGGGGGGGTGGGGTCGGCAGGAAGGGCAGTGGGGGTGGCTCTCAGCGGGCCCCCCTTTCCCGATGCTGGGTCCCTCGATCAGGCACTAAGTGCCTTTGAACAAGGGAATCTCCTGGGAGACCACAAGCAACCCCACATGGGCTTGCATGTCCTGCTTCATGCATGGCAACAGGCCCGTCTGCCGCTGAGTTAATATCAGTGGCGGCGGGAAGAGGCCCTTAATTGGGCATTAATTGCCCCTTAAGTGCCTCAGTTGGCAGCGGGGCAGGAAGGCTGTCCACAGACCTTCCAGCCACAGACTTAATCGGGACGTAGGTGGCAAGGTGGTGGGGTCCTCACCCGTTTCCATCCTGCCCGATTAAATGCCTTCCCCACCTCCAAACTTGCCATGGTGGAGAGCGTAAAATACTCCCCAAGGTGTGGGATTGTTGTTGAATGGGGAATTGGGGTTGTGTTCACTGGGAGCACAATTGGATCAGTTGATCACGGACAGCCCAGCCGGAAAGGGGATGTGTTGGTTGCCTCCTCTCGTTTCCTCCTCCTCCTCCTCCTCCTCCTCCTCAGCTGCTTAACTTATAGCTGGTGGCAAGGGCTGTGCCCTCACAATGGCGAGGTTATGCAGGATACAGCAGACAACAATGAATCATTACCTGTGCTCTAGAGTGTACTACAGTTCTCCTCCAGAGTGGTCCAGGCAAAGGAAACATTGTTTGAGCACCCCAGTGTTCCACTTTGTGATGTTTCATGAGTCAGCATGGCTCTCATTGTATGCATGCTGCCAAGTCTGCCTGCGTTGCACAATGGAGTCATGAGCCAGGTGGTCAGCAGATTGTTGCCCAGTAGCCACCCTCTAGTTTGATGCGGAGGCTCAAATATTGACGGTACAACGTACTGATGCAGAATAAAGCACTGACCTGTATGATGTGCTGAGCATGCTCATACAGCAACAGTACATTCAGGGAGTGGAATCTGGTTGCAGTACATCTTTGCATTTAGATATGGCAACCATAAAGCAATTTGTGCATGCTCAATGGCATCCTGCACCACGGGGAAGCCCACTATGCTGGCGAAGCAACTTGCACGCGGTACTTGCTTCTCTCTGGAAAGAGACAATGCAATGTATTTCTCTCTCCTGGCATACAACACATCAGACGTGAGTAGCTCGCAGTTATTGGCAAGTTTGATGAGCCCTACATTATAATCAGGGTTGCTATGCATTTTGGAATGGCAGACGATGTTGATTGCATCTTTCTGTGCCTGCAGTCTGGTCAGCAGAAAGTCCTCATTCCTCATGTATATAGCAGTGGACAGAGAACTGCGAGATGTTAAAGATGTTGCTTGATGCAGTCTGGAAGGATCTGACGAGAAAAAGTTCATGGCCATAGTTCCCTTTACAGTCACGGGCAATGCCGTCCTTACCTGCTGTGAGACTGCAGGTGGTATATTTCCGTGAGCATCTCCTTCGTAAAATGGAAAGACTGCTCCTCGCTGAGGATGATATAATTGTTTCCTGAAGACCTTGGGTGGATATGGCCTCCTGCTGAGAGCCCTTCTCGCCATCCTCCTCCTTCCTCTTTGAGCAGCTTGTCCTCCTCTGTGTTGCCTCTGCTCAATCTCCCTGTCATGCTGTAGGCCAAGGGGGAGGGTAACTACAGCATCCATGAGTCAGAGCAAGTGGTGTCTGTGATAATCAGTCTGGTCACACAGTTTCAGCTTAATCAGCCAATGAACCTAGCTCACCTCCCTCTTGAAGATTTAGCTCTCTTTAATCACAATTGCAGCAGGAGTTTAGATCACCCAGAAAAAACTCAGCTTGATCCTGCAGTTCAGCTACCTCCAATGCTTAAAGCCTTAGCACGTCTAATAACTCTGAAATCTAATTTCTATGTTGAAGTCTGGACAGAGTCATTTCAGATCAGCAGATCCCTCCTATCTTGCCCTTCTCAAGCACACTTTTTCTCTTCTACATGTGCCCAGCACCATTCCTCATTTGTTCTTGACCTTTTTTGTAATCAATACTAATTTTTCTCAACTAAGCATTTTCTTGCAGCAGAGCCTACCTGCCAGACCTGGGTGTTGCTCTTCTGATATTCTTTCTCAGATATTACTCCTGAGTCCTGAACTCAATTATGATTTTTCCTGGCAAGTGACCCTATTTATTTTCAGAGCCCAGATGTTGTTTCTGGGTTCCAATCAGAGCCTATCTCACCCGAGCATTTCTGGGGCCTGGATATCTTTAAAGGTCCTTGGCTTATCTTTGCCACTTGAAGATCCCAGTGATACATTGCGGGAAAACAATTCCAACATGGATGCATGTTTGCACACTCATGGTTTGCTCCCATTCCTGCTTCAAGTCAATGGAGGATTGGGCAGGTAAGTGTACATCACATTTAGCTCCTGTAACGGCATGCTGAAAACAGAGGTCAAAAAACAATGGGATTCAAATGTATTAAGAAAATATTATGATGTGAATTCAAAATGTGAACGACAGTTTCACTTAAATGTATAACAAGGTTTCTCCTTGCTTGCTTCATAAGTGAAATTATTGAGATAACCAGTGGAGACACACATTATGGGGTTTTACTTTACTCTGTGTGCTCATTTTCATTGCACTGGTCAAACTGTGCCGATTGTTACTATTTTAAACCAGTTGTTCCCCATTTAAAATAAGAGTTAATGACTGCATTAAAATAGTGCACATGGGAATTTGACAGGAACTGTTAATCAGTGTACTAGAAACAACAGAGGACATTAAATTTCTAATTGTCTCGTGAACTTGTGTCATTGTATGCTCGTCCAGTATATAATGTGCTCAATTTGTGTCTGAATGTTTCTGAGATGTCATTATTCAAAGCACCATTTTGAGAGTCACTGGGCCAGATTTTCCTTCCAGGGTCGGGAAATGGATGTTGGGACAATTTCCAGGTCCTGATCCAGCCCCTGTGGGGCCGGGGGTTGGGGGATGGGGTGGGGTCGGGGAGCAGTCACAGGCCGTGATTTTGGTGGGTTGGCCTGTTAATTGGCTGGAGGGTGGGTTGGACAGCTGGTTAGAGGTCACGGGGATGGGAATGGAGGCAGGACTGTGTGACTGCATGCCCGATTTAAACAGACCATGGCAGCCATTACTGTGGCTGCTATTTAACCTTTTGGTCAGCTATGTGGCCTGGTCCAATCTGCACCTTCTCCTTTGTTATCTCTTGCCCCACCCCCACCTCACTTGTTTATAATCTGTGACTTTTCTAATATTTGTCAGTTCCGAAGAAGGGTCACTGACCCGAAACGTTAACTCTGCTTCTCTTTCCACAGATGCTGCCAGACCTGCTGAGTGATTCCAGCATTTCTTGTTTTTGTTTCAGATTTCCAGCATCCGCAGTATTTTGCTTTTATTTAACTCCTTGAATTGTAGCAGCAGTCATGGAGCAGGAAAACCAGAGGGCAGGAACCCAGGGTAAGGCTGCCACTCGCTTTGCTGATGTCAATCTGGAGGTCCTCTTTGAGGCAGTGAGGGGGAAGTGGGAGGTCCTTTTTCTGGAGGGTTGTAGGAGAAGACCACCTTCCCAAACAAAGCAGGCCTGGATAGAGGTGGCTGAGAACATGAGTAGACGAAATGTGGTCAGAAGGATATGAGTTCCAGAAAAGGTTCATTGGCCTTCTTTGCTAGGGTAAGGTGAGTGCAACACCAGACCTGAATGACAGGCCTCTGGGTATTCAACTTCCAGCAGACACACCAGCTGAGGAGCCTGAGGTTGCATGCTGTTCCTGAACATGGGAGGAATGTGTGCCCTGGGTACTCACTGACCCCTCAGCAAGGCTCAGAACCATACTGATGAGGACCTGCCAGCTCTAATACATACAGCTTCTTATGTCAATGAGCTGCTGTCTTTGGCCATAGAGGCCAGCAGTGCCTTTTCTATCTTTCTATTGTCCTTGTCGGAGAAAAGGACACATAACGACCACAGCGGGGTACAGACCAAAGGAGGAGTATCCAACCTACACATTGTCACCATCGTGGAAGAGGGAGCAATGGATATCACCAGAGTAGCTGACCATGAGCAACTCGGGGAAGGCGAATTGGACATCGCTGATGGAAAGGGTGAATAGGTAACTGCAACGTGTAAATGAAGGTGCACTCAACTCCATCCTGTCTGACAGCATGCCAAAGATTCCGCTGCATTGGGAATCCTCAGCACTGCAGAGGCTTCTACTCTCCAAGGCGAGTTCTCGTGATCTCTTCTTGTGTTTCCCACAGATTCAGACATCAAGGGGGAAGGACAGATTCCTGCACCAGGGCAAGCGCTGTCAGCAGAGACATCAGACTGTCACACCTTACAAACGCACCCTTCATCAGCTCAGATACAGTCACCTTGGTGCTTATACAGGGTAGCACTGGGTGATAAGTATGTCACAAGTGAGCAGGAGGAGATGAGAGAGGCAGAGGTAGCTGTGGGAAGTCCTCCTCAGAGGACAGAGGACAGGTACAGCCACGCTCAGCTGGGTGCAGGCGCAAGGCCTTGGGAGTCACAAGAAAAGGAGGCTCTAAGTAGACCAGCAGCAACAGATGTGCTCCCACATGTTGGAACTCCCTGAGGTAGTATGGGCCCATGGTTTGAGAATGGAGGAGTCCATTCAGCTCATGTGCATTACTATGGCTCAGGGCTTTGAGTGCATGAGCTCCTCCATTAAGAGAGTGGCCAACCTCACAGAGAGCCAAATGCGGCAGCACCCGGAAAGCAGACAGGAGCAGCGCACTAACATGCACAGAATGCATGGCACACTCTGTAGCATGGACCAGTCAGTGGCATTGTTGGTGCAGAGATGTTTGGAGGGGATGCCAGTTGTGCCCCAGCTGTTGCTCCCCTCCAGCCATCAGGAGGGCAAGCCAAGGGCTGAGGGAGTTGCCGAGGAGAATGAAGGTGCCACCCCTCACTTAGTGCCATCATCATCATAGGCCTCCTTGGCTCCTCTGACTAAGGGAACATCTGTGCAGCAGGACCAAATGACGGAGGCTGCTCGTGCATTGACGCCAGTGAAGCAGCCTCTGGAGGTGACCCCACTAGTACCTCCATGACGAGGACGATTGCCGCGTGCATCTCAACTGCAAGCGGAGATATGTGAGCAGGCTGCTTCGACCTTATCCAAGGCCACTAGGAGAGAGCCATGTAAAAGTGGACAGGAGCGGAGGTCACTGTGTTGGGCAAAGTACTGTGGTTCACTGGGAATTGCCTCACCTGTAAATTTGCACTTCTCTTTTTCAACTCTGTAAATATTGACACATGACGGCAGAAATGTGAGCTTCTATTTTTTTAATTGCGAGACAGGGAAGGAAGGAAAAGGTGGTGAAGGGGAGCAAGGGTCCTTAGAAGGGGCATTGAATCCTCTGGATGGATGTGGATCATTCATTGGCAGTAAGAGTTGATCTATTCCAGACTCTATTCTCCAATGGAGGTGTTCTCACAGGAAGATCAAAGTGGGTTCTAGACCATGCTGTCCTCCTCGGTTAGAAGGGCTCAGCTGAAATGTGTCTGAATCAGATGATCCTTGACTTGATGGCATCCTGATGAGACCCTCGAGTTATGTGCCGGCTCCAACCACCTCCCTGTGCAGCCGGGTTACCTTTGTGTTCTGCATCTTCCTCCTCCTCCTTTTCCACTTCCTACTCCTGCTCTTCCTCCAGTGAGCTGTGTCATTCCAAAGCCTCACCCTCTTCAATGTCCACACCTCTCTGAAGGTCCATATTATTGACACCACAACAGATCAGCACAATGTGCGAGACCCTTGCAGGAGTGTACTGCAGGGTGCCACCCACTGAACCTGCATCTTCAGAAGTCTGATGGCCTGCTCGATGGTGGTCCTTGCGAGCAGACGGCTGCAATTGTGGCGCCTCTGTGCCTTGGGATTTCGTAAAGGGGTCAGTAGCCATCTCTATGAGGGATAACCCTTGTTCCTAGACTCTATCCACATAGTTTGGGGGGTGAAATAAAGAGCTGCAGCACCTTGGAATGCCACAGGATGAAGAAGTCATTGCAATTGCCAGAAAACACATGCAAGGAGTGGTATACTTGGATTTTCAGAAGGCTTTTGATAAAGTCCCCCGCAGGAGGTTGGTTAGCAAAATTAAAGCACATAGGATAGGAGGTAATATACTGGCATGGATTAAGGATTGGTTAACAGGCATAAAACAGAGAGTGGGAATAAATGGATCATTCTTGCATTGGCAGGCTGTGACTAGTGGGGTACCACAGGGATCAGTGCTTGGGCCCCAGATGTTCACAATATATATCAATGATTTGGATTTGGGGACCAAATGTAGTATTTCCAAGTTCACGGATGACACAAAACTAGGTGGGAACCTGTGTTGTGAGGAAAATGCAAAGTGGCTTCAAGGGGATTTGGATAGACTGAGTGGGTAAGAACGTGGCAAATGGAATATAATGTGGAAAAATGCGAGGTTATCCACTTTGGTAGGAGGAATAGACATGCAGAGTATTTCTTAAATGGTAAGAAATTAGAAAGTGTAGACGTACAAAGGGACATGGTGTCCTTGCCAATAAGTCACTGAAAGCTAACATGCAGGTGCAGCAGGGAATTAGGAAGGCTAATGGTATGTTAGCCTTTATCGCAAGAGGATTTGAGTACAAGAGTAGTGAAGTCTTGCTTCAATTGTATAGAACCTTGGTTAGACCGCACCTGGAGTACTGTGTGCAGTTTTGGTCCCCTTAACTTAGGAAGGATATCACTGCTACAGAGGGAGTGCAACAAAGGATCACCAGACTTGTTCCCAGATGGTCGGACTGTCCTATGAAGAGAGATTGGGGAAACTGGGCCTGTATTCTCTAGAGTTTAAAAGAATGAGAGGTGATCTCATTGAAACCTACAAAATACTTAAAAGGGATAGACAGGATAGATGCAGCTAAGATGTTTTCCCTGGTTGGGGAGTCTAGTATCGGGGGACACATTTTCAAAATAAGGGGGAAGCCACTTAGGACAGAGCTAAGGAGAAGTTTCTTTACTCAGAGGGTTGTGAATCTTTGGAATTCTCTACCCCAGAGGGCTGTGGAAACTCAGTCATTGAGTATGTTTAAAGCAGAGATTGACAGTAAGGGGATATGAGTATAGTGTGGGAAAAGGGCATTGAAGTGGAAGATCAGCCATGATTGTATTGAATGGCGGGGCAGGCTTGATGGGCTGAATGGCCTACTCCTGCTCCTATGTTCCTATCTCAGTGTCGCTCCTTCTTTGCAGGTAGATCCAATGCTGGAAATATGGCCTCCATGTCCTTCCTGCCCCTCTTCCCTATCAGCTGCCCTCTCCATACCTGGGGCTCTTCCCTTCCTGTGGAGGATGTTGCTCCTTATTACCACTGGATCTGAAATCAATCTAAGAGTCGTGATCCCATTACCAGCTGCTGTCTTCCTCGTGCTCAGGTGGCCACTCAATTATGTCTGTAAGTCTTTCCCCTCCTCTTATGCCCCCGCAATGCCAGGAGGGTGACGACCCCCAACACTGCCTGAGCGCCTAGTCAACACTTTCCCCGCAACCTGTGCACACCTGATGGCACCTGTGTGCCAATGGCTGAGTGCCCCTCTTAGCCATTCTCACTTTCATGGGGCCTACCCAATTTCTTGGTGTGGCCATGACTAGTTCACCATTGTGTTGCCGCCTCCATGCACCTGGTCTGCCCCTGACACAGCGTGCAACCCTTGCGCCCCACAAAATTCTGAAGCTGGCCCTCTATGAACTCTCTATTAACTTTTTAACTGGCTTAATTAGCCTTATTTGCGAATCGGCACATTCTCAAGGCCAGCCTTTCCATGCCCTCCTGAAAGTCACTGGCGACGGCAACGGCAATGAGAAACTCAGTCACACTGTCCCTCTTGTCAATCTGCCCCTATCAATACACAAAATAACCCAAATATGCACATTTGCAAGGTATGCATGCATGTATTTTCATCCACTTGGGGAGATGGTGGCGTAGTGGTAATGTCACTGAATTAGTAATCCAGAGTCCCAGGCCAATGCCCATGGCAGCTGGTGGAATTTAAATTTAATTAATAAGTTCAATTAATTAGTTAAAATGTGGAATTGAAAGCGAGTCTCAGTAATGTTGCCATGAAACTATCAATTGTGGTCAAAACCCATCTGGTTCACAACTGTCCTTTTGGGAAGGAAATCTGCCATCCTTTCCTGGTCTGGCCTACATATGACTCCAGATACACAGCAATGTGGTTGACTCTTAACTGAAATGGCCTAGCAAGCCACTCAATTGTCAAGGGCAATTAGGGATGGGCAACATGCCAGCGACACCCACATCCCATGAAAGAATATATATTAAAAAATCCACTTTGGCCTCAAATAGGAACAAAAGCAGGTCAGTTTGAAATACAGTATTAGCACAATTAAGGACATTTCTGGGATGGCTTCTTCTGTTCATGTTTGAAGATTAAATTAGTTACTGCTGTTTCCCCTCGTTAACTGTTCTATAGCTTATGTGGACCACTGGATGTGAAATTTAAGCAAAAAATGATTATAACATAGTAAAATTATAACAACTTAAATTGGAATCAGACAGAGATAAAAATAGAAAACCAAGGAAACGACTGGGGAGAACACATAGCAACAGCAATTGCAGTATATCATCATCTCGGTCTGTGCACAAACCCAGGGGATTGACATACTGAAATTGCTGCAGGACTGTCTGGCTTTTTTCATTAAAGAAAAATTGCCAGAAATACACAGGAAGGTAATCAGCATCTGAAAACACTGTGAATTTGATGCACTTTCTGTTGCTAACTTTTGTCATTGTTTGCTGCAGTTCGCAGTTCAGTACTGAATATCCTTTGGGTATAATTGTTCTTATTCTACACAGGATCAACACTGTTTATTTTGGTGCCATGTTATTTTGTACTCCGAGGCAGCTGTATTGTTTGTCAATATACTTTCTGCTGCCCCAGATTCTTGCTTTAATACTTGGCTGTAAACAACCTCAGCTGACATTATGAATACTTTAATTAAAGGATGTGCAGGGCAAGGAATTTTTGCTTCAACCATCCAGTGCTGTGCTGGGGCGTTAATTAAATAAGCTTGCAGCTGGTCTTAATAATACTAGAGCAATGCAAAAAGAGCACAACAAGCTTCAGCAACATGACAATGGATGAATGTGTTGTCATGAATGTCTTGGCTGCTGCCATCTGGGTAAACTGGAAACGTCTCATCATTTGCAAAGGATTTAATCATCACTTTGGAGTTTCCTGGCTCAGAGTGAAAGAAAAGTCAGACATAGCAAATAAATTAAAGTTAAATTATATATAGGAGGATTTAAATTCAGTCACTCGTTATCACAGTCTTACTTGTAATTGTGATTTTAGGCTATTTGGCCACTAGTTTTTCTTTCCTCTTTTTCTGCTGTGTGTTTTCTCCATGCCAAGCAACACCAGTGGCTTAGAGGGCAGGTGGGCCATTTGCTCCAAGTTCACCACCAGTGCTACTCTCAACCAGCCTAGGAGGCATGCAACAGCAGCCTGGGTATTTTCTCTCCAATTTTCCCTCAATCACTGTGGTAAGGTGGCTGGCTGCTGCTCAGCACTTCGCTGTGGTAACTTGTCTAAGATCAGGAATTGAGTAGAATGGGGGAGGGTTGAACTTGCTTCTCATCACACCTTGACAGAAGGTAGAGACTGCAAACTGTTATGTTACAATGCTTACAATTGTAAAGTTGACATTAGCTCTCAGCTCCTATATCACTGTTCTCTTTAACTTGCAGCTAGAAATTTCTCTGGTATTAGTTCACCTTTGTGTCGGTGTTTCAGTCAAGTTACTCACATCGTGGTCAGACAGATGAGTTACTATTTTACCTTTCTAGGAAACTGAAAGAAACAAAGGAGAGAAAACATATTATTTTTATTCCAGTCATGGTTCCTCAGGGCACTCGTCTCCCTTTATTGAACAGATATTGAACTATTTTCTCCCTCATAGAATGATGATTCATCCTGTGGTTGGTAAGGGTATCATTAAATAAACAGAGACAGTATGTTACTAAAAATGTTACCACCCATATGTTGGCTGAGTACATAAGATCTTATCAACCTGTTTTCATTTCTGTCCCAAATCACTGAGATAGCTTTGGTTTTTGCCATCCTCGTGAAGGATTGCATTCCAGATACAGACAGTTCAGCTATTTGAAAAGTATAATGATTTATATAAAAGAAACCTATAGTAGTGTGCATACACCTACTAGAAATTAATTTTAAGGACTTCTGGTACTAATTACTTTCTATTACCATAGGCACCAATTACAAAGGCATTGCGTAAATAGTATTATGCGGGCCATCTATTTCAGGCAATTCAAGCAGCTGTTCGCACCTCGTGATTACCTGTCATTAATCCTAACCCTCATGGTATCTAGCACTCCTGTCACTGCTGCGAGCTTTCTCGCTGAGTTGGATACCTTCCGGCTTCATTTTATACTTTAGAAAGAGATTATACAGGCCAATTCATTTTCTCAATGTAAAAATTGTGGTTAAGTATGATCCAACATAAAAATAATAAAGAATTGAGGTGACACATTCTGACTGTTTTAAGATGAGGGAGCACACCTGGCCTGTTTAACTCTTCCTTGTACTATTCCAGAAAGTCAGTTGGTGAAGGATAGAACTAGAGCCAATCATTACACACTTTTATATTTATTTACAGAATTGCACATTACAAGCATACATCTCCTAACCCAACAATCAGAGTTTTAGTCTGTGTCTATTTTTATAGGGGCATAAGTGAAACCCCAGTTAATACCACCTGCAGAAAATTAGCACAGTGAACAGATTTCCTTCTTTCTCTTTAAATAAAAATTAGAGTTAATATGCACAACCATAATTTCAAAACAAATTAAATCAAAAACCTCCACATTCCACACAAAGCATTATATTGTGAGATGCCCTGCCTCCAGAACCCTTAACAATATCTTTGTACGTGCATTTCTTTTCGTAAAACAATTCAACAACCATGATGATTTGCAACCGCCCATTTAATTTTTAGAGATTCCCTTCTCTCCTGCATTTTTTCAAGCCAGCAAGGTCAATCTGTAACATTTTAATACTCACACTTTTTGTAGAGTGTACATTATCCCACAATGAACGATTATCTACATAACATTCAATGGGTATACTATATACAGTACGCTGATTGTACAGAATCTCACTTAAAATATTTGACAAATAGAATCCCATATCCACTGCCTTCACAAGAGCCAGTGTTTCAGCAGCTAAAGTATTAACAATCTTTTTTATGTTCTTAGCTTCCCAAGCTAAAGAACAACATTTCTCATTTTCACCCATAAAAAATATTATGAAACCAGCTGCACCAGAATACACATCAGGAAGATTAGTATCTGAAGCATCACTAACAATACTAGTTTCATGATCTTTGGGTCACCTAAGGATGGAAACCTAAGTATGCATTTCTCTAGGTTTAAATTTTTTAATGTTTTATTTGTCCTTAAATCATTCTCAACTTTAGGGTGTTTCATCGTAGTACTTAACTCCAAGACATCAAGATGAACATCTGGTCTAGTCTGAGTGCCCAACCACTTCAACTGACGCAATTGTGTTATGATTCCAGTGGAGACCACCAACAACCAAAGAGAATCGAATATTGACCCCAATTTAGGAAACCAAACCAAATGGACAAGATTTCACTTTTACAAATTTAACTTTCCCATTGAAACCAAAGTCAACATAAATTAAACATGAAGCAACAGACAGATCACAGTCAATATATTACAAATTACACCTTAACTATCGGATACAACAGAGATGGTTTCTCTGGGCAGTCTATTCAGTATATATGTCAACAAATTACAGTCACATAGTTTTTCATAACTCTGAAGTTCCTCATGTAGATTTTTAGCTCCTTTCTTCAAGGATTTAGCTGTTGTTCTTCTTCCAACAGCAGTTTCCTCTCAATCTGAACGCCATGGATGCGATCTTTACCACAAGGCGCACTTCTCCAGAATCTCCTCAGCTCTGCTCATAGTCTTGACATGGATACACCAGTCTTCCTTTTATCTGAGTCTTTCAGTGACAACCTGTACACTGTAGGGTTGGGTCTGATTTAGATTTTAGATATAGAGATATAGCACTGAAACAGGCCCTTCGGCCCACCGAGTCTGTGCCGACCATTAACCACCCATTTATACTAATCCTACACTAATCCCATATTCCTACCACATCCTCACCTGTCCCTATATTCCCCTACCACCTACCTATACTAGGGGCAATTTATAATGGCCAATTTACCTATCAACCTGCAAGTCTTTTGGCTGTGGGAGGAAACCGGAGCACCCGGAGGAAACCCACGCAGACACAGGGAGAACTTGCAAACTCCACACAGGCAGCACCCAGAATTGAACCCGGGTCGCTGGAGCTGTGAGGCTGCGGTGCTAACCACTGCGCCACTGGTATCTTTGAGTAACAGAAACAGCTCCTGGATTCAGTCTTCACTTTCTTTTGCTTGCCAGCGCTGCACTCCTGCCTGATCTGCCTGGTCTATCTGGTCATGGGAGGTCTGTCTTCTTTTATATGGTTCTAACCGGTGTCAGTTTCCCCAGAACCCTGAAGTTGTTTCCGCTTCTGTTTCAATTCTAGTTTCTATTGGAATTATAGTTTCTGTTTTAATTCTAGTTTCCCTCTCAGTCAGGGTAAAAAAAAAAAGCTCTATAACTACAAATTCCATCACAATTGCTCTGTCTCCTTAAATATAATCATCTTTTTGTAATGAGCTAGCACGATTAACCAGGATGGGAGTAACACTGTGTAAATAGGTTTGTTGAATTAAGGTTATTCCAGACCTACTCTGCTTAATATCTAAACCATTATATTTAAAAGCCCCTCAAACTGGACTCAAAATGTTCAAATTCCACTGTAATCTTATTAATAACACATTTTTCAACTTCCGCACTACCATCCCATAAGAAATCATCAAAATGCATCATGCAGATGCCTGAAAATTTCCCTTTACGATACCAATAAAACTTTGTGGGATCTGCTTTTAGTTAAACATAATCTATTTCCAGTAAAACAGATCTCACCAAAAAATACCACACCCTGGAAGCATCATTGAGGCCATAGACATATTTGTTCAGTTTCCATCTTTTTCCTTCTGCATCTGCTGCCTCTTTGGGCAGTGTCAGAAACACTTCTCTCTGAAAAGTATCACCCTGCAAAAACACAGCTTTTATGTCGATTGATCTACATTTCCATGAGTATGTGGCCAAAAGAGCTAAAAAGGATTTAAGATAACTTTTCCAGCTGTGGGACACTCACCTCTAACATCTGTATCACACAGTCACTCTTCTAAACACCTAGCAACCAGCCTCACTTTAGCCTTGTAAGTGCCATCTGCAAGGCCTTTATCAGTACAAATCCATCTATGTAACAAAGCTGGTTGCTCCTTATCTGGTACCTCAGAATAAATTCCAAACTTTCTCCAGCTATCTAATTCCTTTTTTCTCTCATTAGTTTATCACCATGTTTATTGGCAGCCATCAAAACTTCATGATGACTTCTGCTTCCAGTTCTGTTCTGAGACTGCTGTGTGGCCCTTATTTCATTTGTAATCTATTCAAGCTACAGCCTGTACTTGCACTTTTATAACTGTTGGGACTACTACTGCAAGATCACCCTCTTGCACAATCGGAGGGTCTTCGGTGTGTGATCATTTTCTGACGCAAGAGTCATTTGCATTTCACTTTCTTACTCTCCACTCTTTCACCCCATTCTACCAGTCCAGGAACTTCACATCTTGGCCATCATCCTGAACATTTAACCAATATTTAAACTTGCTAGTAGCTTTTCCTTCACATCCCTTAATTGTCGCAGCCCTTCATTCATTAGACCCCTCTGGAAATATATGTCACCCAAGTACTCATTCTGAGCAATTGGATGTGATAGCTCTGTTAAGTGTGTCATAATCATGCACATTACCACTGTTTAGAGCCCTTAATCTACCATATTCTGTTCCTCAGGACCTTCAACAGAAAATGCATGAGCACTTGAGGTACAAGATACCTCGTTTACTTTTATGAGTTGCTCAGAGTCTGAGATTTTGTAATTAATTCCGATTAATCATGAGGATTGAACATTAACAGTTTGATTGCCCTGTTTGATAAATACTGTCTTACCATCACAACTTATTACCTTACCAGGGCCTTTCCATTCCCTATGACCCTCTCTTTTATAATGCACTCAATCTCCTGAATTAAATTATTTCTCAGATGATCTGATATGATGCCTCAGAGCTCTCTGAATTTTCTCCGAGACCTCAGCCTTAATGCAAATTTGTCTCCTGCAGGTAAAAAATCAAATGTAGTATCTTATAGAGCAGGAGGACTATCACACAGAACAGGAGGCAATTTGGGATTTCGCCCATAGACTAATTGATAAGGGCTATACCCTCCAACCACCTGAAGTGAATTCTTTGCAGGAGCTGCCCATATGTCAGGCAGTAGTCAACTTGCAGTCTGATTAATCAGCTAAAATTTGATGCACATTTCATCAATCACCACGAGTCATTTCACAGAGTTCATTGCTAAAAGATGATACCAAAATTGGAGGTGTGGCAAACATTGAGGATGATACCAATCGACTGCAACAGGACATAGATAGGCCAGCAGAATGGGATGACAAGTAGCAGATGGAATTTAATACAGAGGAGTGTGAGGTGATGCATTTTGGCAGAAGGAATAGGAAGAGGCAATATATACTCAATGGCACAGTTCTAAAGAGTATATAGGGACAGAGGGATCTGGGG
Organism: Heterodontus francisci; assembly: GCF_036365525.1. Lineage (NCBI taxonomy): Eukaryota > Metazoa > Chordata > Chondrichthyes > Heterodontiformes > Heterodontidae > Heterodontus > Heterodontus francisci. The sequence goes on from NC_090383.1 coordinate 33,640,724, forward strand.
GTTCATGTGCATAGATCTTTGAAGGTGGCAGGACATATTGAGAGAAGTGAAGCATATGGGATCCTGGGCTTCAAACATAGAGGTATTGAGTACAAAAGTGGGGAAGTTATGCTGAACCTTTATACAGCTCTGGTTAGGCCACAACTAGAGTATTGCATCCAGTTCTGGTCACTGTACTTTAGGAAGTACGTGAGGCTGCAGCGGAGATTTCCCAAAATGGTTCCAGGGATGAGGGATTTTACTTACAAAGTTAGGTTGGAGAAGCTGAAGTTGTTCCCCTTGAAGCAAATGAGATTGAGGTAAGGTTTGATAGGTTTAAACAAAGCTGTTCCCATTAGCTGATTGCACAAGTCTAACTAGGAGGCACAGATTTAAGATGTGGGGCAAAAGATGTAGGAGGGGTGTGCGGTACAACTTTTTAATGCAGTGTTAATGAGATAGAACTTGCTGCCTATGAGGGTGGTGGAAGTGGAGATGATCAATGATTACAAAAGGAATAAAAACAAAAAGTGCTGGAAATATTCAGCAGGTCTGGCAGCATCTGTGGAGAAAGAAGCCAAGTTAACACTTCAGGTCCGTGACCTTTCATCAGATTACAATAGGAAATTGGATGGGCAGCCGAGGGAAATAAATCTGCAGGGCTATAGGGCAGGGAAATGGGACTGACTGCATTGCTCTGCAGAGAGCTGGCATGGACTCGATGGGTCGAATGGCTTCCTTCTGCAATGACTCTGTGACCGTATGAAAGGATTTCAGCTGCAGTATTTGTGACCATGTTTTTCATGTTTTCACTCATGTTTTGGAACTCATCATTAGCAAATTTCCCTCCATTATCAGTCACCGCTGGTGACCGAAGTCCAGTGCCTATCTGTTTCTCCATGATTTTGTCGACAATAACCCTTCTCTCCTTACTAAGTAATACTGTAGAAAGATTAAATCTGGTCACCAGGTATAGAAATAGTAGAATGAAAATATTTCTTTATCCCAGATTTAGATGCATGGCAAGTACGTCGTTAAGGCCATGTGCCAATGGAAAGCTTACAATAGGATGTGGCGGCATCCTCCAATACTCTTTATAGATTTTATAGATTTCGCAGCCTGGATTTTCAATCCAGGGTTGGCAAACTGACGTCTGGAACATTTCCGGATCACGTCCCCACATTGTGTCAGTGAAGCAATGTGCCTTTAAAATGCGAAGGTTCTAATTGGCCCAGTGGCAAGTTCGACAGCTGCTGAGAGAACATAAGAAATAGGAGCAGGAGTAGGCCATTCGGCCCCTCAAGCCATTCAATAAAATTATGGCTGATCTGTCCCAGACCTCATCTTCTGTTTCGTGCCAGCTCCTCATAGCCCTCAACTCCCCGATATTTCAAAAATCTATCTACCTCCTCTTTAAATACTTTCAGTGATCTAGCCTCCACAACTCTCTGGGGTAGAGAATTCCAGACATTCACTACCCTCTGAGAGGAGAAATTCCTTCGCATCTCAGTTTTAAATGAGTGTCCCCTTATTCTGTAACTATGTCCCCTAGTTCGAGATTCCCCCACTAGTGGAAACATCTTCTCAACATCTACCCTGTCAAGCCCCCTCAGAATCTTGTACGTTTCAATAAGATCACCCCTCATTCTTCTAAACTCTAATGAATAAAGGCCTAACCTGTTTAGCCGTTCTTGATAAGTCAACCCCTTCATCCCAGGAATCAGCCTAGTGAATCTCTTTTGAACTGCCTCCAATGCCAGTATATCCTTTCTTAAATACGGGGACCAAAACTGTACACAGTACTCCAGGTGCGGCCTCACCAACACCCTGTCCAGTTGTAACAAGAATTCCCTATTTTTAAACTCCAATCCCCTAGCAATAAAGGCCAAAATTCCATTTGCCTTCTTAATTACTTGCTGCACCTGCATGCTAATGTTTTGTGTTTCATGCACAAAAACACCCAGATCCCTCTGTGCTGCACTTTTTTGGAGTCTCTCTCCATTTAAATAATAATCTGCCTTTTGATTCCTCCTTTTTCCTCAACCGAGGATTTCCCCCCACTGTGGTTGACAGGGCGCTCAACCGTGTCCGACCCATTCCCCGCACCTCTACCCTCACCCCTTCCCCTCCCTCCCAGAACCGTGACAGGGTTCCCCTTGTCCTGCTGTCATCTATTGGGTTGGTTGTGCTGATGTGCCTGTTGTGTAGCCCAAGTTCTCATCACCACCTTCTTGAGTTTCCCATGGGGCCAGTAGCAGAGTGGGAGCAGAGTGTCCCAGCACTGTCATCACTGGCCTCCTTGGTAGAGGGAGATGTTCCAGAGCCTGCACTGTCACATCATTCCTCCATACCATCCATCAGTGCAGACACACTCACCTTGGTTGGCCCTAAATCAAGATTAGAACAAGGGCCACTGGATTAGCAGCACATCACAAATGAACAGGAGGAGGGGAGTGAGGCAGCGTCAGCTGTGAGCAGTCCCTTTCAGAGGACAAAGGACAGACACAACCATGCTTTGCTGCATGAAGATGCTGGACCTTGGGTGTCACAAACAAGGAGGGTTTTTCTGGAGCATCAGAGGCGGATGTGTTCCCAAATATCGGAGATCCCTGAAGCATTGCAGAGCCATGGGCAGGCAATGGAGGCGTCCATGCAGTGCATGTGCACTGTAATGATTCAGGATTTTGAGCTCTCAAGCTCCTCCATTGAGAGAGTGGCCAACCTCCTGGAGAGCCATATGCAGCACCACTGAGTAGGTGCAGGAGCAGCATGCTGATATGCACAGAAAGAGTGACACTCTCTGAAGCATTGACCACTCAGTATTGGTGATGGTGCAGAGATGCTTGGAGTGGATGCCAGTTGCATCCCATCTGGTGACCTGATCCCGCATCCAACAGCACCATGAAAGGGCTGAGGCAGTCGAAGAGGCTGATGTGGGGGCTTCCCCTCAGGGGGCACTGGCGCCATCCCTCACCTCCTCGGCCTGTCTGACTGAGGAGCCACCCATGCTGCAAGGCAGATATGTGTACACTGGATAATTTCTCTGTGATGGAAGTTGAGTTGCAGAGTTATCTGACATAACGCTGAGGTGCTCAAGTGAAACATTGCTGAATTAGCGTGGGCCTTGTGGCCGTGGCATGCTGTGCAGCCTGGGACGGCCTCGGCGTCATCCTTCAATGCCCGATCACTGGGCTTCTCTGCAGCATCCCCTTTGTCCTTCTCTTCCTCATCTTCTTCCTCCTCTCCGTCCTCCTCCGAGGAAGAGTGGTGTTCCAGGTCCTCCTCTTCATCCAGCTCCAGTCTTTATTGTATTGTCATGTTGTGCAACATGCAGCAGACAACCACAATACGAAACACTCAGGTTGGTTCATATTGGAGGCCACTATTCGACCGGTCAAGGCAACTGAAGCACATCTTCAAGATGCTAATGGCCTGTTCAATGCAGGTTTATGTTAAGAGATGGCTCTGGTTGTAATGCCTCTCTCCATCTGTGTCTGGGTACCAGATGGGTGTCAGGAGCCACCTCTTCAGGGGATAACCCTTATTCCCAGCAGCCACCCACAGACACTGAATGTGGGCCTGAAGAGGCCCATGGGACTCTCGCAGGATGAAGGAATCATGAGAGCTGCCCAGAAACTGGGCACAGACCTGCAAGATTTGCTTCCTGTGGTCACAGACCAGCTGGACATTCAGTGAGTGGAAGCCTTTTCTGTTCAGGAATCTGACTGGCTGGTCTGTCAGTGCCTTGATGGCTATATGCGTGTAATCGATGATCTCCAGATCTGAGGGAATCCATCGATGCCACCAAAGCCCAATGTCCTCCGTGCCTCTGTTGGTCCATCGATCTCAAAATGGATGTAGTCCTTCGCCCTCCGAAATACAGCATCCTTGACATGCCTGATAGCATGATGAGCTGCCAACTGTGAGATGCCACTTAGGTCTGCAGCTGATTCTTGGAACAATTTGGAAGACTAAAAATTCATGGCGAAGGTGACCTTGAAGGCTGCAAGTAGGGGACAGCCATGGGGTCCATGAGGCCTCAGGTCATTGTGCACCAGAGTGCAAATGTCTGTGACCAACTGAGGGGTCAAGGATAGAATCAACTTGGCTAGAGCTAAGGAACAAAAAAGGTGCAGTTACATTGCTTGGTGTTGTCTATAGGCCACCAGCTAGTGGGAAGGATGTGGAGGAACAAATTTGCAAGAAAATTACAGAAAGGTGCAAAACTTCTAAGGTAGTTATAATGGGGGACTTTAATTAGCCATAGATTGGGATAGTAATAGTGTAAAGGGCAGTGAGGGGCAAGAGTTCCTAGAGTGTGTTCAGGAACATTTTCTACAACGGTATGTTGCTAGTCCAACGAGAAAGAAGGCACTGCTAGACCTGGTTCTTGGGAATGAGGTGGGCCAAGTGGATCAAGTATCAGTAGGACAGCATTTACGGGATAGTGATCATTGTATCATAACGTTGAGGCTGACTATGGAAAAGGACAAAGAGAAATCCAGAGTAAGAATAATAAACTAGGGGAAGGCAAACTTCAATGGGGTAAAAATGGAGCTGGGGCAAATAAATTGGAGTCAAAAGCTGGCAGGAAAACCAGTAGATGAACAATGAGCTACCTTCAAAGAAAAGATAGTTTGGGCACAGAAAGGTATGTTCCTTCTAATGGGAAAAGAAGGGCATACAAATCTAGAGCCCCCTGGATGACAAAAGAGGTAGAGATTAAAATAAGGAAGAAAAAATGTGCTTATGACAGATGCGAGGTCAAAAATACGATTGAGAACCAGGCTGAATATAGAAGGTCCCAGAGGGGGAGTGAGAAAGCAAATAAGAGAAGCAAAGAGAAAGCATGAAAAGAGACTGGCAGCTAGCATTAAAGGAAATCCCAAAGTTTTCCATAGGCATATAAATAGTAAAATGGTGGTAAAAGGAGGAGCGGGGCCGATTAGGGACCAGAAAGGGGATTTACACATGGAGGCAGAGGGCTTAGCAGAGGTATTAAATGAATACGATTGAGAATCTGTCTTTACCGAGGAAGAAGATGCAACCTAGGCAATGTTGAAAGAGGAGGTAATTCAGACACTGGAGAGGTTTAAAATTGAAAAAGAAGAAGTATTAGATAGGCTGTCTGTACTTAAAATGGATAAAACACCAGGACCAGATGGGATACATCAAAGGATACTGAGGGAAATGAGGGTGGAAATCGCAGAGGCACTGGCCATAATTTTTCAGTCTCCCTTCGACTCGGGGGTGTTGCCAGAGGACTGGAGAATTGCAAACATCACACCCTTGTTCAAACAAGGGTGTAAAGATAAGCCCAGCAACTACAGGCCAGTCAGTTTAACTTCAGTGGTGGGGATCCTCCAGAAAAAATAATTTGGGACAAAATTAATAGTCACATGGACAAATACGTGTTAATTCAGGAAAGCCAGCTTGGATTTCTTAAGGGAAAATGATGTTTAACTAACCTGCTGGAGTTTTTTGAGGAGGTAACAGAGAGGGTTGATGAGGGCAATGCTGTTGATGTGGTGTACATGGACTTTCAAAAGATTTTTGATACAGTGTCACTCAACAGACTTGTGAGCAAATTTGTAGCTCATGGAATAAAAGGGACGGTAACAACATGGAGACGAAATTGGCTGAGTGACAGGAAACGAAGAGTCGTGGTTAATAGATGTTTTCTAGGCTTCAGGAAGGTTAGTAGTGGAGTTCCCCAAGGATGTATATTCCTGATGTATATTAATGACCTAGACCTTGGTGTACAGGGCAAAATTTCTAAGTTTGCAGATGATACGAAACTTGGAAGCATTGTGAACTGTGAGGAAGATAGTGTAGAACTTAAAAAGGACATAGACCAGTTGGTGGAATGGGCAGACAGGTGGCAGATGAAGTTCAATGCAGAGAAATGTGAAATCATTCATTTTGGTAGGAAGAACATGGAGAGACAATAGAAAATAAAGGTTACAATTCTAAAGGGGGTGCAGGAGCAGAGGGACCTGGGGGTATATGTGCATAAGTCATTGAAGGTGGCAGGACAGGTTAATAAAGCATACAGTATACTGGGCTTTATTAATTGGGGTATAGAGTATAAGATCAAAGACAAGAACAAAAGACAGTAAGGGGAATAAGAAAAGTGATAGGCAGAGAAATCAAAGGCCAGAATCATACAGGGACACAGTGAAAAATATTGGGAAGAGGACAAGTAATGTTAAAAAGATAAGCCTTAAGGCTTTTTGTGTTAACGCACGGAGCATTCGCAATAAAATGGATGAATTAATCGCGCAAATAGATGTAAACGGGTATGATATAGTTGGGATTATGGAGGCATGGCTGCAAGGTGACCAGGGATGGGAAATGAGCATCCAGGGATATTCAGTATTTAGGAAGGACAGACAAAAAGCAAAAGGCGGTGGAGTTGCATTGCTGGTTAAAGAGGAAATTAACGCAATAGTGAGGAAAGATCTTAGCTCTGACGATGTGGAATCTGTATGGGTACAGCTGAGAAATACTAAGGGGCAAAATTCGTAAGTGGGGATTGTATATAGACCCGCAAACTGTAGTGGTGATATTGGGAATAGTATTAAACAGGAAATTAGAGATGCATGCGATAAAGGAACATCTGTAATTATGGGTGACCTTAATCTGCATATAGATTGGGCAAATCAAATTAGTCACAACACCGTAGAGGAGGAATTCTTGGAGTGTATGTGGGATGGTTTTCTGGACCAATTAGTTGAGGAACCAACCAGAGAACAGGCCATCCTAGACTGGGTATTGTGTAATGAGAGAGGAATAATTGACAATCTAGTGGTCCGAGACCCCTTGGGGACGAGCGACCATAATATGATAGAATTCTTCATCAAGATGGAGAATGATGTAGTTGATTCTGAGACAAGGGTCCTGAATCTTAGTAAAGGAAACTACGAAGGTATGAGGCGTGAGTTGGCCATGACGGATTGGGAAACTTTACTTAAAGGGATGACGGTGGATAGGCAATGGCAAACATTTAAAGAGCGTATGGATAAACTACAACAATTGTTTATCCCTGTCTAGCGCAAAAGTAAAACGGGAAAGGTAGCCAAACCATGACTTACATGGGAAATTAGAGATAGCATTAGATCCAAGGAAGAGGCATATAAATTTTCCAGGAAAAACAACAGACCTGAGGATTGGGAGCAGTTTAGAATTCAGCAAAGGAGGATCAAGGGATTGATTAAGAAGGGGAAAATAGAGAACAAGAGCAAGCTTGTGGGGAACATAAAAACTGACTGTAAAATTTTCTATAAGTATGTGAAGAGAAAAAGATTGGTGAAGACAAATGTAGGTCCCTTACAGTCAGAAACAGGGGAATTTATTATGGGGAACAAAGAAATGGCTGACCAACTAAATGTATACTTTGGTCCTGTCTTCACAAAGGAGGACACAAATATCATACCAGAAATGTTGGGGAACACAGGGCTTAGTGAGAGAGAGGAACTGAAAGAAATCAGTATTAGTAGAGAAATGGTATTGGGGAAATTGATGGGATTGAAGGCTGATGAATCCCCAGGGCCTGATGGTATGCATCCCAGAGTACTTAAGGAAGTGGCCCTAGAAATAGTGAATGCATTGGTGGTCATCTTCCAAGATTCTATAGGCTCTGGAACAGTTCCGACAGATTGGAGGGTAGTTAATGTAACCCCACTATTTAAAAAGGGAGGTAGAGAGAAAGCAGGGAATTATAGACCAGTCACCCTGATGTCGGTAGTGGGGGAAATTCCAGAGTCCATAATCAAAGATTTTATAGCAGAGCACTTGGAGAACAGTGGTAGAATCGGACAGAGTCAGCATGGATTTACGAAAGGGAAATCATGCTTGACAAATCTACTCGAATTTTTCGAGGATGTAACTAGTAGAGTTGATGAGGGGGAGCCAGTGGATGTGGTTTATTTGGACTTTCAGAAGGCTTTCAACAAAGTCCCACATATGAGATTGCGTGTAAAATTAAAGTGCATGGGATTGGGGGTAGTGTATTGCGATGGATAGAAAATTGGTTGGTGGACAAGAAACAAACAGTAGGGATAAATGGGTCTTTTTCCAAATGGTAGGCAGTGGTTAGTGGGGTACCGCAGGGATCGGTGCTAAGACCCCAGCTGTTCACAATATACATTAATGATTTAGATGAGGGAACTAAATGTAATATCTCCAAATTTGCAGATGACACAAAACTGGGTGGGAGGGTGAGTTGTGAGGAGGATGCAGAGAAGCTTCAGGGTGATTTGGATAAGTTGAGTGAGTGGGCTAATGCATGGCAGATGCAGTACAATGTGGATAAATATGAGGTTATCCACTTTGGTAGCAAAAACAGGAAGGCAGATTATTATCTGAACGGCTATAAACTGAGAGAGGGGAATATGCAGCGAGACCTGGGTGTTCTCGTACACCAGTCGCTGAAGGTAAGCATGCAGGTGTAACAGGCAGTAAAAAAGGCAAATAGTATGTTGGCCTTCATAGCGAGAGGATTCAAGTACAGAAGCAGGGATATCTTGCTGCAATTATACAAGGCCTTGATGAGGCCACACCTGGAATATTGTGTGCAGTTTTGGTGTCCTTATCTGAGGAAGGATGTTCTTGCTATAGAGGGAGTGCAGCGAAGGTTTACCAGACTGATTCCTGGGATGGCGGGACTGGCGTATGAGGAGAAATTGAGTTGGTTAGGATTATATTCGCTGGAGTTCAGAAGAGTGAGGGGGGATCTCACAGAAACCTATAAAATTCTAATGGGACTTGACAGGGTAGATGCAGGAAGGATGTTCCTGATGGTGGGGGAGTCCAGAACCAGGGGTCATAGTCTAAGGATATTGGGTAAACCTTTCAGGACTGAGATGAGGAGAAACTTCTTCATCCAGAGAGTGGTGAGCCTGTGGAATTTGCTACCACAGAAAGCAGTTGATGCCAAAACCTTGTATGTTTTCAAGAAAGAGTTAGAGATAGTTCTTGGGGCAAAAGGGATCAAAGGATATGGGGCAAAAGCCGGAACAGGCTACTGAGTTGGATGATCAGCCATGATCATAATGAATGGCGGAGCAGGCTCGAATGGCCAAATGACCTACTCCTGCTCCTATTTTCTATGTTTCTAAGAGCAAGGAAGTTATGTTGAATTTGTGTAAGACACTGGTTCGGCCTCAACTGGAGTATTGCATCCAGTTTTGGGCACCGCACTTTAGGAAAGATGTAAGGGCATTGGAGAGAGTACAGAAAAGATTCACGAAAATGGTTCCAGGGATGAGGGACTTCAGTTATCAAGATTGATTGGCGAAGTTAGGACTGTTTTCCTTGGAGACGGGAAGGCTAAGAGGTATCCTTGATAGAGGTATTCAAAATCATGAGGGGTCTGAACAAAGTAGATAGAGAGAAACTGTTCCCACTCATGAAAAGATCAAGAATGAGAGGGTACATATTTACAGTATTTGGTAAAAGAATCAAAAGTGACATGAGGAAAAACTTTTTCACGCAGCGAGTGGTTAAGGTCTGGAATGTGCTCTCTGAGAACGTGGTGGAGGCAGGTTCAACTGAAGCATTCAAAAGGGAATTAGACAGTTATTTGAAAAGGAAGAACATGCAGGGTTATGTGGAGAAGGCGGGGGAATGGAACAGAGGGAATTGCTCTTTCAGAGAACCAGTGCGGACACGATGGGTTGAATGGCCTCCTTCTGCACTCTAACGATTGTGATTCTGTGAAGTAATACTTTTATATTCCATAACCTTACATCAATCCTCACTACTTAGTGAATCAAGGTAACATTTTATCCAAGCTGTTCCATGTACTGTTGAGTGCAAGTTCTATCTAGCTCTGCACGGTTAAACCAATTCATTACTAACACATTCATCAGAGGAATAAAACTCCTTGTGACTTTTAAAATTCATTCAAATTCATCGCTATCTTCATCCTCTTCCTTAGAATTCTCTGCATCATGTGTCATTTCGAGGACCCTGCTTCTCTGCTTTGGGTAGTACATCTCAATGATACTTTGAGTCACATCTGAAGCACCTGTTCCTTGGGCATTCCTTGGATTCATTTGCCTATTATTGCTGTTCCAATTCTGTCTTCTGCTCATAGCCAGATCTGCTCAAGGTGCTTTCATCTCATTCTGTTTGTCTTAAGCCCTTCCGTTATCTTGACACCTTGTCTAGTATCTGGACTATTTTGAAATCTGGCAATCATTGAGACCTCTACTCTCTATGTTGCCACAGAATTTCCCATTTGTTCCACGAAGGCTGATGTTTTCCTAGGATTTTTTTCAAGGCAGCAGGCATCTAATCCAACAGGGTCTCCCTCTGCAAACATCGGTTAAAACCAGTTGCCTGTCCCTATGAGACACTTTAGCACAATCCAACAATTTAAAACTAGTGCTGATCCAAGGGTCCTCAAATTGAACTTTGTCAATCTTTTATAGAATCTGTTAAAGTCCAGGAATGACCATCTGTTTTATAAAATCTATCAAAGTCTGACCATGCCACATAGGTATATAATAGATAATTTTTCTTCTCTAATAGAAGGTCCAATCTTCATCCCTATCCAACTGACAGGCATCCAGCTCACAGAATACTTTACTTTTGATTTTACTTCTGGTAGGAAGCAACAATGCAAGGCCAGACTTTGTTTCTTCTTTGGTGGCAACGTAAGCCGTGTCCACATATCCACTTCATTCTTCCACTGATTATATGGTTCAGACCTCAAGAACATTGGAAGGTAATCATACACTGACAGTTTACACTTGCCTTCTGTCATTTTTCACAATGGCTGCTAGATTTGCAGTTTTCTGTCTGAATTTTTTTTCCTAACTTTCAACCTTTATCTTTAGGCAATCATTCTCTGCTATCATGTTCTAATCCTGAAAGCCAGTTGGTGAAGGGTAGAACTGGAGCCAATATTTAAACACTTTTATATTTAATAACAGAATTACACATTATAAGCATGCACCTCCTAACCCAACAACTACAGTTTTAATCTGTGTCTATTTATATGGGCTCAAGTGAATCCCCAATTAACGCCCAGCACCTGCATACAATTAAACACAGTTAATATACAATTCACACACTTGTTTGTTTCAGGGCTTTAATCTCAGCAAAGTTGATTGGTTGTCAGTGCAGGCTTCTGAATCGCCTTCTGTTTGTGTGGAATAGAATTATCTCAAATTCTTATATGCCTCTGCTACTTCACACCATCATTTGTTTGTTACACCGTCCACCGCGTATAGTGGGCAAATCGTGTTGGACACTAAGTTGCACTCTACAAGTGGTGGGGACTGTATCAATGAATTGCCACTTACGTGTAATTATAATTATGTGGCTGGATCTGAGGTGACAATTCTGCTGCCAAAGTGCATGTGCTTTTTATGGTTGATGTTGTCATGATTGATTTTGCCAAACGATTTCTTTGCTTAAATTTTATGTTTATTTTCTTAATAATTGGCTTCCCTTTATTACAACTGGTAAATTTTAGGTGAAATGTTATCCGCAATAGTTCATTAGAATCACCAGTCACCCACTTGCTTGCAAGACTAATTCAGACCTATTTATTGCCAGAAAATCAATGGAGTTTTTAGTGTTACATTCAGCATGATCATAAACAAAGAACACAAAGGAAAAGAAAATAGATGGAAAACTTTAAAAGATTAATCGGTAAACATGTTCAAAAATGTCGACCAGATTTTAACTCTGGATGGGAGTCAGGTGAGTGGGGGGGGCTAAGGTCAGTAAAAAACCATCCTGATCTCAGCAGAGTGAGATTTTAACTCCTCATTTGCATAGTTTGAGTCTCCCAACTAAAATCAGCGGGAAGCGTCAGTTAGTCGGTGGGTGGGAGCACAATGTCAGGCAGCAGCAGGCCGTTGTTGGTAACAGAAGAAATGATCACCAGCACTCAGGTAAGTTGCAGGGAGGAGGTTTGGGAAATGGGGGAATCCCTGGGTATGGAAAGTGTAAACTTTCCTTGGGGGGTGATGGGGGGCTGCACTGACCCTCTAGGCTGTACAAGCCACATAAGAAAAAGTAAAAAGACAGCTATATGAGCCTTTTCTGGTCCCAACTCCTTTCCTTACTAGGCTGGCTGTGTGGAAAAGCCCCAAATGGTTACCAATGTCTCTTGTTCCTTGTGGTGTGGAAAATGGCTACTGCCAAAAGCCTTTATTTACATATCATGACATCAGAGGTCAGGTGCACAGCAAGCCAAACTGTACCAAAGTATTTATTCAAACATCCCCATTTTCATAAAAAAAAATCTGTTCTTTCTTGTCCTTTCAAATTTATCTGTCCTGACACATGCGTTTCACACACAATCTTTGAACAGTTCAAGTCGTTTTATGGTACACGTGTGAGTTGTTGTTGGCTGTTTGTCTGGTATCCTTGGGTGATGTTGCTGGTATCCCTTCTCAGGGGAAAGTTGGTGCTCATCTGTTGCATTGGTTGGAGTACGGTTGACCTCTGGGAGTGATGGTCATTCAGTTCCTTGTTCAGTTAGTCAACTCAGTCATTTGCTGTGAGGGAGCAGCTTCTCTTGTTGAGCGTAGATGTCTATGTTGCGACAACAGATCTGGCCGTTCACCTTCACCTGGGATAATTGAGGTGATAACTTCTTCATGCAAGTCCCCAGTTGCCAAATGGATTCATTTTCTTAAGTACGTTGAATGTTTGCACTCTGACCAACTCTCCAACTCTCAGTTCTGGCAACAATTTGGCAGTTTTATCAAAGTGACATTTGACTTTCTGTCATTTCACTATGATCTTGTCCCTCACACCTGTTACTACTTCTGGCTTCAGCTGTTGAAAGAGTCGTCTGGGTGCGGCGTGACATTAGTCACTAGACAGGACTAGGTCCCATGCCTTCAGTAGTTGTGTATCTCAAATCTAAGATTGCCTTGTACACATCTGTGCTAGATCTCGTAGATTTCCTTATGATCATTTTGACAATTTTCACTGCTGCCTCAGCCTGTCCATTTGATTGGGGACAGTGTGGAGATGATGGTTTCAGGCCATCCTTTCATCACAACTTCCTGTAGCACTTGAAGACTTGCATCTCGTCGCGTAGTATGCTTGATCTGTGAAAGACGCTTGTCTATCAGATTCAATGTCTCTGTTGAGTTGATGACTGTCAGAGCATGTTGTGCTGTTGCTTATTGTAGAATTTGAAAGATTTTGCACTCTGTACTTGCATCATCAAATTCCTTCAATCGGAATGCAGCTCTTGACAGCATGTCAGTAATGTACATCTGCTTCCCTTGCTTGTACTTCACTTACAAGTGATTTCTCTGCAAACGAAGTAACATCCTTTGCAAATGCTTTGGAGCAGATAGAAGTGGTTTGGGAAAGATGCTTTGAAGTGGCTTGTCGTCAGACTCTACCATCACTTTCTCTCTCCCAAACAGGTACTGCTTGAAATGCTCACAAAAACAATCACCAGACATTCTTTCTCGACCTCTGCATAGTGCGTTCAGTTTGCGTTAACATTCTGGATGCAAACACAACAGGGTTGTCCTTGATGCACGAGGATGGCTCCAAGACCTGTTTTACTGGCATCATACTGCAGGTTGGCTTCCTCAGTGACATCATAATACCTCAGCACTGGTCGTTACTAATTGTTTGATGCGAGTGAAAGCTGCTTCTTGTTCCGTGTCCCAATGCCACTGAACGTCCTTTGAAGTGAGCTTGCATAGAGGCCCATATACTCTGATGACAGATTGGGCAAGAACTTGGCTAGGTAATTCACAAACTGAACAAATCATTGAGCCAATTTGTTGGTTGCTGCATCTCTGCTACAGCTCGCACCTTATCAGGATCAGGGTGAAGTCCTTTGGCTGTCAGTACATGCCCTATGTACTTGACTTCAGTCCTCTTCAGCTGCAACTTTTTCTTGTCCAGTTTCAGGTTCATCTGGCGGGCTCTTTCGAGCACTCTCACTCGATTCTGATCATGGTCTACAATGGCATCTTTCATCTACATCCATACCTTGGAAGATCATCCATGATTGCTTCCACTCCTGATCTACCTCACGCTGCCTGCGTTGGTACTCTTCCGAAGCAGTAGAAATGCCAAATGACATGCACAACTATTTGTACCTCATAAATGGCATCCAAAAAGTAATCAGAAAGCTGCTGTTTACATCCAACTTCACTTGCCAATATCCATCCTTAGCATCTAGGGTAGTAAAGACCTTTGTCTTGGCAAGTTAAGGCAGAATCTCTTCAATGGTTGGTGTAGGGTAATGAGATCTCTAAACACACTCTAATTTTCCAGGGTTTTTCACGGCTACCATACTGCTAATCCAGTCTGCAGGAGTTGGCACTTTCTTGATAACTCCCATTTTTTCACGCCCATCTATCTTGTGTTTCAGACTGGACTTGAAGGCAGATGGAACTCTCCTCGGAAGATGTTGAGTTGGCCTCACACTCTCATCTACTTCAAGGTGATGTTTACCAGGAAGGCATCCAAGACTTGTGAAAACATCTTTGTAATCTGTCCGGATCTGTTCAGCAGTCAACCGTTTGGTGTCATGCGAAACACTGCAAATCTCTTCTGGTACGTGGAGGGTTACCAGTCCAAGATTTTGACTTGTTTCAGCAGAGGTGAAGGGAGTTTGCTTCATGTCCACTACCTGAAATTGAAGTTTTTTTTCTTCCCATTGCACTGGACTCTCATCTTAGTTTGTCCTCTTGGGATAAGCATCATTCCAACACAGAGCCTCAACTTTACCTTCGACAGCTTGATATTTGGGTCACCATCTTGTGCAATTTCACACAAGTCTGCGAAACTCATTATGTTGCATGTAGGACCAGTGTCTGACAGGCGGGATAGAGGGGGATGTAAAAGGGGTGGGGGTGTTGCATTACTTGTTAAGCAGAATATCACAGCTGTACTGCGGGAGGACACCTCGAAGGGGTCGTGCAGCGAGGCAATATGGGTGGAGCTCAGGAAAAGGAAGGGTGCAGTCACGATGTTGGGGGTTTACTACAGGCCTCCCAACAGCCAGAGGAGCAGATATGTAGACAGATTTTGGAAAGATGTAAAGGTAACAGCGTTGTAGTGGTGGGTGATTTTAACTTCCCCTATATTGACTGGGACTCACTTAGTGCTCGGGGCTTGGATGGGGCAGAATTTGTAAGGAGCATCCAGGAGGGCTTCTTGAAACAATATGTAGATAGTTCAACTAGGGATGGGGCTGTACTGGACCTGGTATTGGGGAATGAGCCTGGCCAGGTGATCAAAGTTTCAGTCGGGGAGCATTTTGGGAACAGTGACCATAATTCCATAAGTTTTAAGGTACTTGTGGATAAGGATAAGAGTAGTCCTCGGGTGAAGGTGCTAAATTGGGGGAAGGCAAATTATAACAATATTAGGCAGGAACTGAAGAATTTAGATTGGGGGCGGCTGTTTGAGGGTAAATCAACATCTGACATGTGGGAGTCTTTCAAACGTCAGTGGATTAGAATCTAGGACCAGCATGTTCCTGTGAGGAAGAAGGATAAGTTTGTCAAGTTTCGGGAACCTTGGATAACGCGGGATATTGTGAGCCTCGTCAAAAAGAAAAAGGAAGCATTTGTTAAGGCTAGAAGGCTGGGAACAGATGAATCCCTTGAGGAATATAAAGACAGTAGGAAGGAACTTAAGCAAGGAGTCAGGAGGGCGAAAAGGGGTCATGAAAAGTCATTGGCAAACAGGATTAAGGAAAATCCCAAGGCTTTTTATACGTATATAAAGAGCAAGAGGGTAACTAGGGAAGGGTTGGCCCACTCAAGGACAGAGAAGGGAATCTACGTGTGGAGCCAGAGGAAATGGGCAAGGTACTAAATGAGTACTTTGCATCAGTGTTCACCAAAGAGAAGGACTTGGTGGATGATGAGCCTAGGGAAGAGAGTGTAGATAGTCTCGGTCATGTCGTTACCAAAAAGGAGGAGGTGTTGGGCGTCTTGCAAAGCATTTAGATACGTCCCCAGGGCCTGATGGGATCTACCCCAGAATACTGAGGGAGACAAGGGAAGAAATTGCTGGGGCCTTGACAGAAATCTTTGCATCCTCATTGGCTACAGGTGAGGTCCCAGAGGACTGGAGAATAGCCAATGTTGTTCCTTTGTTTAAGAAGGGTAGCAAGGATAATCCAGGAAATTATAGGCCGGTGAGGCTTACGTCAGTGGTAGGGAAATTATTAGAGAGGATTCTTCAGGACAGGATTTACTCCCATTTGGAAACAAATGAACTTATTAGCGAGAGGCAGCATGGTTTTGTGAAGGGGAGGTCATGTATCACTAATTTGATTGAGTTTTTTGAGGAGGTGACAAAGATGATTGATGAAGGAAGGGCAGTGGATGTTATCAATATGGACTTCAGTAAAGCCTTTGACAAGGTCCCTCATGGCAGACTGGTACAAAAGGTGAAGTCACATGGAATCAGATGTGAGCTGGCAAGATGGATACAGAACTGGCTCAGTCATAGAAGACAGAGGGTAGCAGTGGAAGGGTGCTTTTCTGAATGGAGGGATGTGACTAGTGGTGTTCCGCAGGGATCAGTGCTGGGACCTTTGCTCTTTGTAGTATGTATAAATGATTTGGAGGCAAATGTAGCTGGTCTGATTGGTAAGTTTGCGGACGACACAAAGGTTGGTGGAGTTGCGGACAGTGTTGAGGATTGTCAGAGGATACAGCAGGATATAGATCGGTTGGAGACTTGGGCGAAGAAATGGCAGATGGAGTTTAATCCGGACAAATGTGAGGTAATGCATTTTGGAAGGTCTAATGCAGGTGACAAGTATACAGTAAATGGCAGAACCTTTAGGAGTATTGACAGGCAGAGAGATCTGGGCGTACAGGTCCACAGGTCACTGAAAGTGGCAACGCAGATGGATAAGGTAGTCAAGGAGGCATACGGCATGCTTGCCTTCATCGGTCAGGACATAGAGTATAAAAATTGGCGAGTCATGCTGCAGCTGTACAGAACTTTAGTTAGGCCATACTTAGAATATTGCGTGCAATTCTGGTCGCCACACTACCAGAAGGATGTGGAGGCTTTGGAGAGGGTACAGAAGAGGTTTACCAGGATGTTGCCTGGTCTGGAGGGCATTAGCTATGAGGAGAGGTTGGATAAACTCGGATTGTTTTCACTGGAACGACGGAAGTGGAGGGGCGACATGATAGAGGTTTACAAAATTATGAGCGGCATGGACAGTGGATAGTCAGAAGCTTTTTCCCAGGGTGGAAGAGTCAGTTACTAGGGGACATAGGTTTAAGGTGAGAGGGGAAAAGTTTAGAGGGGATGTACGAGGCATGTTCTTTACACAGAGGGTGGTGAGTGCCTGGAACTTGCTGCCGGGGGAGGCGGTGGAAGCAGGTACAATAGCTACGTTTAAGAGGCATCTTGACAAATACATGAATAGGATGCGAATAGAGGGATAAGGTCCCTGGAAGTGCAGAAGGTTTTAGTTTAGGCAGGCATCAAGATCGGCGCAGGTTTGGAGGGCCGAATGGCCTGTTTCTGTGCTGTACTGTTCTTTGTTCTTTGACACCTCACATGAGCTTGGTGCTGTCCTTCTGCAATCATCATTCCAATAGTCACAAACCACTTTATACCTTGAGACATGATGCACCAGCATGTTCCAGTGTGTAGAATGATTCATCAGAATCATTATCAGACATCTCTTCATCAACCATCTTTACAGGCTTGCTTTTCTTCTTTCTAGCAAAACACTTGCGTGCTTCTTGCAGTTAAAGCACTGTTTTCTATGCTGGATATGCTTCCTTTTCCTTCTTGTGGTGTCCTCCACAGTATTTACATCCAGTACTCTAGCCTTGATCTTTCTGCTGGCTCTTCTGAAAGTTGTCCTTCCTTTTCATCATTGACTTGTGTTTGGATGACTTGGACTGTCTCTCAGCCTCAGTACTCTTCAGCTTTTGTTTCGCAACCTCAAAGCTTCTGCACATGCCAGTAGCTTTCTTGAGAGTAAGCTTCTCTTCTCAGCAGACGTGCTCTCACAGCGGAATCTCTTGTTCCTAAGACAATCCTATCGTTGATGAGATCATCCTTCAGTTTCCCAAACTCACAAGACTCAGCCACAAGGCTCAGTGCAGTCAAATACTGATCAATATTCTCCCTCTCTTCCTGACTCTAGTGTTAAACACATAGTGTTCATAAATGCCATTAGTAGTGGGTTCAAAGTGGGTCTTCAAGCCCTCCAAAATCTCCCAAATATTGCTTTCCTTCTCCTCAGTGAGATCTAGGGTGCAATACAGCTCATAACACTCCTTCCCCATCACTGAGAACAAAGTTGCAATCTTATCTGTTCGGGTTTCTTGTCCAAATCTGTGACAATCTCATAATTCTGCCATTGACACTAGAAGAACTGCCAATTCCCTCTCAAATCTTCCTTCACGTCCATAGGAGCAGGTACTGGAAAATTTGAAGCCATGATGACTTACCCAGCTGTCGGTTTCCTGTGCAAATTTGCAGACAGGAGCTGTTTTAAACTCTGATGTTTTGCACGTCTGCTTTCTGTCTTACAGCTATCAAAATCCTCTCAAATCCCAACTGCTCAATTCTGACACCATGTTCCATGTGGTGTGTAAAATGGCTACTGTCAAAAGCCTTTATTTATATATCATGACATCAGAGGTCACATGTCTGGCAAGCCAAAGTTGTTGTATGACTGACTTTGAGTGATATCCCTTTAAGATCTAAGTATGCTAATGATGCAGTCATGTGACTACAAGCCAGAATCACTCTGCAACTGTAACACCCAGAGCAAGGTTCTATAAATAGTTTGCTCTGTACTGTATATAATCGTTTAGCTGGTAATAAACCTGTTTGAAATCTTCAGCATAACTGGACTCCATGCATCTCATTTCTGTTGCATCAGACAACATAAAGAACTCATTACAAAAGTGTACAAAAGAATTTATCCAAACACAGCTGGGTACACGCAGGCCTCTGTTTAAAATAGCAGTTGGATTCCAATGACATTATTGTAGCTCGATCGGCATATTTAAATAAAAAGCCCCCAGTTTCTGCCTGGTGTCCCCTCTCACCAGCTCAGAACAGCAGGTTAATGGTTTTGGGACATCAGCTGGTGAGCTCCATGGATGCTTTTTAACTGCTCGCCCAACCGACTTCTGACGAGTGGGCAGGGTTATTTGCACCTTGTAAGTTGCAGGAAGTAGTGAACAAGAAGCACATAAAAGCTTCTAAATGTAGCTAAGGTGTTAAAGTCATTCCTGAAACTCACTGCTCTTGTCAGCCATTTATTTTACTTAGGAACTGCTATGAGTCATTTGTCCTTTACAAATTTTCAGATCACAAGCCGAGGTTCCATAAATGGATTTGCAGCACCTACTTCAAGTGCAAATAATTGAAATCTCAACTTAATTCCTTGTGTAATTAAGATTCTAAAATTGTAACAGGAGTGACAAGAATGCTCTGTCAGTACATGTATTAAGTCTGCAAATGCTCTTAAGCTAAAAAGGAGCAAACAAAAATGTGATGGTGGTGGGCTGTACTAAAATATCACATTTACAAAGGATGTCAGAACCAGAACCAGAATAGATTTGATCAAATGTTGCTGGTTTACCCCTGTGTGGAGCATTGTTTCTACACTTGCACTGCTAATACTTATCCAAATCGCTTTCCAATTATTGGGGGAAATTTAAAACCCCCAGAATGGGTGCGAGGGGGAGGGTGATTACATTCTTAAAATCTGATACACAACCCCAACCAGCTGTGAATGCGCCTATTTCCAGTTTAACTGAGGCAAGTTACGTATTGAGCAAGTTGGGTAGACAGGTCAGTAACTTAAATGTGTTAATGAGGCTGGGTGCCTCAGAGTTTAGCTGCCATTTAGCTTGAACAACTCCAAGCTGGATATCCCAGGGCTTGGGAAACCTGGAGTTGAAGGGAGGTAAGAACTGTTAGATCCAATAGATGAGTGCTTTTTATAGCATTGCTTGTGGGCCCGGAGGAGCAGGAGTGCTTCCTCGTGACCCCTCAAACTAATCTGCTGCAAACGGTTTCCCCCACACAATTGGCCTCCAACCCCATAATTCGCCAACCACCTATCCTCCGATCTCCAGACAACAACACCAAGTGATCCAGAGTACACCTATGATCCAATTCCCTCAAATCTTCGCAATTTTCCCCATGATGTCTCCCTCCCTCCTTTCTGGTCCCTGGCTGCAGCTTTCTACTGCAGGTCTTCCCGCCTGAAAGCCAGTTAGCCTCTTAAACTGGCTGGCTACAGGCTGGGAAACGGAGAGAAACATTCAAATTCAGCAGGACGTCCACATTCCCCGCATTTCAGAGTTTCCCATCCGCAGTAAGTCCATCCTGCCCTACACAAACCTGGATCCTTATAAATATCAGGGCCCTTGTCTCTGTCTCAATAGCCACTGGTGTTCGCACAATCCATGGTCTTCTGTGAAAAAAAAATTCTTCTAACTTCCCTCTTCATTCAAGTAATAATCCTTAGTTTTATGCCTCCTGTTCCTGATTTGCCAAAGAGCAGAACCAATCTTTTACCACTGGCGTTTTACTCGCAAAACCCATCAAGAGTGACAAGATAGAGACAGCTCTTGAATTAAATGGCAGCTTGGTTCTTTATCTGCATCTGCCAGAACAATTTAATATTTGCACTCTGCAGCTGGTACCTATGCACCAGCTTCGCCACCAACTGCCGCTTCGTGAGCTCAATCGCCTGCTCCATCAAATCAGTAAACCTCCTTATATCCTCATTCTCATTACCTGCAAGTAGCCTGCATCTCTCAGGCATTATGACAGCTCCTTCACTGTCGCTGGATCAAAAACCTGGAACGTCTTCCCTAACAGCACTGTGGGTGTACCTAAACCATATGGATTGTAGCAGTTCAAGAAGGTGGCTCACCTCCACGTTCTTAAGGCAATTTGGGATGGACAACAAATGCCGGCCTTGCCATCAAAACTCACATCCCAGGATCAAATTTTTTTTAAAGCTTCTTCTGGAACAATATTAGGTGATGGCAAATGTGAAGGAAATCTCCCAGGTGGCAATAGACAGTTGATGTAAGAGGGAGGGCAAGTGACCCTGTAGTATGAGAGGTCACAGTTGTAGAGTCACATGCAAGAGCAGCTCTTAAGGGGAGTTCCAAACATAGGTTTTAAATGGAAAAATTAGAGAGCCATTGAACCACAATGTACTATGAATGATGCCTGGTCATTCCATTCAAGAAGTGGGCAATCAGGAGAGGAGGTTCCATAGCAATGTGAGAGATGTACCACTGAGTACCATTGCCACTTCCCTCCACATAGCTTTGGTGACTGCCTTTGGCAGTCTCCTTCTCTATGAACCTGGCATACAGTCTCTCCTGCAGCAGATCTGATCCAGAAAAATCAGTGGGTCAACAGTGTAAACTGCTCTTCAGGGTCACTATAATTTATTCTATATTGCAGTTTGATTTCCTAGATCCTTGCCAATGTGAAATACCATAAAAGTTAATCATTTACAAAAACATTGCAAGTGTGTTGGAGGGAGCTTTGCTTCCACTGACAAGTCCATATTTCAAACCACTACCTCAGATGAAATCCTAAGAAAATACCAATTGATGGGTCTATTTGCTCTCTACGAGGACTTAAGTGATTGGCATTCTTTATCTTTGGGAGAAAGAAGCGAAAAATACCAGTCCTGTCTTATAGCAGCACATATCCTCTCAGTCAATGATCAAGTATTGATTATAGCTATGGAGAAAATTCTGTTGGAAAATAGCTCAGAGCCACAGTGGTGATAAGGAAATATAAGAGGTATGGCACGTATGGAACAAAAAACTTGGCAAAACTGGAGTGAACCTACTAGCAACACTGAGGCTGTCTTTCGTCTGTAATAGTAAATAGAGCAATTTGTACTAAAAGCAAATGATCATTTAAATAGACAATCACACCATCCTTTTATCTCTGGAGCTTGGATTTAAAACCTGCCCCTGTTAATGGTTTAAATTTCCTTATCTGTTAGACAGCAATAATTGGCACTAAATTGACAATCTAATTCAAAGACATAATAAGGATAACTCTGATAAAACATTAGTATTCATGTAATAATGGGTGTCACATTGAAGTTAGGATTGTGGACGTACTTTACTCTATATTTGGCCTGACTCACAAATATTTGATACCAGTGTAGGCTGCAAAATGTGAAAAATGTTCTCCATTCACCAATGGCAATGTCCCATACTTTGATGAACAAATAAAAAAACCCAAAATAATAGTTCTATTAAAATGAGAAAATCCGAGTTAGACCATTAGGACAGCTACACACAATCTGATTATAACTAGAGACAAGCATTTAGGATCTGGGATTTCATCTCTGGTATCCTTAAAATGCATGCATTTAGAAAACCAATGTCAATTTCAATAATGCGGAACAGCTCAGAAAACTCCTTGGACTGCTGGGGATATATAACTAATCGCTCAATGTACATACAGCTTTCAGCAAGTAGACATGGTTCATTTTTGATGAATATGACTAAATAGTTCATTCTTCAGCCCAGACAGCTGAAGCTGAAGAGCAACTTCAGCACTGAAATAGATTCTGCAGTAACGTCAAAAGGCTTTTAGAATTAGAATTAGAACATTACAGCGCAGTACAGGCCCTTCGGCCCTCGATGTTGCGCCGACCTGTGAAACCATCTGACCTACACTATTCCATTTTCATCCATATGTCTATCCAATGACCACTTAAATGCCCTTAAAGTTGGCGAGTCTACTACTGTTGCAGGCAGGGCGTTCCACGCCCCTACTACTCTCTGAGTAAAGAAACTACCTCTGACATCTGTCCTATATCTATCACCCCTCAACTTAAAGCTATGTCCCCTCGTGTTTGCCATCACCATCCGAGGAAAAAGACTCTCACTATCCACCCTATCTAACCCTCTGATTATCTTATATGTCTCTATTAAGTCACCTCTCCTCCTCCTTCTCTCCAACGAAAACAACCTCAAGTCCCTCAGCCTTTCCTCGTAAGACCTTCCCTCCATACCAGGCAACATCCTAGTAAATCTCCTCTGCACCCTTTCCATAGCTTCCACATCCTTCCTATAATGCGGTGACCAGAACTGCACGCAATACTCCAGGTGCGGTCTCACCAGAGTTTTGTACAGCTGCAGCATGACCTTGTGGCTTCGAAACTCGATCCCCCTACTAATAAAAGCTATCACACCATATGCCTTCTTAACAGTCCTATTAACCTGGGTAGCAACCTTCAGGGATTCATGCACCTGGACACCAAGATCTCTCTGTTCATCGACACTACCAAGAATCTTCCCATTAGCCCAGTACTCTGCATTCCTGTTACTCCTTCCAAAGTGAATCACCTCGCACTTTTCTGCATTAAACTCCATTTGCCATCTCTCAGCCCAGCTCTGCAGCCTATCTATGTCCCTCTGAACCCTACAACATCCTTCAGCACTATCCACAACTCCACCGACCTTAGTGTCATCCACAAATTTACTAACCCACCCTTCTACACCCTCTTCCAGGTCATTTATAAAAATGACAAACAGCAGTGGCCCCAAAACTGATCCTTGCGGTACACCACTAGTAACTAAACTCCAGGATGAACATTTGCCATCAACCACCACCCTCTGTCTTCTTTCAGCTAGCCAATTTCTGATCCAAAGCTCTAAATCACCTTCAACTCCATACTTCCGTATTTTCTGCAATAGCCTACCATGGGGAACCTTATCAAACGCCTTACTGAAATCCATATACACCACATCCACTGCTTTACCCTCATCCACCTGTTTGGCCACCTTCTCGAAAAACTCAATAAGGTTTGCGAGGCACGACCTACCCGTCACAAAACCGTCCTGACTATCGATAATGAACTTATTCTTTTCAAGATGATTATAAATCATGTCTCTTATAACCTTTTCCAACATTTTACCCACAACTGAAGTAAGGCTCACAGGTCTATAATTACCAGGGCTGTCTCTACTCCCCTTCTTGAACAAGGGGACAACATTTGCTATCCTCCAGTCTTCCAGCACTATTCCTGTCGACAATGACGACATAAAGATCAAGGACAAAGGCTCTGCAATCTCCTCCCTAGCTTCTCAGAGAATCCTAGGATAAATCCCATCTGGCCCAGGGGACTTATCTATTTTCACACTTTCCAAAATTGATAACACCTCCTCCTTGTGAACCTCAATCCCATCTAGCCTAGTAGCCTGAATCTCAGTATTCTCCTCGACAACATTTCCTTTCTCTACTGTAAATACTGACGCAAAATATTCATTTAACACTTCCCCTACCTCCTCTGATTCCACACACAACTTCCCACTACTATCCTTGATTGGCCCTAATCTAACTCTAGTCATTCTTTTATTCCTGATATACCTATAGAAAGCCTTAGGGTTTTCCCTGATCCTATCCGCCAATGACTTCTCGTGTCCTCTCCTTGCTCTTCTTAGCTCTCCCTTTAGATCCTTCCTGGCTAGCTTGTAACTCTCAAGCGCCCTAACTGAGCCTTCACGTCTCATCCTAACATAAGCCTTCTTCTTTCTCTTGACAAGCGCTTCAACTTCTTTCGTAAACCACGGCTCCCTCGCTCGACAACTTCCTCCCTGCCTCACAGGTACATACTTATCAAGGACACGCAGTAGCTGCTCCTTGAATAAGCTTGATCAATAACTACGCAATGTAAATTAAGTAATATATTGTGTAACACTAGCTGAACCACAAGTACGTGCCCTGACTTGTCAGTAGCTAAACCACTGAGATGAGAGGTGGGGGTTGTGGTGGGGGGAGGTTAGAGTTTAATACAGCCTGTATGCTTTTAAAGGGATAGTTCAGTACAGAAAAAAGCAGTTTATCATGCCAAATGGAGATTATGGGCTGAATTTTAATAGCTCACTGCAAATTGCGGATGTGAAATCGATGGCCTTCAGGCACAGATGCGCCACCGCTGACCCCCGCGATATTTCGCCCGGGGGCTCATTTCAATGAAGGGGGCGGAACGGCTGCCCCCGATGACATAGTGAGGGCAGCCGCTCCGTCCCCAGCAGTGGCGTCTGGTGCCACCGCACAGGCACCGGCACCATTTTTAAAGGGCTTCAAGCCCTTAGGAACAAAGTGAATTTTTAAAGGTACATTTCTGTGAATCATCTTTAAAAAAGTAACTAAAAGCTGGAGGCCCTTTCCCAACTCCCCCCTCAATGTTTTTTTTATTGTTCTATATTTCATAATATATTTCATTCCCAACCCGAACTTGTCCCCCTACTTCGTCACATTTGCCCTTCCCACCATCCCCACAGCCAATAAAAAGTGCTTTTCCTGCTCTCTCCTCCCCGCCCTGATAATTTCACTCCTCACCCCCTCCCCACCAGTGTCTCACCTTGAGTCCCCAAATGAGTCCCACAATATCGGCATGGGACGGCCGCCTGGTCCAGGTAAGTAAATTAACATTTTTTTGAATATGTTTCAGTAGGTAAATGAAGGCCCCGCTGCTTGGCGGCAGGGGAGGCTGCACCGAGGCCTTGCCGCCGCCAGCAAAATGCGACGGGGCCTTCTCAGCGTTGCAGATCATGGCGGGCCTCTCCCGCAAGTATTTTACGGGCCCCCCTACCATAACCCCTGGCATCGAAGGGCTGGTAAAATTCAGCCCTATGATTCATTCATTCCAGGTTCAAATTGGCACTGGTATAATGCCTTAGGACCAAGTATACTGCTGCTGCTAGTTTAGATGCATGAATGGATATTAGCTTGTATCTATTTGCTCCTTTCCCACGTCTTTCTAAACCACTCTACCATTTCCACTCCTTCCTGTCAACCCACTGTTCCTGCCTTCCATCACCAATCGCTCTTCTCATCTAGCATCAGTCGCTCCTCCCTTCTACCAACAATTACTCCTCCTTTATACCAACTACTGCTCATTTTCTATGAGTCACTCCTGCCCTCTACCACCTATTGCTACACTCTGCCAACTACCACTGCTCGCCTTTACCAAAGGCTTCTCCTCCCTCTGCCACTGCTCTCCTCTACCACCAGTTGGTCCTCCCCTCTGCCACCATTTACTGCTGCCTCTACCACCTCACACTGAGGGTATACTTAGAGACTCTCTACACAGTTTAGTCAACTCATGGACAAGCTAGCTAATTCATGGAAATTATATCAAGACTGATCAAAGCAGATTTGTCTTTCATACGGATATCTGTACAGGTACAATTGCACTTTTGTGACCTTGAACAAAACAGACCCAGTTGAGCACAGATTTGGATGTGGCTAGTTTAGACAAACCTAAAAATGTTAGTGAGGTTGGATCTTGAATCTCATCATTTCAAGCTGATGAAATGAAAATGGAATTTCACAATAGACTTCTAGCTCACGCTCTGTGTGCGATGAACATAAGAGTACCCTTGATTAAATCCATTGCAGTAGGGAATTGAATTCCTGCTGGTGCTGCAGAAGTGAACAGCATGTTAAGCATTTTTGCTTCTTCACAAGTGTGTCCATCACTTCAAGATATTTTTGTGCAGTGCAGAATCCAGCCAAAGTGTCTGGTGTCACTCCTTTGGTGTTGGAAGCAGATGGCAGTTAATAAGTTAAAATAATTAGAACTGTGAGCTCTACCTTAATAGCACTTGATCTCATTCTGCAAGGTTTCAAGGCATCTCAGTGCAGCTGGTTTAGTTCAGTGATAACTCCCTACAGAAAACAATATCATCTTATTAGTGCACACTCAGACATTCCCTGTTCGCCAAGATTTCATTGTCTGTGAGATTGATGTTTTCAGTTTCTTATACTGCAATTATAGTTGCACAACATAATAACAAGATGTGCTGACTCCTTTGCTGTACTCAGACACATGGAATCCAATATTTACAGGGAGGCGGGAGATTGTGAAAAGTGCTGCAGTGTGGTGAAAATATGGCAAGGCTGACAACGTGGAGGTCCTGCCTAATTTGATGGCCAGACCTCATTATAAATGTTTTCATCCATTTCCTGACCAGCAACTGAACAAATGGACAGCCTGTCTGACTGCTGGGTGGGAAAACTAGTGGGCAGGAGGCCGCAGCCCTTGGAGACATTCCTTGAAATTGGAGGGGAGAGATGAGCTGGAAATTGGTGCTTAGGTGGGGGTAACAGGCCATCGTGGGAGAAAGGGAGTGAAAGATCAGGCTTGTGGAAGGAGAGACAGGCCATGGTGGGAGGGAGGGAGAGATTGGGGTTTGGGGAGGGTGGAGAGAGAGGTAACTGTCAGAGGGAGGGAGTAAGGAGCAGGGGTAGGTGTGGGGTACTGAACATGGAACGGGTGAGAGAGAGGCTGCAATCAGCAGAGGGGTGGCCAAAGGCCTCCTTGAGGGCCAAGGTGAGTACTTCTGCTCCTTGTGCCCCACAAGGTGTGCTATTAAAAACACTTGTGGAGCAAGGAGTTCCCACTTCCCTTTGACTTCTGGGTTTCCTGGACCCTGGAAAATCTGGGCAGTAATTACTAAATTTAAAACCAAACTCCCAATTGCACTTTAGGCGTCTGATTTATATTTATTAATGAAACATCCCATCTCTTGAGATGCTGGACACTCACATGACATGAAATTTGCCACAGTGAAAATGGAAATTGGTGGTAACATGGTGGGTTGTGAGTGTGTTCCCTATTTAAAAAATTTTTTTAACCCCTCCGACCCTCTCATGAACTTGATGGGGTCGTGGGGGGTGGGGGATGGAGGGAACACGTTAATATTGAGGGCATGTAATAGACCTCGTACAGGCTTCTAATTGCTGGGATGCAGTTTTTTTTGAAGTACTAGCAATGGGAAAGAAAGATCTGAATGTAAAATGTCTGCCTGTTATGCAAAACACGAAAATACTCTGACTAATATGGATGTAAAAGCCCAGAGAACTCCTGCTATTATATTTTACACCTAATTGAAAGCATAGGTGTCCTGTCAGAAGGGGTTTTCCTCTATACCCTCAAGTTCCTTCTTATATAATGGATATTAGTTGTGACCCTTTGTCCAAGACCTTACTCTTGTTTAAAAGCAAAATACTGCGGATGCTGGAGATCTGAAATAAAAACAAGAAATGCTGGAAATACTCAGCAGGTCTGGCAGCATCTGTGGAGAGAGAAGCAGAATTAATGTTTCAGGTCAGTGACCCTTCTTCAGAACTGGCAAATGTTAGAAATGTGAAAGGTTATAAGCAAGTAAAGCGGGGTGGGGCAAGAGATAACAAAGGAGAAGGTGTAGATAGGACAAGGTCACAGAATAGCTGACCAGAAGGTCATGGAGCAAAGGCAAACAATATGTTAATGGTGTGTTGAAAGACAAAGCATTAGTACAGATAGTGTTAACGGACTGAAAATTGAACAGCCGCAAGTACAAACATGAAAACAAAACAGTGGGTAGGCAAACTGAACAAACTAATATGAAATAAAATAAAATAAACACAAAAAAAAAATAGAAAAAGGAAAAAGAAAAAAATAACTAAAAATAAAAGTAAAATGGGGGGCACGTCATGCTCTGAAATTATTGAACTCAGTGTTCAGCCCGGCACCTTACTCTTGTTGCCTGATTAGTTTCTGAATCGACATCATCAGCCCTTGAGACCCTGGGGCACTGCAGCAGCTGTCTCACTATTTTTATTTATTAATTTGTGGTTTTACATTTTACATAGGGCTCTTTGCTTGTGCAATTACGGTGTCATAAAACAAATATGAAGATTTCATGCTACCTTGGCCATAAATAGCACAAGTATGCAGTTCACAGCCTAGTTATTGTTCCAAATTTAATGATTAATTCATAAACTGATAGGTGCTCTGTGGATTAGACTTGCCTAAGACATAAGTACCTGATGCAAGTCATGATGGGAAATGCAGTCAGACATGATTCACTAGATGTTTATATAACCTGATACTTCTAAATATGGCACAAAATGATGTAGTAGCTTATGCCTTTGTAATAAAGGGGAGCAATTCAGTCATACCTAATATGTAATCAAATACTAATTAATTGAATTTTAGACCTGAAACAATTCAGATTTCAAAATATGTCCATATTCTCTTTAGAAGAATCTTGAAACAATTAATTTTGTTTACTGATAATTTTGTTTAAAATAGCCTCTTTGTGATTAATTTTATTTCCATCCCTTCCTTTAAGATTCACTGTCACTGTTTACCAGCTGGTAATTTAGAGGGCAAGCATGTAAACTGCTCTCTGCCAAAAGTACTATTTAGCCAGCTGTTGGTAGGAAAGAGTAGCCAGGGGAATCGCTCACACCTGACATGTTAGACATCTCTCTTAGACTGTTGGATTGGACCTTAACACCTGGGGAATGGCAGGAGCAAAATTACATAGCATTATTTCATAACCTGCCATTTCTATGTAATGTCCCTTTCTGCTCATTTCTAATATTCCGCATCATAAATATTATTAGAAAATGGTTTGGATCCAAGAACTTTCTGTAATAGACAACATTGTATGAGTAAATAAAGATTTTTGGGCTAGATCTTGCAGTCAGTGATGAAGCAACAGCACTTACCGATGACCTTAAAGAAAACTGCCCACAAAGATCTAGCAATCTCTGTGACATGAATTTCTCCTTTCACGTGTCAGTTTGAATCTGGTGTCAAGGCAAGGGGATTTCCAGGCATTCAGCAGCAGTGATTTCATCAAGTAAGGTAAGCAGCCATTGAAATATTCTCCCTGACAGCAAACTAGGAAGTAAAATGCACTGAAACTTAAGGGTATGTAGGCAGAGAGGGAATGGATGACCGTCAGATAGTTAAGGAGGACCAGTCAAGTAGTGCAGGGGTTCCCTGATTGTATCTCACTCTCTACCTGGTGGTGAGGGTGATGGTTCCGCTGGTGAGTATAGCCAGAGCCACGGCACCACGAGTAGCTCAGCTATACAAAGGAGGAAGGAGGAAGATCGGAAAAGCAGTAGCGATAGGGGATTCGATAATTAGGGGAATAGACAGGCATTTCTGCGGCCACAGACATGTCTCCATTAGGGTAGCTGCTTCCCTGGTGCCAGGATTCTGAATGTCACTGAGTGGCTGCAGAACATTCTGAAGGAGGCAGGGCGAACAGCAGAGGTTGTGGTCCATATCGGTACCAATGACATAGGTAGAAAAAGGGATGAACTCCTGCAGGGAACAAGGAAAGAAATTAATGCCAGACCTCAAGGGTAGTGTTACGACCAGGTGAGGAAGAGGTCTCAGGCTCCCCTTTCGCACAGGGTTTAACTTTAAAAAAAGTGTTTTTAGCTTCACCTCAGTGAGTCCTTACTCACTGCTCTCTAATTACAATTGTAAATGAATCAATCAGACAGGTTTTCTCAGGTTTAAACAAAAAAGGTGTAAGTTTATTAACCTTAAAAGTCTAACTCAGTTAAAACTACTAAGAATACGCGACGCAACCTAGCTAACATGCATACGCGATAAACACAGACAGAAATAGATGCAGAGGAGGAGAAAGAATTAAAGGGGGAAGGTTTGAAGTAGTAGATGGAATTCAGTTGCTGTTTTTTAGTTTTGCTGTGAAGTTTTTGATTTAAGTCAAGTCTTGCAGTTCTGTTTGGGGCCCAGCGCACACTTTCAAACTTGTTTCGCTGGTACCAGAATGCTGCAGGGGTCTTCTGGCTTGAGGCTTAAATTACTTCCGTGGGTCCCTGGAATTTTGCGTGTGAGAGAGAGAGAGAGAGACCTTGCTTCTCTTTGGTCTTCAAAATTGCAGTCTGTCTCAAAACTTTTCTGTGATGCACAATTCAATCAATTCCCAGGTTGGCCAGCAGGTTAGTCATGTAACTAGCTCTTTGTTTGAATCAGCATCACCTGCGAGGTTTGTTGATTCTTCAAAGCTTACTGGACACACCCAGTGGGGGGGGGGGGGGCGCGGGGAGGGGTGGAATTCTGGCCTTTACACAGACAATGACTCTCAATGTCTTTTGATCATCACTATTGATAAAATTCATCTGGCTAATTGAATCAGGGAGCATTCCCATTATCTCGCGATACAACTGCCTCTCAGAATGCAAATGTGCAGCCATGTTTTCAGCCACTGTTCTGTGGTCTTTTTAAACAAATTATGTTCAATGTCCAGTACAAGTTCAAATAGTGTTCCATATGCCGAAATTAATATGTTTCCATTTGGCAGGTGTGGTTTCTGTCACACCTCCACCTCTGGCTGAATTAATGCGATATTAGGGGGAGCATTTCATTATAAATTAGAAGGAAGAGAAAGTACACACGCATTTCTCTCACTCATTCTTATTCATTCAGAAATCTTAAAATTGTTACAGTCTGTCTTTCCTTTGTAGCAGTGCTGCTGTGGACAGTCCTTTTGTCCTTGAGGTGGATCTGAGATAGCTATGTGTTGCCCAAGGGGTTTAACGTTTCTTCACTATCAGCCTGCAATACGTTGGGAATGGGCATCCCAATAAACATGTGATTTTTGGGGAGGTTTGCAGTTTGCACATTTCTATGATTGTCCAGGGTGTCTTTGTTCCTGTTGAGGTTTGCAGGGGGATGGTTAGATTTAATTAGCCCTGGTTTGGAGTTCTGATCATGGGAGTCGACAGTGGGTGGATCCACTCTGATCTCTCTTTCAGTGCTCTGATGAGTTATGCAAGTGCTTTTCACTCTAGGGTATGGTTGGTTCCCTTTTCTCCTGACTGTGGGGGTATATTCTTTGCTAATCTTCCCTTTGTCTTCTGGGACACTCCTGCTTACAGGTATTTGTCCAGATTCTACTGCACGCCCCTCTGGCACTTCAACTAGGTGAGGCATCACCCTCATGGTTTCTCTGCCCTCTGGAGGACTTTCTTTGTCCCTGCAGGTTTCTGTAAATTCTGTTAGCAACCCTGGTGGGGTGCTTCTGGTGTCTACATTTACATAGATGTGGGGTCTAATTTTTCAAACATTTCGTGGTTGGCTGACCGGACAGTTGGGGGTTTTTATTTTGGATTTCTCCCGGATCTCCTGTAACCTGTTCTCTTTCTCACTTTTTCCCCTTTCCTCTCTAATGTTTTGTCAGCCCTTTGCCTGTCTGTCCCCTTTTGTTCTCGGCCATGGTCCCTTACAATTCAACAGCCCCCTGCTGGAGGATTTCGCAAAAGCCGATACAGGACCTAGGGGTGCAGATTTCACTACAGGTTGAGGCTTCTCCTCAACCTGGCACACGTGGTAACTCCTGCAGTACTCCACCATACCTTTGTGGAGTTTTGGCCAGTCAAACTGCTGTCTTACGTGGGCTTTGGTTTTTCGTATACCGACATGTACAGCCACTGTAATCTCATGGGCCATTCTTAGCATTTCTCTCTGGTACCTCTGCGGCGCCACTACCTGGTGAACCAGTGTCCACTCTTTGCTCTCAGGTCTGTGAGGAGAACTCCATTTCCTCATCAGTACCTCATTCTTTAAATAGTAGCAATTCAGGGACTCCCTCTGCTTCAATTTCAGACTGGGCAGCCTGTGCTAACTCTCTCAATACTGGGTCAGCTCGCTGAGCCTTAACTAGGGAAGATTCATTTAATCCATTCCCTGGGTCCTCTAACTTTCCAAAGAAAGTTTCAGACAGACAGACCTTATGATCATCTGCCTGCAGTGCTAATTCAGTCTCCTCTAGGTGAGCTGGTTTGATCATGGCCCGATTCACTACACATTCAGGGGAACTAGAGGGGACCGTCTCCTGCCACTGCCCTGTCTCTCTGACCTGCTGCGGTCTCTCTTTCACTACTACCAACTTCATCCCTGCCAGATCATTACCAAGGAGCAGGTCAACCCCGTCCACAGGCAAACTAGGAACAATCCCTACGATCACCAGTCCCAAAACTAGGTCGCACTCCAAGTGCGCCTGGTGTAAATGTACAGGCTTACACTGCCCCCCAATACCATTCACCACCATTCTGGTATTTACTGCATTCTCTGGGAGAATGGTCAGGATTTTTCCCAGTAAATGGGATCCTGTGGCCTCTGTGTCCCTGAGGATTACTATGGGCTTACTTGCCCCATTCAAAGGGTTTTGGGTTACTCTCCCTTCAGACACAAAATCCTGATAACCTTCAGGAATCTTATTAAATTTTCCTGCACCTGCAGCAGTATATTTTCTGGGTCTTACTATTGCTGCAGTTAAAGCCACAGCTTGTTTTGCTGTGCTTTCCATCAGGGCCCCTTCTCCTTCACTGAGTAGGTGTGCTGTGATTAACCATACAGACTTTCCCCATAATTTCCATCAGTCAGCTCTTAGATGACCTGCCTTGTTACAATGCATGCACACAGATCTCCGGGTCTCACTCCTACTTATAGCACCATCCTTTTTGGCTGGAGGACGGCTCCCTCTGTGTCCTGCTTTTCTTTCTCTACCAGGACTGCTTGGGCTCCTATTACCTTCCCACCCTTTGTCCTTTTTAGATTTGTGGGGGTGACGAGGAAAGGTTTTCCCCCTGGGGAACCAACTTGTATATTAGAACAAACTCATCGGCCAGAACTGCAGCTTGCCTCGCTCTATGTACTGTACTTTTTGTTCCTCCACATGGGTCTTTATAGAGAGTGGGAGAGAGTTTATAAAATCCTGTAGCATAATCATCTCTCTGAGCGTTTCATAGCTGGACTGCACTTTAAGAGCCCTCAACCACTGGTCAAAAGGCAGCTGCTTACTTCTCTCAAACTCTAGGTAAGTTTGATCAGTCTGTTTCCTGAGGGTTTGGAACTTCTGGCAGTAGGCTTCCGGTACGAGCTCATATGCCCCGAGGATAGCATTTTTTGTTGGTTCATAATTTGATGAATTCTTATCTGGCAACAGGGAATAAACCTCATGGGCTTTTCCTGTTAGTTTACTTTGCAACAGAAGAGTCCAGCTCTCAGCCGGCCATTTTAACTACCTTGTAAGTTTCTCAAAAGATACAAAAAATGCTTCCACGTCTCCCTCATTGAATTTTGGAATCAGTTGAGTAAATTTTAAAAATTCAGTACACAGCCCTGCACCACTTGTATTTTCCATGCTTTCTCTGGGGTTACTCTGTTGCCCCCTAGCTAACTTAAGCCTCCTCAGCTCTCTTTCCTCCCATTCCTTCTGGGAGGTTCTTTCTCTCTTTCTCTCTTCTAATTCAAATTTTCTCCGTTCCAGTTGTATCTTTGCTAGCGATACCCTGTTGGAGTCTATTTCTAACCCTAATTTACCATGCTTCTTGCATTTACATGCATACACAATAAACCTCATTTAGACCTTACTGCATTCCCTCTTACTCTGACCCCACTTAATACCTCACTATTTCTTACTCCAGTGCTATCTGTCTCTTCTAATCTTTTGTGCACCTTGTTTCTCCTTTCTAAAGATTCATCCTGGTTCCCATCCCCCTGTCATTAGTTTAAATCCTTCTCAGCAGCACTAGAAAACCTCCTTGTGAGGACAATCAGTGCTGGTTCGGTTTAGGTGCAACCCGTCCAGCCTGAAAAGGTGCTACCTCCACCCAAGCCAGCCCCAATGGCCCAGAAATCTAAAGCCCTCCCTCCTGTGCTCTCTCTCTAGCCATGCATTCATCTGCTCTATCCTTCTATTTCCAAACTTGTAATGAGTTCTTCTATGTTGTCTGATGCAACATAAATAAGATGCATAGAGTCCAGTTGGTTGAAGATCTCAAACAGGTTTATTACAGCTATATTTTTATACAGTACAGAGCTAACTATTTACAGAACCTTACTCTGGGTGTTACAGTTGCAGAGTGACTCTGACTGAGTCACATGACTGCATCCTGGTACTTAGCTCATTAGCATACTAAAATCTTAAAGGACATCATTCTTAAAAGCAATTATACAACAAGACTCACTAACAAGTGGCTAGTGGTAATTCAGAGATGCTTGCTAATTTGATGTCCTGCTTGCTAATCCTTGTAGCTCCCTAAAACTTGCCTGCAGGATCTCATCCCTTTTTCTGCCTTCCTCATGGTACCCAAATGGACCACAACCTCTGGCAGTTCATTCCCTCCCCTCAGAGTGCTCTGCAGTTGCTCAGCCTCATCCTTGACCTTGACACCAGGGAGGCAACCTACCATCCTGGAATCATATCTGCAGCCTCAGAAATGCTTGTATGTTTTCCTAAGTATAGAATCCCCCATTGTTTTCCTAATCATCTTCCTGCGCACCACCACCACCCACCGCCCCCCACCCCCACCACCACCACCCAATACACATGAGCTACTTGTGGTGTTGTGCATTCGGCTCTGGCTGCACTCCCCAGAGGAACCATCACCCTCATTGGCATTCAGAACCAGTTAGAGAATGAGACCCGCTCAGGAGACTCATGCACTGCTGCCTGTTCCTCCTTGATTATCTGGTGGTCATCCATCCTCATTCTACCTCCACACTCTTAAGATGCGGGGTGACTACCTGTCAGCCTCGCGATGCAATGCAGTGACTCTAGATGTCACTCATGATCTGAAAGCCAGAGCTCGAGCTGCTCCAGTTGATGACAATTCCTGCACAGGTTGGTTGTCTTGGAGATGAGACTTGTCCTGGAGTTCCCACATGGAATAGGATGTGCACTCCATGGGACTGATGTGCCTGTCATACCTCTATTAATTAGACTATTAACCAAATTAAGAGAAATAAACTTAATACTTAAATAAACACTCTACCAGCTTCTCGCTAATCAGCTCCTTCCCTTGTAGTTAGGAGCGAATGGCCCTGGGAGTCCTCAACATTGACTCTGGACCCCATGATGTCTCATGGCATCAGGTCAAACATTGGCAAGGAAACCTCCTGCTGATTACCTCCTACTGCCCTGCATCAGCTGATGAATCAGTACTCCTCCGTGTTGAACAGCACTTGGAGGAAGCACTGAGGGTGGCAAGGGTGCAGAATGTACTCTGGGTGGGGGACTTCAATTTCCATCACCAAGAGTGGCTCGGTCGCACCACTACTGACCGAGCTGTCCAAGTCATAAAGGACAGAGCTGCTCGACTGGGTCTGCAGCAGGTGGTGGGGGAACCAACAAGAGGGAAAAATATACTTTCACCAATCTGCCTGCCGCAGATGCATCTGTCCATGACAGTATTGTTAGGAATGACCACTGCACAGTCCTTGTGGAAACAAAGTCCTGTCTTCACATTGAGGATACCCTCCATCGTGTTGTGTGACACTACCACCGTGCTAAATGGGATAGATTTTGAACAGATCTAGCAATGCAAAACTGGGCATCCATGAGCCAGAAGTATATCCTTTACTGTGGAAAACTTAGAAAGATGATGACTGGACAGGGTAGTTCTTACCTGCCTTCCAAACATCAACTCTGCAGGTGAAGGTAAGCCCATGTCCGATGGAGTAGTTCGGAGGTGCAGCATTGTAACCTTGAGATCTTGTCCTGTCTGCCTATACTTTAAAATTAGTGATTTGATGGTGCGCACCATGCGTTCAGTCTTGCCGTTGGACTTTGGATAATATGGCGACGATGTCACGTGACAGATTCCCCACCTGGCACACATGTCTTGGAATGGTCTTCCTGCATATTGCGGCCCATTACTGAGAGAATTTCTTCTGGCACATCAAGTAGGCTGAACAGAGCACTGACCATATCAGCAACCACTGCCCTTGATGTATCTTGTAGCCACCTGATGATCGGAAACTCAGTGAAGTAATCTGTAACAAGGAGGAAATCATCACCTTGAATGTGAAATAAATCTGTGCTGATCTTCGCCCATGGATGCACTTGGTGGATGATTCTGTTGCACTCCATCTTGTCCAGCTCCACTTTAAGCTTCTCTTGAATGCGCACACTGCACTTCCTTGCTACGTCGATAATAGGAACTGCATCCTCCCTCACGTGCAATATGGCATAACCCTTGAAATCACCGATTGCATCAAACCTGTCTGGGTAAAGTAGTTTCAGGCCTCTAACCGACTCAGTGCACTCCGTGTTGCAACATTTCATACCTTTCAGTTGCCCTCATGTATTATGACGATTTGTAAATCTTGGCAGACTGGATGTCCTGTGACAGCTGGTCCAGTTATGTCTACAATATAAAACATTTGTTGTAGCCATTCGGAGCTCCCATAGCTGCACTGCAAGGTTATCGTTCCAATGCAATTGATTGGAGAGCTACTGTCGGCAGTCAGCCGAGCCGTGGTGGGTCATACCATAGATTCCCATTTCCTTAAGGACATGTTGTTACGACCGGGTGAGGAAGGGGTATCAGGCTCCCATCTCGCCCCTTTCCTGGTTGGCCATAACAGGGTTTATCTTTTAAAACACTGTGATTTTAGCTTACCCTCTCAGTGAGCCCTTTGCTCACTGCACTCTAATTGTAATTGCAAATGAACCAATCAGACAGGTTTTCTTAGGTGGAAACAAGAAAGATGTAAGTTTATAGGCCTTATCACTCTAACTCAGTTAAAATTACTAAAATACGTGACGCAACCACACTAGCACGCATACAAGAGAAACAAACACAAAAATAGATACAGAGGGGAGGAAAGAACTGGGGTAGTGGTGGTTGAAGTAGAATTCGTAATAAAGGAAATTCTGTTACTGGGTGGAAATATCCTTGATAAAAGCTGAAGTCTTGGAGTTCTCGCTGGGGCTCAGTGCAGAATTTCCAATGTGCTTCTCTGGTACCAGAAGGCTGAAGAAGTGCTTGAGGCTGAAGCTGCTACTGTGGATCCCTGGGACTTTGCCGGAGAAAGAGACAAGCAGAGAGAACTTCCTTCACTTTGGTCTTCAAATTTCAGTCTGTTACCTTTCTGTGAGGCACTATTCAAACAGTCCCCAGTCTGGCCAGCAGGTAAGTCATGTGATCAGTCATGTTTGGAATAGCATCTTCTCAGAGGGTTGCTGGACTTCAGAGTCTTTCAGACACGCGCTGGGGGGTTGAGGTTTGTCTCTTACAAAGTCAATGGCTCTCAATGTCTTTTGATCATCATTATTGACAAAACCCATCTCGCTAATTGCATCAGGGACCATTCCCATTGTCTCTCTATTCAACTGTCTCTCAGAATGAAAATGTGCAACCATGTTCAACTCTGTGGTCCTTTTAAACAAGCTATGTTCACTGTCCAGTAAAAAAAGGTTCAATAGTGTTCCACATGACAAAATTAATATGTTTCCATTTGGCAGGTGTGATTTCCGTCACAATGTCCTTCAGTATACAGATGGGCAG
Source organism: Heterodontus francisci (assembly GCF_036365525.1). Lineage (NCBI taxonomy): Eukaryota > Metazoa > Chordata > Chondrichthyes > Heterodontiformes > Heterodontidae > Heterodontus > Heterodontus francisci. The sequence goes on from NC_090383.1 coordinate 33,678,827, forward strand.
AATATTTGTACTTGTGCCAGTGTCAATTTTCGCTCTTAGTTTATGCTTGCCACTCTTCTGCAGACATATAATCAGATCATGGCAAATGCCGCAGATTGTGTAATAGCATTGACCAAATTAACTATGTGAAATGCTTGCTCATTGTTTGTAAAAGTGCATTCTTCATCCGTGTCCTCCTGGCAATCTGTCTCTCTGCTGACTTGATGTGCCTGCTTGGGCTTTTGTTGTGTGTTGGCATACCTTTTATTGTGTTTTCCATCCTGTATTGCAGACATCCTCTGTGTATATGATCTTCCACCATCCTGTGCGCAGTTTCTGAGCTTGGCTTTCTGCAATGCCTTTCCCAATGTCCTTGCATTTCACAAGCTTTGCACTGGACTGGTACGCCAGGCAACTACAAATTGGGTGAGTCAGGCAACATTTGCCACAAGGCTTAGCAGACTTCTGAGCCTTTGTTACCATACCAATTGTCATAGCTGCCCACAACACTTGTAACTATTGGCACCCAGCCATGATGGCTTCAAATTTCCTTCCATCATTGAGTAGTGCACCTATGGTGTACACTTTCTTCTTTTCTAGTAGGTCTTCTTGAAAAGCCTCTTGTACAGTAGACGCGATATAACCCGTTCTGACAAATCAATATCTGCGACATTGCAATCTTGAGCTTTGTCTTGGCACCTTGCAACAAACGGTCAATGGACTCATCTTGCCTTTGCCGGTAGGTCATAAGCTCAAACCTATGTACTCAGAAATTGTCCTTTACCTTGTGTTGATCTTCCAGGAATGCCCATAACTTGCTAGGGTCCTTCTGAGCTGACAATCCTGATGTATTGATCCATTGCAGACCCTCGTTGCCCAGTGTGATCTTCATTTTAAAGCTTGTTTTTCTGGTTTGCCCACTTCTTGATCACGGAAACACAGTTCTATCCATTGTCGAAACAGTTTAAACTCGAACACACTGTCCGCATCTTCCAATCCAATGTTGGATACTTGAATGCCATTTTCTTAATGATCTTAATTCTCTAAAAATATGGGACATTTCACAGATTTTCTTTTTCGCAGGAACACTTCTTTTACAGGCTCTCTGTTTCACAGGTTTTCTGTTTTACAGGCACAGATTACTTTTTCCTTTTTTAGACAGTGTTGTTTTCTGCAGGCCTGTCCCTTTAAGAGTGAGAAGCTACAGCGTTTTTTTGTTTACATAGCTTGTATTTTTTAACTATGAGATGACAGCTTTCTTTGTTTACACAGGCTGTTTTTTTTTAAAGTGAGAAAGCAGTTTTTTTCCCTCTCTACAGAGAGCTGCAGCTTGCAGTACCAGCAGCTGCCACAACCATCCTTTTACTTTGTGCTGGACCTCCAGTGGCGCCGTTGAGCTCTTCCCGCTCTTTCTGGCTTAGGCCCTGCCCACAAAGCAACAACCCTGAAAAACTAAACCATTTTGGCTGCAACTACTTTTCAAATTTTTCGACCCACAACCAGATTAGCTGAAAGCTCTGATCCCCTGGCAATTTGCCTACTCTACTCACAGAGTTTCAACACCTCCCAGGGTCCTGTCTGCAGTCCTAGCTCGATGCTCTGCTGTGGGGTCTTCTGTCAGCTGCACTCCTGCAGGATCTTCAGCTACTTCAGGTACGCAGTCAGATGTTCCTTGTTCTCTCTTAGTGTGTTCTTCAGGAAAAAAATCAAACATTACCACTATGTAATATTTGGTGGTCTTCAGAAAAAATATATCCTAAACATTGCCACCATATAATATTACTTGTTCCTTTCTTATGTGAACTATTGTAAGATTCACAGGACTACAAGTAATATCCAAAGAATACATTTTTTTATTATAACGTAAACTAAAACAGATATAACAGAGGCTTTTTCGATTTCTCTGGTTTTATTGTGATTGGTAAAAACTTTTCGTTCCTTTTTCATTTAACTAAGTTTAAACTTAAGATTAAAAATGGCAGGAGATCTCAGACCCGTATCATGCTCCTCTTGCTCAATGTGGGAGCTCAGGGACACGGCTGATGACCCTGACTCCTTCACGTGCAGGAAGTGTGTCCAGCTGCAGCTCTTGTTAGACCGCATGACGGCTCTCGAGCTGCGGATGGACTCACTTTGGAGCATGCGCGATGCTGAGGAGGTCGTGGATAGCACGTTTAGTGAATTGGTCACACCGCAGATTAGGATTGCTGAGGGAGAAAGGGAATGGGTGACCAAAAGGCAGAGAAAGAGCAGGAAGGCAGCGCAGGAGTCCCCTGCGGTCATCTCCCTCCAAAACAAGTATACCGTTTTGGATACTGTTGAGGGAGATGGCTCACCAGGGGAAGGCAGCAGTAGCCAGGTCCATGGCACCGTGGCTGGCTCTGCTGCTCAGAAGGGCGGGAAAAAGAGTGGAAGGGCTATAGTCGTAGGGGATTCGATTGTAAGGGGAGTAGATAGGCGGTTCTGTGGTCGAAAACGAGGGTCCCGAATGGTATGTTGCCTCCCAGGTGCACGGGTCAGGGACGTCTCAGATCGGCTACAGAACATTCTAAAGGGGGAGGGTGAACAGCCAGTTGTCATTGTGCACATAGGCACGAATGATATAGGTAAAAAACGGGATGAGGTCCTACAAGCAGAGTTTAGGGAGTTAGGAGCCAAGTTAAAAAGTAGGACCTCAGAGGTAGTAATCTCAGGATTACTACCAGTGCCACGTGATAGTCAGAGTAAAAATGAAAGAATAGTCAGGATGAATGCGTGGCTTGAGAGATGGTGCAGGAAGGAGGGGTTCAGATTTTTGGGACATTGGGACCGGTTCTGGGGGAGGTGGGACTATTACAAATTGGACGGTCTACACCTGGGCCGGACTGGAACCAATGTCCTTGGAGGTGCTTTTGCTAACGCTGTTGGGGAGGGTTTAAACTAATGTGGCAGGGGGATGGGAACCAATTGAGGTCAGTTGACAGTGAGGAGGTAGTAACAAAAGCCTGTAAGGAACTAGATAATGAAGTCAGTGTGACTAAGGGGAAGAGCAGGCAGGGAGCAGTTGATGAATATAAAGGGACTGGTGGTCTGAGGTGCATTTGTTTTAATGCAAGAAGTGTAGTTGGTAAGGCAGATGAACTTAGGGCTTGGATTAGTACCTGGGAGTATGATGTTATTGCTATTACTGAGACTTGGTTGAGGGAAGGGCATGATTGGCAACTAAATATCCCAGGATATCGATGCTTCAGGCGGGATAGAGAGGGAGGTAAAAGGGGTGGAGGAGTTGCATTACTGGTCAAAGAGGATATCACAGCTGTGCTGAAGGAGGGCACTATGGAGGACTCGAGCAGTGAGGCAATATGGACAGAACTCAGAAATAGGAAGGGTGCGGTAACAATGTTGGGGCTGTACTACAGGCCTCCCAACAGCGAGCGTGAGATAGAGGTACAAATATGTAAACAGATTATGGAAAGATGTAGGAGCAACAGGGTGGTGGTGATAGGAGATTTTAATTTTCCCAACATTGACTGGGATTCGCTTAATGTTAGAGGTCCAGATGGAGCAGAATTTGTAAGGAGCATCCAGGAGGGTTTTCTAGAGCAGTATGTAAATAGTCCAACTCGGGAAGGGGCCATACTGGACCTGGTGTTGGGGAATGAGCCCGGCCAGGTTGTTGAAGTTTCAGTAGGGGACTACTTTGGGAATAGTGATCACAATTCCGTAAGCTTTAAAATACTCATGGACAAAGACGAGAGTGGTCCAAAAGGAAGAGTGCTAAATTGGGGGAAGGCCAACTATACCAAAATTCGGCAGGAGCTGGGAAATGTAGATTGGGAGCAGCTGTTTGAAGGTAAATCCACATGTGATATGTGGGAGGCTTTTAAAGAGAGGTTGATTAGCGTGCAGGAGAGACATGTTCCTGTGAAAAGTAGGGATAGAAATGGCAAGATTAGGGAACCATGGATGACAGGTGAAATTGTGAGACTAGCTAAGAGGAAAAAGGAAGCATACATAAGGTCTAGGCGGCTGATGAAAGACGAAGCTTTGAAAGAATATCGGGAATGTAGGACCAATCTGAAACGAGGAATTAAGAGGGCTAAAAGGGGTCATGAAATATCTTTAGCGAACAGGGTTAAGGAAAATCCCAAAGCCTTTTATTCATATATAAGGAGAAAGAGGGTATCTAGAGAAAGGATTGGCCCACTAAAGGACAAAGGAGGAATGTTATGCTTGGACTCAGAGAAAATGGGTGAGATTCTAAACGAGTACTTTGCATCGGTATTCACCGAGGAGAGGGACATGACGGATGTTGAGGTTAGGAACAGATGTTTGATTACTCTAGGTCAAGTCGGCATAAGGAGGGAGGAAGTGTTGGGTATTCTAAAGGGCATTAAGGTGGACAAGTCCCCAGGTCCGGATGGGATCTATCCCAGGTTACTGAAGGAAGCGAGAGAGGAAATAGCTGGGGCCTTAACAGATATCTTTGCAGCATCCTTAAACACGGGTGAGGTCCCGGAGGACTGGAGAATTGCTAATGTTGTCCCCTTGTTTAAGAAGGGTAGCAGGGATAATCCAGGTAATTATAGACCGGTGAGCCTGACGTCAGTGGTAGGGAAGCTGCTGGAGAAGCTACTGAGGGATAGGATCTATTCCCATTTGGAAGAAAATGGGCTCATCAGTGATAGGCAACATGGTTTTGTGCAGGGAAGGTCATGTCTTACCAACTTAATAGAATTCTTTGAGGAAGTGACAAAGTTGATTGATGATGGAAGGGCTGTCGATGTCATATACATGGACTTCAGTAAGGCGTTTGATAAGGTTCCCCATGGCAGGCTGATGGAGAAAGTGAAGGCGCTTGGGGTCCAAGGTGTACTAGCTAGATGGATAAAGAACTGGCTGGGCAACAGGAGACAGAGAGTAGCAGTAGAAGGGAGTTTCTCAAAATGGAGACGTGTGACCAGTGGTGTTCCACAGGGATCCGTGCTGGGACCACTGTTGTTTGTGATATACATTAATGATTTGGAGGAAAGTATAGGTGGACTGATTAGCAAATTTGCAGACGACACTAAGATTGGTGGAGTAGCAGATAGTGAAGGGGGCTGTCAGAGAATACAGCAGAATGTAGATAGATTGGAGAGTTGGGCAGAGAAATGGCAGATGGAGTTCAATCAGGGCAAATGCGAGGTGATGCATTTTGGAAGATCCAATTCAAGAGTGAACTATACAGTAAATGGAAAAGTCCTGGGGAAAATTGATGTCCAGAGAGATTTGGGTGTTCAGGTCCACTGTTCCCTGAAGGTGGCAACGCAGGTAAATAGAGTGGTCAAGAAGGCATACGGCATGCTTTCCTTCATCGGACGGGGCATTGAGTACAAGAGTTGGCAGGTCATGTTACAGTTGTATAGGACTTTGGTTCGGCCACATTTGGAATACTGCGTACAGTTCTGGTCGCCACATTATCAAAAGGATGTGGATGCTTTGGAGAGGGTGCAGAGGAGGTTCACCAGGATGTTGCCTGGTATGGAGGGCGCTAGCTATGAAGAGAGGTTGAGTAGATTAGGATTATTTTCATTAGAAAGACGGAGGTTGAGGGGGGACCTGATTGAGGTGTACAAAATCATGAGAGGTATACACAGAGTGGATAGCAAGAAGCTTTTTCCCCAGAGTGGGGGTTTCAATTACTAGAGGACACGAGTTCAAAGTGAAAGGGGAAAAGTTTAGGGGGGATATGCGTGGAAAGTTCTTTACGCAGAGGGTGGTGGGCACCTGGAACGCATTGCCAGCGGAGGTGGTAGATGCGGGCACGATGGAGTCTTTTAAGATGTATCTGGACAGATACATGAATGGGCAGGAAGAAAAGAGATACAGAAGCTTAGAAAATAGGCGACATGTTTAGAGAGAGGATCTGGATCGGCGCAGGCTTGGAGGGCCGAAGGGCCTGTTCCTGTGCTGTAATTATCTTTGTTCTCTTTTTGTTTATATACACAGTTATTACAGGAGCACACCAACACACGTCTTATTCTGTCAGGCGACTCCCACACGTCATGTGTTACGCTGTGGTGGATTATAATCCTAGCCCATTTTTTTAGACTATCCTGGATCAGGTGTACTTCTCAGATAGTCACTCTCACTTAAGGTTGAGAAAGACAGATCCGAAGGACACTTAAATGAATCTGAAGGACTGTTCTAACTCTACATAAAGGAAGGGAACCAGCTGAGAATATTACCATCCTTCAGATAGCCTTTTTAACAAGTTTCAACCAGATTATAATAACCTGGATAAGCGTACAGGAATCTCTCTTCAGTAATGTACCTCTCCACCAAAAAGAGTGTACGGAGATGGGTTTATGAATTAGTGATACAGAAGACTATCTGAGACAATTTGATTTCTAAATTATATAAAAGTTTATTAAAGAACCAAACATGCAATTCACAGTTGGTGAGGTAGTCATCCGCAATGTTAATAGTTCGAGGAAAAGAAAGAAAGTATAATCTTGTTCTAGCAGAGAATCTAATTTTTAAATCTAAATATTGCTACAGTAAAATATTTAAGATATCCATCAAGTGTTAAAGTAACATTTACCTTAAATCCCCAAGTAGAAGGCTACAGAGTTTAGCGAGATACCTCTGCCCAGTTAAGGGGAGAACAATAGTCGTCTTACCCCAATAGCCATACCTTTACCATGAGACACATTGGAGCAAGTCCAATGAATCTAAAAATCAACTGTGTGGTTCCAATACTTAAATTGTTTTTAAGTTGCATAATTAATTTTATCATATATGAGGGGTCACCTCTTTTGCAAGTAGGTTCGTTCCCCTTTATTTCCCAAATAAGGCTGTATAACTGTTAATTTCTAGTTAAGATCCACCTTCTTTCATTTCATTTCATAGAAGGGCTAGGCAAGCCGTAAGCTGTGAGTCTCTCTTGGTGGTCAATTTCCCATTAGTCATCTAACTGTGTTTCAAGATTATAATTCAGTTTTTTGGGTTTGGTCAGTTTTGTCAAAAGTTCAGTTGAATGTGGTTTAGGGCTATCAACAGAAAATTGTCATATCGACTATTACACTGTGGCAGCTTACATGACCATTTGTAAAATTATGTTATCAATGTTTTACCGTGTGATGAGGTTTGTGACTTTTAGGAGTGAATCCATCTTATCAGAAGTTGCCTCTATCTTCTAAGATGAGGCAAGACCTTCAACACAGAGACATGTCAGAGGCATATCCATGAACGTTTTTTTTAGGAAAATGAACCCTGCTTTTAATTTTTTAATCCCTAATTCATAGGAAAATAACTCTTTTAATTTATAACCCCTCATTACGGCTGGATTCCTTCACAACGTGACATCACTTCGTCTGGTAACCTTCACTTACAGTCTCTTAAGGTGATCCCACAACAAAATATTTACAACCATCTTCAGCCAGAAGTGCCGAGTGAATGATCCATCTCAACTTCCTCCTGAGGATACTAGCATCACAGATGCCAGTCTTAACCCAATTGGGTTCACTCAATGTGATATCAAGAAACGGTTGAAGGCACTGGATACAGCAAAGGCTATGGGCCCTGACAATCTCCCGGCTATAGTACTAAGACTTATGCTTCAGAACTAGCTGTGCCACGAGTCAATCTGTTCCATTACAGCTACAACACTGGTTCAACCCGACAATGTGGAAAATTGCCCAGGTATGTCCTGTCCACAAAAAACAGGTTCAAATCCAATCTGGCCAATTGCTGCCCCATCAGTCTAGTCTTAATCATCAGCAAAGTGATGAAAGGTGTCAGTGATAGTGCTATCAAGTGGCACTTAATGACCAGTAACCTGCTCACCGCTGCTCAGTTTGGGTTTCGCTAGGGTCACTGGGCTCCAGACCTCATTGCAGCCTTGGTCCAAACATGGTTGTGGTTGTTGGAAGTCAATCATCTTAGTCCCAGGACATCACTGCAGATGTTTCTCAGGGTAGTGTCCCTGGCCCAACCATCTTCAGCTGTTACATCAATGGCCTTCCCTCCACCATTAGATCAGAAGTAAGGATGTTCGCTGATGATTGCACAATGTTCAGCACCATTCGCGACTCCTCAGATAATTAAGCAGCCTGTGTCCAGATGTAGCAAGACCTGGACAACATCCAGACTTGGCTGATAGGTGGCAAGTAATATTCATGCCACACAAGTGCCATCTCAAACAAGAGAGAATCTAACCATCTTCCCTTGATGTTCAATGGCATTACCATCGCTGAATACCATCGCATTACTATCAACATCCTGGAGGTTACCATTGACCAGAAACTGAACTGGACCAGCCACATAAATACCATGGCTACAAAAGCAGGTCAGAGACAGGGAATTCTGTGGCGAGTAACTCACCTCCTGACTCCCCAATCCCTTTCCACCATCTACAAGGCACAAGTCAGGAGTGTGATGGAATTCTCTCCACTTGCCTGGACGTGTGCAGCTCCAACAACACTCAAGAAGCTTGACACCATCCAGGACAAAGCAGGCCACTTGACTAATACCCCATCCATCACCTTAAACATTCACTTCCTTCACCACCGACGCACAGTGGCAACAGTGTGTACATTTTACAAGATGCATTGCAGCAACTCACCAAGGCTCCTTTGACAGCACCTTCCAAACTTGCGACCTCTAACACCTAGAAGGACAAGGGCAGCAGATATATGGGAACACCACCACCTGCAAGTTCCCCTCCAAGCCACACACCATCCTGACTTGGAACTATATCGCTATTCCTTCACTGTCGCTGGGTCAAAATCCTGGAACTCCCTTCCTTACAGCACTGTGAACTGCAGCAGTTTAACAAGGCAGCTCACCACCTTCTCAAGGGCAATTAGTGATGAGCAATAAATGCTGGCCTAGCCAGCGAAGCTCACATCCCATGAAAGAATAAAAACTAAATGGACAAAAGAGCTGAATTCCAGGGTGAGGTGAAAATGACTGCCCTTGACATCAAGGCAGCATTTCACCAAATGTAGCATCAAGGAGCCCTAGCAAAATTGAAGTAAATGGGAATCAGTGGGAAAAATCTACACTGGTTGGAGTCATACCCAGTACAAAGGAAGATGCATGTGGTTGTTGGAGGCCAATCATCTCAGCCCCAGGACACTGCTGCAGGAGTTCTTCAGGGCAGTCTCCTAGGTCCAACTATCTTCAGCTGCTTCATCAATGACTTTCCCTCCATCATAAGGTCAGAAGTGGGGATGTTCGCTGATAATTGCACAGTGTTCAGTACCATTTATAACTCCTCAGATACTGAAGCAGTCCATGCCCGCATGCATCAAGACCTGGACAACATTCAGGCTTGGGCTCATAAGTAGCAAGTAACATTAGAGTCATAGAGCCATTTACGGCACAGAAGACATTCGCACCACGCAAGCAATGACTATCTTCAATAAGACAGAATCTAATCATTTCCCCTTGATGTTCAACAGCACCACCATCGCTGAAACCCCACCATCAACATCCTGGTGGTTACCACTGACCAGAAACTTAACTGGACCAGCCATATTAATACTGTGACTACAACAGCAGGTCAGAGGATGGGAATTCTGCTGCGAGTAACTCACCTCCTGACTCCCCAAAGCCTGTCCACCATCTACAAGGCACAAGTCAGGAGTGTAATGGAATACGCCACACTTGCCTGGAAAAGTGCAGCTACAACACTCAAGAAGCTCGACAGCATCCAGGACAAAGCAGCCTACTTGTTTGGCACCTCATTCACCACCTTAAATATTCACTCCCTCTACCACTGACACAGTGGCAACAGTATGTACCATCTACAAGATGCGCTGCAGCAACTCACCAAGCCTCCTTCAATAGTACGTTCCAAACCCACAACCTCTACAACCTAGAAGGACAAGGGCAGCAGGCACATGGGAACACCACCACCTGCAAGTTCCCCTCCAAGCCACACAGCATCCTGACTTGGAACTATCTCTCTGTTCCTTCATTGTTGGTGGGTCAAAAACCTGGAATTCCATTCCTAACTGCATTGTGCAGCAGATTAAGAAGGCAACTCACCACCACCTTCTCAAGGGTAATTAGGGATGAGCAACAAATGCTGTCCTTGTTGAAAATTGTAGGTTGGGCATCAAATCAGAGTTAGCCGCTGACTTGACTTCATGATCTGTCTGCTCTGCATACATCTGGCACGTGCACATCTAACCGCGATAACCCCCTGAACAACATAGTGTTCAGCACAATGTGTCCTTGAAATGGGTGGGAGTGGCACAGATACCATTTTTATACCAAACTGGCAGTAGTAGCGCTGAAATCACTAGTGTTACTCAGCTGAATTTTGCAACCAATATCTTTGCAAGTATCAATGCAAGTCAGCAAGAGTTATGCTATGATACCTTTGGTTCAATTTAATTAGGTCTTATTTAACTTAAAAATAGGACAACACGAATCTTGTTCATTCAAATGCGATCTGACCTAATTAATTGACATTTTAATCAACATGGTCATCTTATACTTGATTGGAGGTTATGCTTTCTTGTCATTGCTTTCACAATATCTCTCCCCCTTCCCCAGCACTTACACACTCTCTGTCAGTGCTGTACTTAAAAAGGTCATATAGGTGGAACAGAACCAAATCCACTTAGAAACTTTTAACCATTCCATCCTGGCTACATTTTGCAAATACCGGAAAATATCATAATAACTAATGCATACATTGTTTATGATGTGATGGCAACATAATATGATAAGATGGGAGGAACAGATTATCAAGATCCAACTATTGCAATAAAAACAGAAGATGCTGCCGATAACACCCACTGGTCCGTCAGCAGCAAATAGGCTAATATTTCAAGTATGTGCCTTTCTTCAGAACTACTGTTCAATATTTCATCGGTTCATTGTGAAAGGCGCAATGATATTTTTACAATTTCCTTTCAGGATATAAGAATATAAGAAATAGGAGCAGGAGTAGACCCTTTAGTCCTACTCTGCCATTCTGTAAGATTATGGCAGATTTTTTACATCAACTCTGCTTTCCCATCATATCCCAATATCCCTTTAGTGCCCAAAAGTCTATCAAACTGAGTCTTGAATATACTTAACAACTGAGCATTCACAGCTCTCTGGGGTAGAAGATTCAAGATTCACTACCCTCTAGTTGAAGAAATTTCTCCTCATCTCAGTCTCCTGAGATTATGACCCCTAGTTCCATTCTCTCCAGCCAGCTTACTTTTCTAATCGGCTTGTTTAAATTTGTGATATGCTAGTGTAGCCATTCTGTAACCTCTTTGAAAAGTTTATTTGTAGACCCATTCTGCTCTGAAACACCACTGTAACACCACAGGGTTACGTCTAGAATGTTTGCTGCAACACAAGCACCAACAAGGCATAGTAAGTCATATATCCAAATTTGCTGATGATACAAAGTTAGGCAGCATTGTAGACAGTCTAGATGATAGCATAAAATTGCAAAGAGATATTGACAGACTCGGTGAGTGGGCAAAACTGTGGCAGATGGATTTCAATGTGGGCAAGTGAGAGGTTATCCATTTTGGACCAAAAAAGGATAGAGCAGCGTACTTTCTAAAAGGGAAGAGGTTAAGTACAGTGGATCTCCAAAGAGACTTGGGGGTTCAGCAGCATAGATCTTTAAAATGCCACGAGCAAGTGCAGAAAATAATCAAAAAGGCTAATGGAATGCTAGCCTTTATATCCACAGGATTAGAGTATAAAGACACAGAGGTTATGCTGCAGCTGTACAAAACCCTGGTTAGACCCCCACTTGGAGTACTGTGAGCAGTTCTGGGCATCACACCTTAGGAAGGATATTTTGGGTTGGAGGGAGTGCAACGTAGAATGATACCTGGACTACAGGGGTTAAATTACGAGGAGAGATTACACAAATTAGGCCTGTTTTCACTAGAATTTAGAAGGTTAAGGGGTGATCTGATTGAAGTCTTCAAGATATTAACAGGAAAAGACAGGCTAGATAAAGATAAACTATTTCCACTGGTTGTAGATTCTAAAACTAGGGGGATTAGTCTAAAAATTAGGACCAGACCGTTCAGGAGAGATGTTAGGAAGCACTTCTTCATGCAAAGGATGGTAGAGGTTTGGAACTCTCTCCCACAAACAGCAGTTGAAGCTAGAACAGTTGTTAAACCTGCCAAAGGCAGGTATATGGAGTTAGGCTGCGGATCAGCCAGGATCTCAGTGAATGGCGGGACAGGCTCGAGGGGCTGAATGGCCTACTCCTGTTCCTATCTTCCTATGTTCCTAAGGCAGCCTTCTCACTTTAATCTTTGGATTTTAGAGTTAGAAGTATTACATTTCTTGCACCAGACAATAACCTTCAGTGTGATGATCTCATTCCGTTGCTAGTGACATCATTCTCTGTATATAACATGGTAAATTGGCCTTCAAACCACTTTAACACAGGAACACTAAGCTTTGAAGCTATGGGTAGAGAAAGGCATTTGGAAATTCTGTATTGTATCATTCTGCATTTAATATCCTATTTAAATATTTAAAAATAAAGAGTTGCAGGCATTTTTGGAAATTTATTCCATCACATAATTAAACAGCACAGAAGACAATCATTCAGCCTCATCGTTCCTATGTCGGCTCTTTGAAAGAGCAATCCAATTAGTCCCGCTCCTCTCCCCTTTCCCTGCAAACTTTTCTTTTTCAAGTAGATGACCAATGCCCTTCTAAAATGTATTTTATTTCTCCTGCATCTTGGGCAAGGGGCAGAATTTAGTGAAGCCATGAGGAGTGGGAATAGAGGCATGGGAGGGATGGGCGGGGGGGGGTGAGTGGTGCAGGGGGAGTCCGGAGAATAGCGACGGATGGACCCACCTGGAAATCTGACATTGTGACGTCGGTTCCAGATTTAGGCAGCAGCGGGAAAGCTCCAAGGCAGTGTCGCCCTGACATGATGGGACTGCCATTTAAGTTGCTGAATAGCTCGTTGTAATGTATTTGCATGGAACTGATTGCAGTTCATTCGGAGATTTGGACTTAAGTCAATGGCGGGTGGGCCTCACGTGCCTTTGGATTACCAGCTGTTGAAAGGTGGTGGCACCGAGGTGAAGCTTCAGTGCCGACACTGGAAGGCAGACACGGGAAGCAGTGGATAGAGGAAGATGGGGGAGCAGATGCCATTGTCAGCCTGCAATGCTGTGCACTCTGCACAGATGGGCTTGATCTCAGATGCGAGGGACCGGTGGCCATAGTACTGGGTGCTGGGCTCTTTCAGGGGTGGACACTGAGGGCCATTAGCACGTATTCCGAGGGGAGTAGCAAAGGTAAAAATGCTAAGGCAAGTTCGTCTCTGCAAGGACTGCAGCTCTCCAGGGAGGATCTCACTGACTTATACGCATGATGCAGGATGGGTTGCAACCTATGGGCTTTGGTGGTCACCCTATGCCAATGGCCCTGAAGATCATTGAGGCATTTACACATCTAGCTCTTTCAAGGGATCCACCGGGGACACGTGTGGGGTCTCCCAGGCTACATCCCACCATTGCATGAAGGAGGTGACCAATGCCCTGTTCAAGAGGGTCGGTGATTATGTGCGCTACCAGACCAACCATGACAGTCAGGCCGAGAGGGCCATTGTACTCGGGGCCACCACTGGATTTTCCCAGGTGCAAGGTGTGATAGGTTGCATGCATGTGGCCGTCAAGGTTCCTACAGAGCAGCTAGCAGCCTTCATGAACAGGAAGGGCTTCTATTCCATCAATGTTCAATTGGTTTGCAACCATTGAAAGTGTTTCCTGCAGGTGTGTGCCCTCTTCCTGGGAAGCAGCCATGACGTCTACATACTCCGGCAGTCCCAGTTTTTCAGAACTCCCACGCGCCTTCAGGGATGGATTCCTGGGACAAGGACTATCGTGGTGGTCTGCTGTGCTCTGCACAATCTAGCACTGCAGAGGGGGGAAGCCTTGCATGAAGAGGATGTGATTGATTGCCAGTCCTCAACCGACAAGGAGAATGTGGAGGAGGAAGATGAGCAGGCAGTACTGGATATTGAACCCCTTGCACCGAAGGCCAAGCACATTGAGCAATGGGCACGAGAGGCAAGAGACAATCTCATACATTCCCACTTCCTGCCACCATGATGCCCTCTTAAAGTGAACGCAATAAAGACTCACCTCACTGTATTCACTCTGTCTCCTCCTTTCCATCTCGATTCCATGCCTAGCTAAACCATGCACTCTGGCACATCTGAGACACTTACCAAACGCGGCCTGTGTCTACAATGGCAGATCAATGATGCAACAAGAGTGAAAGCAGCAGTTCACAATTCAGGCATGAAAGAATGAGCATTTTACAACAATTAATTGTATTCATGACAAAGGTTTATTAAACAATATAAATGGCAAATGAAAAACACCCGTGAAACTCTAAGTGGTACACTTCTTTTTACGTTTACGAGTGCTTCTACGAGGTATGGCCCCTGTGCTATCAGCTGCGCTGGAGGCAGGCTGATCAGGCTATTCGTTGGCCTGGGATAACTTCGATGGGTGTCCTCTGGCTGCCTGAGGCCTCGAGGGCCCCAACTGCCTGAGAGGTTGCTGCACAGGTGCAGGAGCCTCCTCGGTCATCGTGGTTACTGCAGTTGGTCTCACTGGCGGAGTGGCTGAGGAGTGGCTGTCCATACTCAGATGGTCCTGAGGGGAGCCTGCAGCTTTGGAAGTCAGCCTCTCCTCCTCCTTTTTAAGGCTCACTTGAAGTTCCTTGCTGACCAGAGAAGGGCGAGGAGCTGGAGAAGATTCTAGGGGCCTTGTATCCCAATGGCCAGCCTTTGACTTACCATGGTAGGTCAAATACAGGCAGTACAAAGAACTAGCACAGAATGAAGGAATCATGACTACTGCAAGGAAAATGAACATTCACCTACATGATGCACTATCTGTGGTTGCACAGCAGCTGCACATTGAGGGTGTGGAATTCCCTTACGGTTCACAAGAGGCGCATGCAAAGCAACGTGTGTAGTCAAAAGAACCCTACACCATGGGGAAACCTGCAATCTGTGCAAATGCTTGGGCTCACTTCGCCCGCTTGTCTGTGCAAGAATGAGATGAAGCTCTCTTTCTGTATAGAGAGCCTCAGTGAAACTGCAAGATGTTGCTTGTATCTTCTGCAGCTTCCAGGAAGAAGCTAGATGCAAAAAGTATGACATGCCCGACTACGCACTGCTCCAACCTCACTTGACTGCTCGCCATTCCCTCCCACTGCTCCCTCCCCCACCGGTCTGCTCGCTGCTTGCACATCCCCCATTGCCAGTCACTCAGCCCCCTGCTCACTTCTCCCCCCGCTGCTCGCTCCCCCCCACCGCTTGCTTCCTCGCTCGAGCTCACCCCTTTGCTCGATTCCCCCGCCCCCCCCATCACCACTTGCTTTGCTGCCTGACTCCCCCACTCGCCGTACAATCCTCCCATCACTACTCATTTTGTCGCTCAACTCTCCGCTCGCCGCTTAATTCCCCCCTATCGTGGCTTGGACCCCCGCGCACCGCCCAATCAGCCTTGTCACCATTCACCTTGCCACTTGATCACCCCATTGCTGCTCTGCACCCCGTAGCTCCCTTCTCACCGGACCCCGCCACTCACTTCTCCCCCCGCCGCTCGCTTCTCCTCTGCCACTCGCTTCTCCTCCCTACTCTTCACTTCTCCCCCCCACCGACTTGCTTCTCCCTCTGCCGCTCACTTCTCCCCACCACTCGCTCGTCACGTGATGGTGTAAAGCACATAGTGACATCAACAACATAAGTATATGGTGACATCAACAACATAAGTGCATGGTGACATCAGCACGTGCATGCACAGATTAATGCTGACAAGCTACAAATGTGGATGCTCTTGGGGTGATATAGGCCATCAGTCTGCATTGTCAGGAGACACAGTGTTTATTTTTACACAATTCCCAAAATGGTCCCAAACTCACCCACACACATTCACTCACACACCCTTAGACAAGAATAGATAGAGAGAAAAGGGTAGGAAGTAGTTCAAAATGAGATAGGTTTTCGTAGTTTATGGTAAACCTGTTGCATCTTCTCAGGAGGGCCATCTCTTTTAAAGGTACAGGCCTGGGTATTTGTAGTCTTGAACTTGTTGAGGTTTTGTAGATTTCTGATCATTTAGACTTCAGATTGGAGGTAGTGGTTAAGTTCTCTACTGCAGCAAGTTGAAATGTAGAATTAGCAGCAGGGTTTCTTCTTTGTGCTGATCCAATCTCACAGCCTTTGGCTGGACTGACTTGATCTCCCTCTCTCTCCAGAGGGCTATCTTTTTAAGGTAAAAATCCATCACATTAGAGTTTCTGTTAGTTAACACATCACCCTCCCCCCTGATGTGACCACACAATGGACCAGGATATGGATACCATGGCTATCGATTAAGGTTTGAATGGGGACCATTCTGTTAGCATGGTACTATTTCACACCTATTCAATTTTGGTTTGGGCTGTGAGTCTGTCTGTCTCCAGGATCCTTTGTTAGTTCATTCATGTCGATAAGAGTCGTTAATATGTAATAGAGCTCCTTTCAATTTCAAAAGGGTTCTCCCCAGAGCTATTTCAGACAAGGATAACGAGTTCTATATTTTCAAATAGGGATGTCGATTTTCCAGTACAGGAGGGGTCACATGACGACTACTCCATTTTGACTGTGCTACCAATGTCCAGGTTTTTGTGGTTTTGTTCAACAGTTGACTTTTTAAATTCATAATTCTTCCATTTCATTGTTTATTTAATCATGGCTCCTTCTGTGCATGACAGTCAGCAAGTACAGGATATAAAAAAAAGAAAACAGATCTTCTCAGTGGCTATATTTTTAGTAGTAAAGTGAAGATGATACATAATGTCCCACTAGGCCCTATACTACACTATGGATACTTCCCAATGCTGTTTGTGGTATCTGCAAAAAGTTTACTTTCATAGTTAAGCCCAAACTTCCTATAAACCAAAACTAGGCCTTATTACAGAATGATACAGCACAGAAGGAGGCCATTTGGCCCATCATGCTTGCGCCGGCTCTTTGAAACAACTATTCAGTTAGACTGAAGCCCTGCTCTTTTCCCATGGCCCTGCAAATTTTTCCCCTTCAAGTAATTAATTCTTTAATTCTAAATTTCAAAATTATGTCCTGTACATGAAATTCTAAATCATTAATATAGATCAAGAAAAGCAATGGTCCTAATACTGACCAGAATGATCAATTAATTTTTTTTTGGTGCTTTTGGTTCAGGATGAATGTTGACCAAGATACCAGGAGAACTCCTTGCTCTACTTCAAATAGTAGCATGGAATCTTTTATGATCACTGAGGAGGGCGACCAATTCTGTTTAATGTCTCATCAGAACAGTGGCACAATACAGCATTGCTTCAGAACTGCATCCAAATGTCAGACTAGAATATGTGCTTAAGTCTGTATTGGATTTGGTCTCACAACCTTCTGACTCAGCAAGAATGTTACCAAACTAAGCCAAGATAGTACTTAAAGGAACAAATCTATAATATCATAAAATTCATAATACAACAATTATGGAATTTGAAAATGGACAGATCTCACTCTGCCACACCCTGTATGTCAGGTTGATAAATGAATGCAAGGTGTTGAATTCGAATTGGCCAGGCATTTTCATTTAAATGGACTGAGAGAGAGAAAATTAGTAATTGAGATTTTCTATGCTATTCTTGCTCACAACTAGCATCTTGACACGTAGCAACACTGAGGGGAACATGGCAACAGGCCATTTGCTTGTTCTTTCAGCTAGTAGTGCATGCTACAACAGGACATAAAAATAAATAATTGGGAAAAAATAAAAAGAGGAAAAAAAACAATTGAAAAGTGTAGAGAAGACAAAACAAAATATCACAGAACTAGCCACAAGCATGGAGTCCCAATAAACCACAGGTTTGATTACTGGAAAGAGAGGAAAGCCTTAACATGAGAAGATGCATGGTGAAAAAAAGCACTGATTGAGAATAGTTGAGAAAAAGCCTTTTAGATACTATAAAGGACTACATACCAGTAAATCTTGTGCAAATTCAATGAGACTGGGCCGTAATTAGAGACGGATCAGAAAACACATAAAGTGAGGGATTAATAAATTATCCACGTTGATAATTCAAATGAGGGGTGAAGAACCTCAATGTTTTAGGAATGCTAAAGGATTCCTTGTGCTGTGTCAAAGTAGTACAAATGGCTCGATAATCAACTTTGTTTTTGGAATGTGGCTAATAACAAAAAGCTGACAGCAGCTAATTGCAGGATTTTGTTGTTCCTCAGTAATGCCAGCTATTAAAAGCACAATGTGCAGCTCAAAGCTGAAAATCCTACCACAAAATTCCATTGCAGGCATCAGACCAATGGATCAATGGTTAAAATGGAATTTGAAAGCTAAATGCCAAAAATATGTGTGAGTGAGGACAAGGTCAAGCACCGAATCCTGTGAGAGTGGTGGGAATACTAACAAGATTAATGTTTTTCTGCAATACATTATGTTCGCTTTTGAATTACTTGTATTAAAGGAAAATGTGCACTAATGCTCTGTTATTCATTAAGATTATAGTCACATGAGGTCATGGGACAAGGTGTTGCATCTCTGCCCCTGATCACACTAAATAACACCCCAGTGGAAGTGGTTAGCGAATTCTGCTACCTTGGGTCCACGGTGATAGACAATCTGTCTTTTGATGCAGAGCTCGATACAGGCATGGGGAAAGCAGCTACCACCTTTGGCCGACTCGTGAAACGCGCATGGGCTAACATCAAGCTGACCCTTAGGACCAAGCTAATGGTTTATAAGGCCTGTGTTCTCAGCACCTTGCTGTATGACTCTGAAACAAGAAGCTCAATAATTTCCATCTTCATTGTCTACGGAGCATTATGGGTATATCCTGGCAGGACAAAATCACAAATGCGCCAGTTCTCTCAAAGGCAGAGCTCCTACGTGTGTTGGCACTAATCAAACAGAGGCGGCTTTGGTGAATTGGACATGACCGCAGGATGGAAGACGATCGCATACCCAAGGACCTCTGTATGGTGAGGTAGCCAGGGCCAGACGACCAAAGCTCTGCTTCATGGGTACTTGCAAGCATGGCGTGAAGGCCCTTACTGTCAACTATCACACCTCTGAGTCACTAGCTGGTGAAAGAGGGAAATGGCGATACATCCTGTGGACTGGTGTGCACTACCAGGACAACCAGTTGCTACAGCAGCCTGGCAACAGGCAACGACGTCAAAAATAACAACTCACAGCATCACTTGGCAGCGTCACATGCAGCACTTGTGGCAGAACCTGCCTCTCAAGGATTGGCCTTCACAGCCATCAGCAAATGTGCACCAAGAGAAGACACCCCACCTAAATGGATTGTTTGCTGCGTGTCCATCATCTTTCATAGATGGAAAGATGCCAACCAGACACACAGGAAAGAAAACAGTTACAATTGCTCACGTCCTTAATCAAATCATTTAGACTTGCACAGTCATGTAGGGCCAAGGAGGTGTGATGTTATGTTCTAGGGTGGGTATTGCTTTGAAGGATTTGTAATTCATTTGAAGGTGGGGGAGAAAGAGTTATAGCAATGGTGACAAAGCTAGACTGTGTCAACCAGATGAGAAGACCTCATTGACAAGTTGAGTTCAGAAGTTCCTTGTAACTGTCACTGAGGAGTCCTCTGATTAATGGTCTTCAAGGTGCTCTGCTTTGTAATCTTCTCCCTCCAATGCAGCAAGGGTCACCTCCAAAAGATCTCCATATCTAGGCCTTTTGGGCTGCCAGAGTTACGTGGAGCACAGCATTGCTACAGTGATACAGGATTCATGCTCTGGAGAATATTGCAACATCCCTCCTGATCTATCAAGGCAGCAAAAACGTCCCTTTAATACCTCTTTGGTTCTCTCTATGACAATTCTGATTGAGTTAAGTCCCTTGCAACATTCCTCAACTGCTGTTCTTGAACTTCTTAGAGGGGTCATTTCCATGGTAAGAAGGGACATCTGTTCACGACTGTCTCCCTTGAAGAGTTTATGGAGGAAAGAATTACTGAGGATGAAAGCATGATGACAACTTCCAGAAAAATTGCCCTTGACGTGAAGGATTTTTTGCACGTGGTCACACACAATCTGGATACTCATCAAGTAGTATAACTTAAAATTAAGAAAGTTTAGAAGGTAGCAGGCAGGAACTTGTAATTTTATGTAGGTGCATTCTATTGCACTATGTACTATGGTGAACCTTGCAATGAAACTGTATGGTCCTATCAGAATGTTGCCCAGATTTTCTAAATAACTGTCAGTTACCTGCCGAATACATGTTTGGATATCCTGGATACCTGGATGATATTGCACAGATTCCTGTTGACTGCTTGAAATGAGCTAGTGGCATAAAAATCAAGTTCTGCTTACCATGTTCTTAGCCGCAGACATATTTATCTGGGCAAATGAACTGCAGGTATTCACATCGTAATTAGCACAGGTCCCCTATTCTGCCTTGTGGAAATAGATAAATCTGGAAAATAAATGCTAGCATCGGTAATGGTGACCATGAAACTATTGGATTGTTGTAAAAACCCAACTGATTCACTAATGTTCTTTTGGGAAGGAAACATACCTTCCTTACCTAATCTAGCCAATATGTGACTCTAAATGCACAGCAATGTGAATGGCTCTTAGCTGACCTCTGAAAGCCACTCAGTTGTATCAAACTGCTACAAAGAAATATATTAAGAATAAAACTGGAAGGACCAATTGCCTTTGATCTAAACGTCAGATTTGAATATGACAAATGCTGAACCTGCCCAGTTGATCTTGCAAACTCCTGCTCACTAACATCTGGCAACTTGGGCCAAAGTTGGGAGAGCTGTATCACAGACTAGTCAAGCACCAGCTTGGCGTAGTTATACTCACAGAATCACATCTATTGTAATGTATTTGTATATTATGCTAATGACATAATGACAGGATGATGGAATGACGTTAATAAACACTTCATTGAACTGACCACGCTTGGTGTCCATTTTCTCTACTAGTCCCACCTAAGCATACTACAGAAAAGGGAGACAAGGATGGAATGAAAGTCCGTAAATATAGGCAGCAAACAGCAGCAGGGATTGCAGTTAACAAGATTGCAGTTCCCAGTGACCTACCTGCTTGGATGGCAGAGACTTTGGCTGGATAAGCCTGAGCCTTAAACTGTGTCCTCAGTTGAATGGGACGCTGCAGGGTCCTAATGTGTATCAGTTTGAAAATGCTAATTTGGGTAACAGAATATTTTCAACCACCAGCTAAACTGGTTTTAGGTATCACTGTTAAGGACAGCTGCAGTAAAGTGTTACTGTGAATTTGGAAACGGGTCAATATGACTGTGCCCACGGGATACATCAGAAGGCTAGGAACATATGAGAGGACTCAAGAGCCATTCAGTTCGTATATTGAATGAATGGGCATGTCTTTCAGAGCTAAGAACATTTTGGAACTTGAAGGTGAAAGTGAAAAGGTCAAGACCCAGAATAAGACAATTCTTGAGCACAAGAAAGCAATTTTTCTAACGGAAATTGGCCTGGAAGTGTATGGCATGCTAACAAACCTTCTTGGACCCAACAAGGCAAAAGATGTGCCATTCAAAATAATAGTCACCAAGTTGGAGGAACATTTCAACCGTAAGCCACTAGAGTAGGCGGAAAGCTATAAATTTGGAACCAGAAATCAGAAAAGTAGTGAAAGAGTTGGTGAGTACATTGTGGCGCTGAAGAATTTATCATTATATTGCAACTTTGGCCATGCATTACAGGACAGATTCATGTGTGGATTTGTAGGCAAAAGAATCCAATCAACGTTACTAAATGCACAAAATCTTACATTTGAGCAAGGGTGTAAGATAGCTTTTTCTATGGAGATGGCATCAAAGAATATTCTGGAATTTTATTCTATGCCAGTGACAAGTACAGCTTCTGGCCACTGTTAGGAGCTTTCCACCAACACTAAAGTGGAGAGTCCTAGTCAGAAGAGTGAAGGTGATACCAGTTTAGTGTCTTGTTATCGCTGTAAGAGCAACCACATGGCACAAGCATGTCAGTACAGAAACGCCAAGTCCTTTAATTGCCAAAAGAAAGGCCATATTGCAACTTCATGCCGAGCAAAGGCCAAAGCGGAAAAAGGGAACGCATTCTAGTGGTAATGGAAAACAATGATGCCTTAAGGTTGGAGTTCACAATCTCGAAGTGAATCCAGGTGCCTAAGTGAAGAGGAGCTAAGGCTGCACAGCATTTATGCCACTAGAAATATCTCAGATGATAGAGACTTTTGTACAAAGGTGTTGGTAAATCATCAGTACATCAAAATGTGCAAAAATGCGGTTGCAGATTGCTTCATTATGAGTAGAGATATATACAGAACAAATTCAGTGATGTACCTCTGACTGAGCGCACAGTTCAGTCAAAAACCTACTCTGGAGAAGTGTTAGATATGGAGACCAGCAGCTCTTTTACTGAGCAGCGCCACTGCAGAGGCGGTGGCTGCTGCCAGTAATGGACCCACTGGAGGCCTTGGATCATCGAGGGACCCAGGCCACAGCTGAGTCAAGTCAGGAGGGATTTTACGGGGGGGGGGGGGGAGGTCACAGGGGTGGGGTTCCTAGGGGTGGCGGTTGGCAGCAAGGGCAAGGGAGTGGCTCTCAGCAGGCCCCTCTACTTCCCGATACCGGGTCCCTCGATGAGGCACTAAGCGCCCATGAACGAGGGACCCCCAGAGCCGGCAAGGAACCCGTATAGGTTTGCTTGGCGTACTCCCCATCTGGTGACAGGCTCGCCTGCCGCTGGGCTAATACAAGCAGCAGCGGGATGAGGCCCTTAGTTGGGCATTAATTGCCCATGGACTTAATTGGGGTGAAGATGGGAAGGTGGCAGGGCAGGGCAGGGACCCTGCCACCAACCCACCCAATTAAATGCTTTCCCTGCCTGCAAACTCGCCAAAAGGGAGAGCACAAAACTCCCCCAATGGGGTTATACTCCTACACAAAGCTGCCCGATGGTATGAAGTCTTCTCCAACAATCTTCCAAGCTACAATGAATACGATTTTGCAAGGAGTGTCTCATTGCTTGTGAAAGCAGGCTGATGTGTTGTTCATGACTGCAACGAAGGATGAAAATCTTCAAGTGTTGGATGAAATATTAAAAAGGCTCAATGACCACAATGTGAAGTTGAAAAGGAGCAAGTGTACTTTCGTGCAATCCGAGGTAGTGAACCTTGGCCTGAAAATCAATGGAAAAAGGACTACAGCCAGTGAAAAAGATAGAGGCAATCGTCAATGCTGGAGCTGGATGAACTTCGGATCATTCGGGAGGCGGAGGGGGTTATTGAGAGGAGTTATGGGGAGGTAGTCACACCTCAGGTAAAAGAAGTAGGTAGATGGGTTACCGTCAGGGGAAGGAGAGGGAACCAGCAGACAGTGTAGGGATCCCCTGTGGCCGTTTCCCTCAACAACAGGTATACCGTTTTGGATACTGTTGCGGGGGACGACTTACCAGGGGTAAGCAATGGGGTACAGGTATCTGGCACAGAGTCTGTCCCTGTTGCTCAGAAGGGAAGGAGGAAGAGGAGCAGAGCATTAGTCATTGGGGACTCCATAGTTAGGGGAACAGATAGGAGGTTCTGTGGGAACGAGAGAGACTCACGGTTGATGTGTTGCCTCCCAGGTGCCAGGGTTCGTGATGTCTCGGATCGTGTTTTTGGGACCCTTAAGGGGGAGGGGGAGCAGCCCCAAGTCGTGGTCCACATAGGCACCAACGACATAGGTAGGAAGAGAGATGGGGATTTAAGACAGAAATTCAGGGAGCTAGGGTGGAAGCTTAGAGTGAGAACAAACAGAGTTGTTATCTCTGGGTTGTTGCCCGTGCCACGTGATAGCGAAGCGAGGAATAGGGAGAGAGAGGAGTTGAACACGTGGCTGCAGGGATGGTGCAGGAGGGAGGGTTTTGGTTTCCTGGATAATTGGGGCTCTTTCTGGGGTAGGTGGGACCTCTACAAACAGGATGGTCTTCACCTGAACCAGAGGGGTACCAATATCCTGGGGGGGAGATTTGCTAGTGCTCTTCGGGGGGGGTTTAAACTAATTCAGCAGGGGAATGGGAACCTAAATTGTAGTGCCAGTGTACAGGATGTTGAGAGTAGTGAGGTCAGGGATAAGGTTACAAGGACGCAAGAGGGCACTGGCAAGAAAGAACCTGATTTAAAGTGTGTCTACTTCAACGCCAGGAGCATCCGGAATAAGGTGGATGAGCTTGCAGCATGGGTTGGTACCTGGGATCTCGATGTTGTGGCCATTTCGGAGACATGGGTAGAGCAGGGGCAGGAATGGATGTTGCAGGTTCCGGGATTTAGATGTTTCAGTAAGAACAGAGAAGATGGTAAAAGAGGGGGGGTGTGGCATTGTTAATCAAGGAGAGTATTACAGCGACAGAAAGGACATTTGAGGACTCGTCTACTGAGGTAGTATGGGCCGAGGTTAGAAACAGGAGAGGTGAGGTCACCCTGTTGGGAGTCTTTTATAGACCTCCGAATAGTTCCAGAGACGTAGAGGAAAGGATAGCGAAGATGATTCTCGACAGAGGCGAGAGTAACAGGGTAGTTGTTATGGGGGACTTTAACTTTCCAAATATTGACTGGAAATACTATAGTTCGAGTACTTTAGATGGGTCAGTTTTTGTCCAGTGTGTGCAGGAGGGTTTTCTAACACAGTATGTAGACAGGCCAACCAGGGGCGATGCCACATTGGATTTGGTACTGGGTAATGAACCCGGCCAGGTGTTAGATTTAGATGTAGGTGAGCACTTTGGTGATAGTGATCACAATTCGGTTAGGTTTACCTTAGCGATGGGCAGGGACAGGTATATGCCGCAGGGCAACAATTATAGCTGGGGGAAAGGAAATTATGATGCGATTAGGCAAGATTTAGGATGCGTAGGATGGGGAAGGAAACTGCAGGGGATGGGAACAATCGAAATGTGGAGCTTATTCAAGGAGCAGCTACTGCATGTCCTTGATAAGTATGTACCTGTCAGGCAGGGAGGAAGTTGTCGAGCGAGGGAGCCGTGGTTTACTAAAGAAGTTGAAGCGCTTGTCAAGAGAAAGAAGAAGGCTTATGTTAGGATGAGACGTGAAGGCTCAGTTAGGGCGCTTGAGAGTTACAAGCTAGCCAGGAAGGATCTAAAGGGAGAGCTAAGAAGAGCAAGGAGAGGACACGAGAAGTCATTGGCGGATAGGATCAGGGAAAACCCTAAGGCTTTCTATAGGTATATCAGGAATAAAAGAATGACTAGAGTTAGATTAGGGCCAATCAAGGATAGTAGTGGGAAGTTGTGTGTGGAATCAGAGGAGATAGGGGAAGCGTTAAATGAATATTTTGCGTCAGTATTTACAGTAGAGAAAGAAAATGTTGTCGAGGAGAATACTGAGATTCAGGCTACCAGGCTAGATGGGATTGAGGTTCACAAGGAGGAGGTGTTAGCAATTTTGGAAAGTGTGAAAATAGATAAGTCCCCTGGGCCAGATGGGATTTATCCTAGGATTCTCTGGGAAGCCAGGGAGGAGATTGCAGAGCCTTTGTCCTTGATCTTTATCTCGTCATTGTCGACAGGAATAGTGCCGGAAGACTGGAGGATAGCAAATGTTGTCCCCTTGTTCAAGAAGGGGAGTAGAGACAGCCCTGGTAATTATAGACCTGTGAGCCTTACTTCGGTTGTGGGTAAAATGTTGGAAAAGGTTATAAGAGACAGGATTTATAATCATCTTGAAAAGAATAAGTTCATTAGCGATAGTCAGCACGGTTTTGTGAAGGGTAGGTCGTGCCTCACAAACCTTATTGAGTTTTTCGAGAAGGTGACCAAACAGGTGGATGAGGTGTATATGGATTTCAGTAAGGCGTTTGATAAGGTTCCCCACGGTAGGCTATTGCAGAAAATACGGAAGTATGGAGTTGAAGGTGATTTAGAGCTTTGGATCAGAAATTGGCTAGCTGAAAGAAGACAGAGGGTGGTGGTTGATGGCAAATGTTCATCCTGGAGTTTAGTTACTAGTGGTGTACCGCAAGGATCTGTTTTGGGGCCACTGCTGTTTGTCATTTTTATAAATGACCTGGAAGAGGGTGTAGAAGGGTGGGTTAGTAAATTTGCAGATGACACTAAGGTCGGTGGAGTTGTGGATAGTGCCGAAGGATGTTGTAGGGTACAGAGGGACATAGATAGGCTGCAGAGCTGGGCTGAGAGATGGCAAATGGAGTTTAATGCGGAAATGTGTGAGGTGATTCACATTGGAAGGAGTAACAGGAATGCAGAGTACTGGGCTAATGGGAAGATTCTTGGTAGTGTAGATGAACAGAGAGATCTTGGTGTCCAGGTACATAAGTCCCTGAAGGTTGCTACCCAGGTTAATAGGGCTGTTAAGAAGGCATATGGTGTGTTAGCTTTTATTAGTAGTGGGGATCGAGTTTCGGAGCCACGAGGTCATGCTGCAGCTGTACAAAACTCGGGTGCGGCCGCACCTGGAGTATTGCGTGCAGTTCTGGTCACCGCATTATAGGAAGGATGTGGAAGCTTTGGAAAGGGTGCAGAGGAGATTTACTAGGATGTTGCCTGGTATGGAGGGA
Organism: Heterodontus francisci; assembly: GCF_036365525.1. Classification (NCBI taxonomy): domain Eukaryota; kingdom Metazoa; phylum Chordata; class Chondrichthyes; order Heterodontiformes; family Heterodontidae; genus Heterodontus; species Heterodontus francisci. Next base: position 33,705,418 of record NC_090383.1, read on the forward strand.
AGGTCTTACGAGGAAAGGCTGAGGGACTTGAGGTTGTTTTCGTTGGAGAGAAGGAGGAGGAGAGGTGACTTAATAGAGACATATAAGATAATCAGAGGGTTAGATAGGGTGGATAGTGAGAGTCTTTTTCCTCGGATGGTGATGGCAAACACGAGGGGACATAGCTTTAAGTTGAGGGGTGATAGATATAGATTAGATTAGATATACAGCACTGAAACAGGCCCTTCGGCCCACCGAGTCTGTGCCGACCATCAACCACCCATTTTATACTAATCCTACACTAATCCCATATTCCCAACAAACATCCCCACCTGTCCCTATATTTCCCTACCACCTACCTATACTAGTGACAATTTATAATAGCCAATTTACCTATCAACCTGCAAGTCTTTTGGCTTGTGGGAGGAAACTGGAGCACCCGGAGAAAACCCACGCAGACACAGGGAGAACTTGCAAACTCCACACAGGCAGTACCCGGAATCGAACCCGGGTCCCTGGAGCTGTGAGGCTGCGGTGCTAACCACTGCGCCACTGTGCCGCCCATCTGACAGATGTCAGAGGTAGTTTCTTTACTCAGAGAGTAGTAGGGGCGTGGAACGCCCTGCCTGCAGCAGTAGTAGACTCGCCAACTTTAAGGGCATTTAAGTGGTCATTGGATAGACATATGGATGAAAATGGAATAGTGTAGGTCAGATAGTTTCACAGGTCGGCGCAACATTGAGGGCCGAAGGGCCTGTACTGCGCTGTAATATTCTAATTCTAATGCCCCAAAGCCAAAAGATTTTTTTCTACACATGTATTCTGTCCCACAGTAAGCCCTCACTAATCCCATTGCTTCCCTGTCCCATAACACACAAAATTGAAAATCCTCATTCTTGAATTGAAATTCCTCCATTGCCTGCCACACCCTTCATCCTCCCGCATCCTCAGACTGTAGCTTTTTCTAGCATCCTTCCTCCCTTTCCACCATCATTGGTGACAGGACTTTTAGCTGTCTCTCTCGTACCTATGCCTCTCCACTTTTGCACTTATCTCTCCATCTTTGAAAGCCTTCTCAACAGATATCTCATCATCTAAGGTTTCAATCACCTCACCTAACTCTCCCTCCATGACCTGGAATCAATTACCATTGCCAATTTCAACCACTGCCCCGCCCCCGGCTTCCATGAAACATTTGCGACGTTTTCTGTAGTATTGCAAGTTTTTGTTATTGTTAATAAGCAGCTTATTAATGTGCAAAGCACAAGCAACGTTCAGTTAACCCTCGAATAAAGCTTCAACAGCAATTTCATGTCAGTAAGTTCATATATGTAAGATGCTGGCAGCCATGAAATAGAGTATGACCTTACCGTCTATTTTGGGCGGAAGAGGGTTGTGGAAGTTAAAGAGTTAGATACAAAGAGCACGACCCCAATCCACCGCGCACACGTCCACCACTGTAATATCGGGGAGCCCGAATCTCCCGCCATGGAGAATTAATATATTTAAATTGGGCTTCAACGGTGCAACTGGGAGCCTGATTTCAAATACGCTGATGCTGCGCGGCTTCCCCAAGGTTGGGAAATCCGGCAGTGAGAGGGAGGCAGAAGCTGCTGGTTCCACAAGGTTCAGAACTCCTTGTGAACCCGGAGGGCTCCCCCCAGGCATCTCAACGATGCCTTTGCCTCCAATCCAGTCCTGTTTGCTGACGTCTCCCCAGCCCTCCCGAACGCAGGCTTTTCCACCACCGCTGATCACATCTCCTCTCCCCACCCCCGGCCTTGTCAGTATCTTCAGCTGTTTTTGAACTCACCTGCAGCCCCGCTGTCTCCCTGCAAATATCAAAGCACATTAAGCAGGAGATCAGGGAGAAAAGTCAGAGGGCAGGGAAGATGATCATTACAGAACTGCCATATTAAGCTATCTCCATGACCAAAAGTGAATTGGAAGGCTGGCTGACTGAGAGGCTTGGTAGAAAATAGGCCCAGTCATTGCAACTAATGACTTTACACACACAAAATGAGAGAACACGTTTGTACAGGCGTTTCCTCAGACCTAAGCTATAAGGCGCATCCCAGATGAAATGCAGTGTATTTTAAGTCGGAATTGCAAACTTTAACATCTTGACAATGGGTAAACAAAATGGTGTCGTCAGATTGCCATGCTCTTAATTATGTCTGATTCCTTGTAGTGTTTGTGAATTTGGCTATGTTGGGTAGAATGCTCTATTTATCTTAAAGAGATCAGGCCTTTGCAGATCTCATCAGTTCATGCATGCATGAAACTCTGAGTTTAATGTGAGCATTTGCCAGAGTAAAAAGTACAGTGCTGATGTAATGAAAATTAAACCTACATACATATTTTCGAGCATAATTGATGTTGATTTGGACACAGGAAGTACAGATAAACTTGTGAAAGTTCCCAAAGGAAATCTGGAATTCTGAGGAAACATATTTGGATTTATTTCCCGCACTTAAGTAAATCGGGAAAACGTCCCTTTTAATTATATAAATGTTTATATGATAATTAGTGGTCTTAGATTCAAAAAATTACATGTGAAAGATGTTAAATTTTTTAGGAGCACATTTTGCATTAAATCTCTGAATGCCCAATTTATACAAAAGCTCCCCTGGCAAGAAAGGATACAGAAAAATTAAACATGATGTTTACTGCAATTACTGTTGGGTAGTGAAGGTCTTCATGTAAACAAACCAGAACCACAGTGGCAAGCACACAAATTTTGCATAACATGGGCTGCACTTATAAACTACCCAAAACAATTGAAGTAAAAATTTGCATTCAGAGTTTATATTTACTGAAAATGTTTCCTTAATCAAAATATAAGACTGACAAACAAAGGACAAAAGTCCCAATATTTACAGGGAGGTGGGAAGGGAGCGGGGAATGAGGTGGGACTCTGAAGCACTGGGAATGCAGAGGTTCTGCTGAACTTAATGGCAGGCCCTAATGAGCATTTTTCAGTCCATTTCCTGCACAGCAGCCTGCTCGATCGAGGGGCTGGCTGACTCCTGGGTGGGAAAGCCAGTGATAGAAAGTGGTTAGCACTGCAGCCTCACAGCTCCAGGGACCCGGGTTCGATTCTGGGCACTGCCTGTGTGGAGTTTGCAAGTTCTCCCTGTGTCTGCGTGGGTTTTCTCCGGGTGCTCCGGTTTCCTCCCACAAGCCAAAAGACTTGCAGGTTGGTAGGTAAATTGGCCATTATAAATTGTCACTAGTATAGGTAGGTGGTAGGGAAATATAGGGACAGATGGGGATGTTTGGTAGGAATATGGGATTAGTGTAGGATTAGTATAAATGGGTGGTTGATGGTCGGCACAGACTCGGTGGGCCAAAGGGCCTGTTTCAGTGCTGTATCTCTAATCTAATCTAAAAGCTGGGGTCAGTCCAGCAACTTGGAAGGAGAGATCATGGGGAGGAAGGTGATTGTGGCAGGGGTGGGGTGTGAGAGTGGGGGTGAGTAGGAGAGTCAGAAGATTGTGGCAGAATATGTGTTTGAAGGGCTGGGGGCAGAACGATTGATCCTCCTGGCCTCCAAGCAAGTGCTCTAAAAAGCACTTAGCTACTGAATCTGGCATCTTCCACCTCCCTTAAGCAGCTTGCTTCCCAGGCTCTCAGAGTCTCTTCAAGTCAGTTAAACCAGAAGTAGACATGTGACAGTTGAGCTTCAGTCTGTTGTGGGGGGAGGTGCAGAGGTGGGGGGTTTGCGTAGGAGGGCGGGAAGTGTGGCTGGATTAAAATTCCCCCATGATTTCTAAAATGCTGTTTATTTACTCAGGATGTAAATGGAAGGCTGTTTTAAAGCCTGTCCGGTTCGGGTCGGGTCGAAATTCCGAGTCCAGCATTCGGGCTCGGGTCGGGTCAGGCTGGACACTGCTTCCGGGAAGTCATGGGATCAGGTTTACCCATGATTCCCCACAACTCCACTGCAGGAATAGCCTGCTGTCGGAACAGATGAAGGAGATTCATGTTGGGTCGGGTCAGGTCCGAAAAAACAATAGGTCTGAGGCTTGGGTTGGCTGTAGTGTGATTTGGCCCGGGTCGGGTTTTAATTTTATACCCAAGCCAAGCTTTAGGCTGTTTTATCACGATAAATAACTATATATTACATTTTTAGAATTATATTGTGTCAAAGAGTTTATCAAAAGGAAAAGATAAAGGAAATAAAATTCTAAACTCTAAAACTCCAACAGCTACCTAGCAGTAATTGTAAACTTACCACTTCCAATATCTAAATAAAGAAAAGCTATTAGCTTATACAGCCAAAACAGTAGAATACTCATCCATAGGAGGCATGGTCAGGTTTTAGAATGTACTCACCAGTAACACCACACTTGGAGGATGGTGCAGTTTTGGTCACCATAGTACAAGAGGAAAAGAAAGAATCTTTGGAAGAGAAAGAAAAATGATCCCCAAGAGTGAAAGGGATTTGCTGTGTGGAACAACTAGAGAAATTCTTTAGAGAAGGTACAGAAAATATTTCGGAGAGTGGTTCCAGGGATGAGGCATTTCGACTACTTGGATGGATTGAAAAAGTTGGAGCTGTTCTCCTTTGAGAAGAGAAGGTTGAGAGGAAACTTACTGGAGGTTTTCAAAATAGTGAGGGGTCCAGACAGTTTAGATAGAGACAAACCGTTCTCATTGGCAGAAGGGTTGAGAACCAGAGGATACAGATTTAAAATGTTGTGATCAAAAGGGCTTCCTTCTTGTTCTTCCTCTTGTTTGACTGCAACAGGGCTTACTTCTTTTAAACAGTGAATACGCTTACCATTTCAGTGAGTGTTTAACCCTTTATGTGCTATGATCATAAAAGAACCAATTGGACAGGTTTTCTTGGTTTAAACAAGAAAGAGGTTAGTTTATTGTACTTAATATCAAAACCCGATCTAAGTAAAAATAATAAACTACGCTCCAACTTTCACACACACACACACACACTCAAATAGGTTACAGAGTGATGAAGGATAGATTGGTTGGATTAGAGTCCAGAACACATAAAAATACCACACAGTCTATGGGGTCTGGTAATTTTTTATTCGTTCATGCGATGTGGGGGTTGCTGGCTTGGACAGCATTTATTGACCATCCCTAATTGCCCTTGATAAGGTGGTGGTGAGCTGCCTTCTTGAACCGCTGCAGTCCTTGGAGTATAAGTACACCAACAGTGCTGCTAGGAAAGGAGTTCCAGGATTTTGATCTGGCGACAGTGAAGGAAGGGCAATATAGTTCCAAGTCAGGATGATGTGCGGCTTGGAGGGAAACTTACAGGTAGTGGTGTTTCCATGCATCTGCTGACCATGTCCTTCTAGGTGGTAGAAGTCGCAGGTTTGGAAGGTGCTTTCAAAGGAGCCTTGGCGAGTTGCTGTAGTGCATCTTGTAGATGGTACACACTGCTGCGACTGGGTGTCGGTGGTGAAGGGAGTGAATGTTGAAAGTTGTGGATGAGGTGCCAATAGAGCAGGCTGCTTTGTTCTGGATGGTGACAAGCGTCTTGAGTGTTGGAGCTGCACCCATCCAGGCAAGTGGAGAGTATTCAATGACACTCCTGACTTGTGCCTTGTCGAGGGTGGACGGGCATTGGGGAGTCAGGAGGTGAGTTACACACCGTAGAATTCCCAGCCTCTGACCTGCTGTTGCAACCATGGTATTTATATGGCTGGTCCAGTTCAGTTTCTCATCAATGGTAACCACCAGGATGTTGATTGTGGGGGAATTCAGTAATGGTAATACCATTGAACATCAAGGGGAGATGGTTAGATTCTTTCTTGTTTGAGGTGGCCATTGCCTGGCACTTGTGTGGCGTGAATGTTACTTGCTACTTATCAGCCCAAGCCTGGATGTTGTCCAGGTCTTGCTGCATCTGGACATGGACTGCTTCAGTATCTGAAGAGTTGCGAATGGTGCTGAACATTGTGCAATCATCAGCAAACATCCCTACTCTGAACCTATGATGGAGGGAAGGTCATTGATGAAGCAGCTGAAGATGGTGAGGCCGAGGACATTAACCTGAGGAACTCCTGCTGTGATGTCTTGGGACTGAGATGATTGACCTCCAACAACCACAACCATCTTCCGTTGTGCAAGGTAGAAACATAGAAAATAGGAGCTAGAGTAGACCTTTCGGCCCTTCGAGCCTGCTCCGCCATTCATTATGATCATGGCTGATCATCCAACTCAGTAGCCTGTTCCCGCTTTCACCCCATACCCTTCTTTGATCCCTTTAGACCCAAGAGCTATATCTAACTCCTTCTTGAAAACATACAATGTTTTGGCCTCAATTGCTTTCTGTGGTAATGAATTCTACAGGCTCACCACGCTCTGGGTGAAGAAATTTCTCCTCATCTCAGTCCTGAAAGGTTTACCCCGTTTCCTTAGACTATGGCCCCTGGTTCTGGACTCCCCCACCATCAAGAACATCCTTCTTGCATCTGCCCTGTCAAGTCCTGTTAGAATTTTATAGGTTTCTATGAGATCCCCCCTCACTCTTCTGAACTCCAGCAAATATAATCTGAACCGACACAATCTCTCCTCATACGTCAGTCCCGCCATCACAGGAATCAGTCTGGTAAACCTTCGCTGCACTCCTGCTATAGCAAGAACATCCTTCCTCAGATAAGGAGATCAAAACTGCACACAATATTCCAGGTGTGGCCTCACCTAAGCCCTGTATAATTGCAGCAAGACATCCCTGCTCCAGTACTCGAATCCTCTCCGCTATGAAGGCCAACATGCCTTTTGTCTTTTTTACCGCCTGTTGCATCTGCATGCTTACCTTCAACGACTGGTGTACGAGAACACCCAGATCTCGCTGCATATTCCCCTTGCTCCGTTTATAGCTGTTCAGATAATAATCTGCCTTCCTGTTTTTGCTACCAAAGTGGATAACCTCACATTTATCCACATTATACTGCATCGCCATGCATTAGCCCACTCACTCAACTTGTCCAAATCACCCTGAAGCCTCTTTGCATCCTCCTCACAACTCACCCTCCCACCCAGTTTTGTGTCATCTGTAAATCTGGAGATATTACATTCAGTTCCCTCATCTAAATCATTAATGTATATTGTGAATAGCTGGGGTCCTAGCACCGATCCCTGCGGTACCCCACTAGTTGCTGCCTGCCATTCGGAAAAAGACCCATTTATCCCTACTCTTTGTTTCCTGTCCCCCAACCAATTTTCTGTCCATCACAATACACTACCCCCAATCCCATGTGCTTTAATTTTACATGCTAATCGCTTATGTGGGACTTTGTCAAAAGCCTTCTGAAAGTCCAAATAAACCACATCCACTGGCTCCCCCTCATCAACTCTACTAGTTACATCCTCGAAGAATTCTAGTAGATTTGTCAAGCATGATTTCCTTTTCGTAAATCCATGTTGACTCTGCCCAATTCTACCACTGCTCTCTAAGTGCTCTGCTATAAAATATTTGATTATGGACTTTAGAATTTTCCCCACTACTGACATCAGGCTGACTGGTCTATAATTCCCTGTTTTCTCTCTACCTCCCTTTTTAAATAGTGGGGTTACATTAACTACCCTCCAATCTGTAGGAACTGTTCCAGAGCCTATAGAATCTTGGAAGATGACCACCAATGCATCCACTATTTCTAGGGCCACTTCCTTAAGTACTCTGGGATGCATACTATCAGGCCCTGGGAATTTATTGACCTTCAATCCCATCAATTTCCCCAACACCATTTCTCTAATACTGATTTCTTTCAGTTCCTCCCTCTCACTAAACCCTGTGTTTCCCAACATTTCTGGTATGATATTTGTGTCCTGCTTTGTGAAGACAGAACCAAAGTATGCATTTAGTTGGTCAGCCATTTCTTTGTTCCCCATAATAAATTCCCCTGTTTCTGACTGTAAGGGACGTACATTTGTCTTCACCAATCTTTTTCTCTTCATATACCTATAGAAACTTTTACAGTCAGTTTTTATGTTCCCCACAAGCTTGCTCTCGTTCTCTATTTTCCCCTTCTTAATCAATCCCTTGGTCCTCCTTTGCTGAATTCTAAACTGCTCCCAATCCTCAGGTCTGTTGTTTTACCTGGCAAATTTATATGCCTCTTTCTTGGACCTAATGCTATCTCTAATTTCCTTTGTAAGCCATGGTTTGGCTACCTTTCCCGTTTTACTTTTGCACCAGACAGGGATGAACGATTGTTGCAGTTCATCCATGCGCTCTTTAAATGTTTGCTATTGCCTATCCACCGTCATCCCTTTAAGTAACTCGCGCCTCATACCTTCGTAGTTTCCTTTACTAAGATTCAGGACCCTTGTCTCAGAATCAACTACGTCACTCTCCATCTTGATGAAGAATTCTATCATATTTTGATCGCTTGTCCCCAAGGGGTCTCGCACCACTAGATTGTCAATTATTCCTCTCTCATTACACAATACCCAATCTAGGATGGCTGGTTCTCTAGTTGGTTCCTCAACATATTGGTCCAGAAAACCATCTCGTAAGGTATGAATGCAACCTGCGGAGATTTGCCCCCTGATTCCCATTGACTCCAGTTTTGCTAGGGATCCTTGATGCCATACTTGGTCAAATGCTGCCTTGATGTCAAGGACAGTCACTCTCACCTCACCTCTAGAATTCAGCTCATCTGTCCATGTTTGGACAAAGGCTGTAACGAGGTCAGGAGCCGAGCAGCCCTGGCAGAACCCAAATTGAGTGTCAGTGAGCAGGTTATTTCTGAGCAAGTGCCACTTGATAGAACTGTTGACGACCCCTTCCATCACTTTGCTGATGATCGAGAGTAGACTGATAGGGTGGTAATTGGTCAGGTTGGATTTGTCCTGCTTTTTGTGTACAGGACATACTTGGGCAATTTTCCACATTGACGAGCCAGTGCTGTAGCTGTACTGGAACAGCTTGGCTAGTTATGAAGCACAAGTCTTCAGTACTGTTGCTGGAATGTTGTCAGGGCCCATGGCCTTTGCAGTATCCAGTGCCTTCAGCAGTTTCTTGATATCACACGGAGTGAATCAGATTGGCTGAAGACTGGCATCTGTGATGCTGGGGACTTCAGGAGGAGGCCATGATGGATAATCCACTCGGCACTTCTGGATGAAGATTGTTGCAAATGCTTCAGCCTTAACTTTTGAACTGATGTGCTGGGCTCCCCCATCATTGAGGATGGGATATTTGTGGAGCCACCTCCTCCAGTTAGTTGTTGAATTGTCCACCACCATTCACGACTGGATGTGGCAGGACTGCAGAGCTTACATCTGATCCATTGGTTGAGGGATTGCTTAGCCCTGTCTATGCAAGTAGTCCTGGGTTGTAGCTTCACCAGGCTGACCTCTCATTTTAGGTATGCCTGGTGCTGCTCCTGGCATGCCCTCCTATATTCTTTATTGAACCAGTGTTGGTTCCCTGGCTTGATGGTAATGGTAGAGTGGGGGATATGCCAGGCCATGAGGCTACAGATTGTGGTTGAATACAGTTCTGCTGCTGCTGACGGCCCACAGCGCCTCATGGGTGCCCCATTTTGAGTTGCTAGATCTGTTTGAAACCTATCCCATTTAGCACAGTGGTAGTGCCACACAACATGTGAAGATGGGATCTCGTCTCCACAAGGACTGTGTGGTGGTCACTCCTACCAATACTATCATGGATGCATTTGTGACAGGTAGATTGGTGAGGATGAGGTCGAGTAGGCTTTTCCCTCTTGCTGATTTCCTCACCACCTGCCATAGACCCAGTCTAGCAGCTATGTCCTTTAGGACGTGGCCAGCTTGGTCAGTAGTTATGCTACCATGCCACTCTTGGTGATGGACATTGAAGTCCCCCATCCAAAGTACATTCTGTGCCCTTGCTATTATTAGTGCTTCTTCCAGTTGGTGTTCAACATGGAGAAGCACTGATTCAATTAGTCACAGGGGGTGGGGGGTGGGGGTTGGTGGTCGTTGGTAATCAGCAGGAGATTTCCTTGCCCATGTTTGACCTGATGCCATGAGACTTCATGGGGTCCAGAGTCAATGTTGAGGACTCCCAGGGTAACTCTCTCCTGATTGTATACCACTGTACCGCCACTTCTAGTGGGACTGTCCTGCCCGTGCAACAGGACATACCCGGGGATGGTGATGATGGTGTCTGGGACATTGTAAGATATGATTCCGTGCATATGAATATGTCAGGCTGTTGTCTGTGGGACAGCTCTCCCAATTTTGGCACCGGCCCCCCAGATGTTAGGAAGGATGACTTTGCAGGATCGATAGGGCTGGGCCTATCGTTGTCGTTTCCAATGCCTAGGTCTATGCTGGGTGGTCTACCTGGTTTCATTCCTTTTCGATTTTCAATTCAGTTGTTTACTGGCTGAATTCATGGTTCTGAAGTTCCTGGCTGGTAGAAGCATCCTCTTGGCTCAGGGTTTACTTGAGACAACGATGTCAGTGGCTTTAACACCGGAGTTTCTTTCTGTAGCAATGATAGACTTGGATGGTCTGCAGTCCACAGGAAGTGTTCAATACTTGCAGTATTATGTGGGGAGAGAGAGAGATACACACACACACACACACACACACACACACACAGGCCCACTGGGGTCCTGCACTGATTAGCTCTCAAAACCTGTGTGCTATATGTAACAGAAGCTCCAAGTTTTCACAGAGACAGACAGACTGTCACATGATTATCTCAGTGCATTCGCTGTTGCACTTTAATGAGATTCAAGTCTAAGAATTTCAATCTCTCTCGAGCTTTATTGTCTCAATGATTAATCCCTGGAGGCTTGTCTCCACTAAGGTTAATTTTCCAAGATGCCTTTGAATGTCCTGCTAATGAAAGCGATATCAGGTAGTTCATTCAAATGTTCAAGCCATTGTTCTGGATGAGAGCTTATTTAGACATGCATCTTCACTTTGATATCTTGAAATGTGAGGTATTACAATGCGAATTGTAATTGTGGCCATCTTAGCTGCTTGCTTTTTAAAAAGTTGAATTTCAGATTCCAGCTTCCTTTTTAAAAAGGAAGGTTTCCAACTGCTGAATTAAAATCATCATTCTGCATAGCACGTTTTCATGACAAAAGTGATTGGCAAAAGAACCAAAGGCGACATGCGGAAACACTTTTTTTTAAACATAGTGAGCAGCTATGCTCTGGAATGCAGTGCCGATTGAAACTGCCTGCACCAATTTATCAGGGTTTTCAAAAGGGAAGCACCTGAAGGGAAATATTTGCAAGGCTATGGGGAAAGGGCCGGGGAATGGGTCTAGCTAAAATGCTCTTGCAGAGAGCCAGCACAGGCTCAGCAGGCCGAATAGCCTCCTTCTGTGCTGTAACCATTCTATGATTGTGGATCAAGGTCTATAGTAATAGAGGAAAATTATGGCATTGACCTCATTAAGATATATAATATAGTAAGTGGGATAGATAAAATAAACCAGATTATAAAATAAGCTAGTTCAGAGGGCCAGAGCATCTAAATTTAAATTAGTAAAAAGTAAATTTAAAAACTTGTATTTGGAAGATCTTACTCAGTTATAAATGTCGCAATATTCTGCCAAACAGGATGAGAGAGAAAAACACTGAAGTATTCAAAATGCAGTTGGATACTGGGCTGGGAGAATTATGGTACTGGAGGGATGAGCTTCAGTTGGGCAAATGATCCTTTCTTATTCTTGGTATTTGTAATTTCCTTAAAGCTTGGATCTCACATTTCCCTCCAACATTCCTGATCTTTGCCGTGCGAAGGAGAAAAAACAAGCTATATTTATAAAGGGGGTAAAGATTCCATCACTGTGCCCCAAATTCACATTAGGGCAGAAACTCATAGGATGGAGGTGCGCAAGTTTGTCCACCAGGATCACAGAAGCAGAATTTTTACCCCATTGGGCCTAAACACATAGGCCACTCGGCCCCTCGAGCCTGCTCCACCATTCAATAAGATCATGGCTGATCTGATTGTAACCTCAACTCTACATTCCCGCCTACCCCCCCCCCCCCCCCCCCCCCACCAATAACCTTTCACCCCCTTGCTCATTAAGAATTTATCTACCTCTGCCTTAAAAATATTCAAAGTCTCTACTTCCACTGCCTTTTGAGGAGAGTTCCAAAGACTCATGACCCTCAGAAAAATGTCTCCTTATCTCTGTCTTTAATGGGCGACCCCTTATTTTTAAATAGTGACCCCTAGTTCTAGATTCCCTCGCAAGGAAGAATATCCTTTCCACATCCACCCTGTCAAGACCCCTCAGGATATTATACACACCTCATCTGAAGGACAAACCCTCTGCTAGGTTTGAGTTGTGACTGCATCAGGTTACCTTTGTGAAGCGAAGGTGTGTCCTACTTTGCTCTTCCAAAGAGTTCATGTAGAAGAGCTCTGAATACTCCTTGTTGGTATAACTCCTTTGCAGTGCTCACCTCCTCCCTCTTGTGGCAGCAGCTGCAGTTCTTTGCTGTCTTACTCACTACTCTCCCTCCTGCTCCAGCTCCAAGGCAGTCTTATCAGGCCACCTATTACAGTGAAACTATAAGGCAGCTAATAACAGTTCAACACCAGCAAAATCTTCTCACCAGTGAAAACTAGTTACGACAAGGGGCAATTTCCCTGGATCCTTTAGATGCTAAAGAGCCTGAGGTGACAAAGATAGGGTCTTAAGCTGAAATGCTGCTTTAGCCCACCTTCAGTGCAAGATGCCATCTTGGTAAAGGAGTTGAAGCTTGCAGCACAAATGGCTGGCCAGAGGATTGTGTTATGACCAAGTTGGGAGTAATGCACTGTTAATTCAGTCCCACCACTCCACAGGTCATAGCATATTAGTAAAAATTCCCACCTACCGGAAAAATAGCCAAATTAAACACTTTGTCCCCCAGACTAAAGCATACCAAACCAGGTTTCTTTAAATAAATCTATTTATTCATAAACAAAGTCTTGAACTATAATGAGATAATTCTATATGTGAAAAGATTCTTTTCAAACTTCTTATTCTTTTTCACCCTCATATAACACACACACATACATTTCAAAAAATGGTTAACCAGTTTTAAAAGGATGTTTTGGATTACAACTTTTTCTTAGGAATAATAAAATAACTGGGTTGTAACGTTCTGGTAGGATATTTCCTGGTCAGTGAGGTGTCCCAGAGTCAAATGCCACTTGAAGTCTCTCCAGGTGAGGTTGTTGAACAGTCTGTGATGGGTTGGCACACATGGCACTTCATCTTCAGCAGGCATCACACAGGTCTTTCAGCAAAGAGTGTGGCAACAGGTCTACGTGGACTTTGAAATAGCAGTCTAGCAATGAAGCTTTCAGGATCTCCCAAAACATAAGAAGCAACAGGAATCACTCCTGAGGCAGAGATTTATTTTTTTAAAGAGACTAGAGGCAATAGGAATTTGCTGCTTTTTAAAATGCAGGGCTTCCTCTCAGTAAAAGAGCCTTTCTCCGCAGAGAGCAGCAACTCCTCTTTTCTTCTCCAGTGGTCTTTTCCTCTCTCTCCAAGCAGACCACAGCCACCACCTCAAATGTCAAATTTCTTTTTATAAGAGAGGAAAATCTTCTTTTTAGAGAGTAGGTCTTTTTCCCTCTGGTCTGCAAACACAGATCCCAGCCAGCTAACAGCTTCCAGCTCCCTAGTCTTTTCACACTGTGAAACTGAAACTCTAACGATAAGTCATGTGACAGCCATAAGTTGTTGTAGTTTCCCTGTTGAGTTGCTTGGAAACAAGTGCCTGCAGTCTGGGTCACTCAGTTCAAACACCAAGTTTCAGCATTCAATGTTCACAGAGAAAAATCCTTTTTCTCAGTTTTTAAAAACACACATAATTCTTAGCTTTCAAAAAAAACAAAGCTCTTGTGACAATTGTTAAGGGCTGATTGCCCCTTAAATTGCTTGCTAACACTCATTAAGGAGGCTGTATTGCATTTTGGTTACTTTCTTTCTTTGGCCTCCTTGTCTCGAGAGACAATGGGTAAGCGCCTAGAGGTGGTCAGTGGTGTCAGTCGCTGTGAGGCAACTATGGAGTGACCTCTCCATGGCGCATGCCTGGGCGAATGTATGGAGGTTGAGAGTTGCCCAAGCGTCAAAACCCCCCTCTCGGCCTTTCTGGTGGGGTCCAAAGGAGTGCAGAGCACGACGTTTGGCACCGGTATGGCTGCAGGAACTGCCGGAAACATGCCAAAGGTGACACATGACCGCCTACGGGGTTCCACTCCGGATTTTCTGTTAGGGTTTACTCCCTTAGCCGTGGTCTCTCCCGAGACGCCCACAAGGCAGCTGTTCATTTGACAAATAAAACAAGTTAGGGTTATACCCTCATAACCAAAAAATACTTGCTGCAGTCAGGTGGGAGTTGAACAGTGCAAACCACCCTCACCAGGTGGCCGTAACCAATTGGGGGCTTGTCTGGGATCTGAACTGCCAGACAAACGGGAAATTTGGAAAACGGGAGGGAAAATTGACCTCTAAATTGTGGAAGGGTAAACAAACAGGTTTTCTTGTACTCTTCTGTTTTCCTCTACAGTGCTAGGAACAAAAGAAATGGCCACATTTAATGCTAAGGAGTTTGTGCAGCAGGGAGAGATATCCCATGATACAAACATACGAACACGAATTATGAGAAGTAGGCCATTCGACCCCTCTAGCCTGCTCCGCCTTTCAAGAAGATCATGGCTGATGTGTGTGTGTCTGGAATTCCACACTCCCATCTACCCACGATAACCTTTGATTCCCTTGCCTAACAAGAATCTATCTACCCCCACCTTAAAATTATTCAATGACCCTGCCTCCACCACCTTCTGAGGTAGAGTGCTCCAAAGTCGCACAACCCTCAGAGAAAAAATTTCTCCTCATCTCTGTCTTAAAAGGGCAATCCAAATTTTAAAATGGTGCCCCCTCGTTATGGACTCACCCACAAGAGGAAACATCCTTTCCACATCCACCTTGTCAAGACCATTCTTGATCTTATGTACTTCAATCAAGTCTCCACTCACTCTTCTAAACTCCAGTGAAAACAAGCCCAGTCTGTCCAACTTTTACTCAAAAGACAACCCGCTCATTCCAGGTATCAATCTAGTAAACCTCCTCTGAACCACCTCCAACGCATTCATATCCTTCCTTAAATAAGGTGACCAAAACTGCAGCAATGAATAAAGAAGGCTAATGGAATGCTATCCTTTATGATGAGAAGAATTGAAAATAAAAGTAAGGATGTTATGCTTCAGTTATACAGGGCATTGGTGAACAACAGGTATACCGTTTTGGATACTGTTGGGGGAGACGACTTACCAGGGGTAGGCAATGGGATACAGGTCTCTGGCGCAGAGTCTGTCCCTGTTGCTCAGAAGGGAAGGGGTAAGAGGAGCAGAGCATTAGTCATTGGGGACTCCATAGTTAGGGGAACAGATAGGAGGTTTTGTGGGAACGAGAGAGACTCACGGTTGGTGTGTTGCCTCCCAGGTGCCAGGGTACGTGATGTCTCGGATCGTGTTTTTGGGATCCTCAAGGGGGAGGGGGTGCAGCCCCAAGTCGTGGTACACATAGACACCAACGACATAGGTAGGAAGAGATGGGGATTTAAGGCAGAAATTCAGGGAGCTAGGGTGGAGGCTTAGAGCGAGAACAAACAGAGTTGTTATCTCTGGATTGTTGCCCATGCCACGTGCTAACGAAGTGAGGAATAGTGAGAGAGAGGAGTTGAACACGTGGCTGCAGGGATGGTGTAGGAGGGAGGGTTTTGGTTTCCTGGATAATTGGGGCTCTTTCTGGGGTAGGTGGGACCTCTACAAACAGGATGGTCTTCACCTGAACCAGAGGGGTACCAATATCCTGGGGGGGAGATTTGCTAGTGCTCCTCGGGGGGGTTTAAACTAATTCAGCAGGGGGATGGGAACCTAAATTGTAGTTCCAGTGTACAGGATGTTGAGAGTAGTGAGGGCAGAGATAAGGTTATAAGGACACAAGAGGGCACTGGCAAGCAAGAGCTTGGTTTAAAATGTGTCTACTTCAATGCCAGGAGCATCCGGCTAAATCATGAATATATATTGTGAATAGCTGGGGTCCTAGCACCGATCCCTGCGGTACCCCATTAGTCACTGCCTGCCATTCGGAAAAAGACCCACTTATCCCTACTCTTTACACCCTCTACATTGGGGAGACCAAACGCAGACTGCGTGACCGCTTTGCGAAACACCTCCGCTCAGCCGGCAAGCAGGACTCAGCTTCCAGTTGCTTGCCATTTCAACACTCACCCCACCACCCCCCTGCTCACATGTCTATCCTAGGCTTGCTGCAGGATTCCAGTGAACATCAACGCAAGCTCAAGGAACAGCATCTCATTTACCGATTAGGCACACTACAGCCTGCCGGGCTGAACATTGAGTTCAATAATTTCAGAGCATGACGGGGCCCCCCATTTTACTTTCATTTTTAGTTATTTTTTCTTTTTTACATTTTTTAATGCTTATTTTATTTCATCTTAGTTTGTTCAGTTTGCTTACCCACTGTTTTTTTTTCATGTTTGTACTTGCTGCTGCCCAATTTTCAGTCCGTTAACACACTAGCTAAAGGGATGATGGTGGATAGGCAATGGCAAACATTTATAGAGCGCATGGATGAACTGCAACAATTGTTCATCCCTGTCTGGCGCAAAAGTAAAACGGGAAAGGTAGCCAAACCATGGCTTACAAGGGAAATTAGAGATAGCATTAGATCCAAGGAAGAGGCATACAAATTTGCCAGAAAAAACAGACCTGAGGATTGGGAGCAGTTTAGAATTCAAAGGAGGACCAAAGGTATGATTAAGATGGGGACAACAGGAGTACGAGAGCAAGCTTGCGGAGAACATAAAAACTGACTGTAAAGGTTTCTATAGGTATGTGAAGAGAAAAAGATTGAAGACAAATAAATGTAGGTCCCTTACAGTCAAACAGGGGAATTTATTATGGGGAAGAAATGGCTGACTAACTAAATGCATACTTTGGTCCTGTCTTCACAAAGGAGGACACAAATATCATACCAGAAATGTTGGGGAACACAGGGCTTAGTGAGAGAGAGAGAGGAACCGAAGGAAATCTGTATTAGAGAAATGGTGTTGGGGAAATTGATGGGATTGAAGGCCGATAAATCTCCAGGGCCTGATAGTATGCATCCCAGAGTACTTAAGGAAGTGGCCCTAGAAGTAGTGGATGCATTGGTGGTCATCTTCCAAGATTCTATAGACTCTGGAACAGTTCCTACAGATTGGAGGGTAGCTAATGTAAACCCACTATTTAAAAAAGGGAGGTAGAGAGAAAGCAGGGAATTATAGACCAGTCAGCCTGACAGAATTATAGACTAGTCAGTATTGGAGATGGTCATTGCCCGGCACTTGTGTGGTGCGAATGTGACTTGCCACTTATTAGCCCAAGCCTGGATATTGTCCAGGTCTTGCTGCTTTTCTACACGGACTGCTTCAGTATCTGAGGAGTCACGAATGGTGAGCATTGTGCAATCAGCGAATGTCCCCAATTCTGACCTTATGATTGAAGGAAGACCATTGATGAAGCAGCTGACGATTGTTGGGCGTAGGACACTATCCTGAGGAGCTCCTGCAGTGAAGTCCTGCAGCCCAGATGATTGACCTCCAACAACCACAACCATCTTCCTTTGCGCTAGGTATGACTCCAACCAGCGCAGAGTTTTCCCCCTGATTCCCATTGACCTCAGTTTTGTTTGGGCTCCTTGCTGCCATACTCAGTCAAATGCTGCCTTGATGTCAAGGTTAGTCATTCAGTTCAGCTCTTTTGTCCATGTTTGAAACAAAGCTGTAATGAGGTCAGGAGCTGAGTGGCCCTGGTGGAACCCAAACTGAGTGTCACTGAGCAGGTTATTGCTAAGCAAATGCCACTTGATGGCACTGTTGAGGACACCTTCCATCCCTTTACTGATGATTGAGAGTAGACTGATGGGGCAGTAATCGGCTTGGTTTTTGTGGACAGGATATCATCTTCTTTGACCCATCGTCTTTCGAGTCAACGAGGCAAGCGCCTAGAGGTGGTCAGTGGTTTGTGCAGCAGCGTCTGGAGTGGCTATGAAAGCCAATTCTAGAGCGGCAGACTTCCACAGGCGCTGCAGATAAAATTGGTTGTCGGGGCTGTTACACAGCGAGCTCTCTCCTTGCACTTGTCTTTTTTCCTGCCAACTGCTAAGTCTCTTCGACTCACCACTCTTAGCCCCGCCTTTATGGCTGTCCGCCAGCTCTGGCAATCACTGGCAATTGACTCCCACGGCTTGTGGTCAATGTCACAGGACTTCATGTCTCGTTTGCAGACATCTTTAAAGCGGAGGCATGGACGGCTGGTGGGTCTGATACCAGTGACGAGCTCCACGTTACAATGCGCCCTTGGGGATCCTGCCATCTTCCATGCGGCTCACATGGCCAAGCCATCTCAAGTGCCGCTGGCTCAGTAGGGCGTATATGATGGGAATGTTGGCCGCCTCGAGGACTTCTGTGTTGGAGATACGGTCCTGCCACCCGATGCCAAGGATTCTTCGGAGGCAGCGAAGATAGAAATGAGTTGAGATGTCGCTCTAGACTGACACACTTTGTCCAGACCTTGCCGCCGTAGAGCAAGGTACCGAGGACACAGGCTTGATACACTCGGACTTTTGTGTTCCACGTCAGTGCGCAATTTTCCCACACCCACTTGGCCAGTCTGGACATAGCAGCGGACGCCTTTCCCATGCGCTTGTTGATTTCTGCATCGAGAGACAGGTTACTGGTGATAGTTGAGCCTAAGTAGGTGAACTCTTGAACCACTTCCAGAGCGTGGTCGCCGATATTGATGGATGGAGCATTTCTGACGTCCTGTCCCACGATGTTAGTTTTCTTGAGGCTGATGGTTCGGCCAAATTCATTGCAGGCAGCCACAATTTTGTTGATGAGTCTCTGCAGACACTCTTCAGTGCGAGTTGTTAATACAGCATCGTCAGCAAAGAGGAGTTCCCTGATGAGGACTTTCCATACTTTGGTCTTCATTCCAAGACAGGCAAGGTTGAACAACCTGCCATCTGATCTTGTGTGGAGGAAAATTCCTTCTTATTGTCATGGAATGAGGTGATGATACTTGGTAGCTTTGGACATCTAATCTTTGCTAGTAGTCTGAAGAAACACGTCTGCTGACGAGGTCAAAGGCTTTGGTGAGATCTATGAAAGCAATGTAAAGGGGCATCTGTTTGCGGCATTTTTCCTGTAGCTGACGAAGGGAGAACAGCATGTCAGTGGTGGGTCTCCGTGTTCTCGCATCTTCACTGCTGTTTGGTTACTAGCCCTTGATCTAATACCCTCCCCTAACAGTGGCCAGCTGATTGGGAGCAAAAGTCATTGTTGAGCATTTTGAATGCTACTTCATTTTTTGATGCTGGAGGTCTGAAGCGGACTTCTGAAATGCATTGGCAGACTTTCTGGGACATTTACCAAGACTTCACCAACCCTCTGTCAACATTTATTTCAGAAATTCTTTGAGGAGTTCATCTAAAAAGAGTAACTGCTTTCCCACTCAACCATATTGGACATGTTACCTTATAGGAGTCGCCAGGAGAAAGGGAGTGAGTTCTTGGTCATGATTATTTTGCTAGGGGTCCCGCTGGGTCTGGAGGAGGAATGGGAGGAGGACATGAGGCCAGGCAGAGCAGCACCAGCCGTTGCAGGAGAGAGGGACAGGAGGGTGAAGTGGACTCCTTCCCCACTGTGGATACAGAGCATTCCTCTTCCTCTAGTCCTCCTCCACCAGGACCTCCAGTGCTCCTTCCAAGAACCTGTGAACCCTTTCACTGGATCTCTGAACTATCCTCAAAGTTGCCACTGTGTGTCAGCCAGCCCACACCACACCTTCAGTGGAAGAGGGTCCCTGGAGCCCACATTTACCACATCTATTTAATGCTTCAGTGCTAAACCTGTAGGTTTAAAAGCAAAATACTGCGGATGCTGGAAATATGAGAAAAAACAGAAAGTGCTGGAAATACTCAGCAGGTCAGGCCGCATCTGTGGAGAGAGAAGCAGAGTTAACGTTTCAGGGCTCGGACCTTGCAGCAAAGTTCTGATGAAAGGTCACAGACCTGAAACATTAACTCTCCTTCTCTCGCCACAGATGCTGCCAGCCCTGCTGAGTATTTCCAGCACTTTCTGGGCGGGATCTTGCTCTCCCCCAGGCGTCGGGTTCCCTGAAGATGGCTCCGGATAGGCCTGCCATGGACCTCGATGCTGAGAGGGCCCATCCCGATCCTCCCTGCTCCGTGGCACCTCCCCGAGCCACTGGGAGACGGGACTTCAATTAAAAAGTTCAAATCAATAAAATGAATGAATTAACATAGACTTACCTGCGATCTTGAGGGCCCACCGTAATACTCATTGCGGCAGCTGGCACTCCTGCAGCTTCAAATCCCAATCCGGGGAAAGACGATGCCACACTGGTGGGGAGGGGGAGGAGGTAAGATTATCAGTGCAGTGGGGTGGGGAGGGGGATCAGGGTCAAATAAACATAATGGTTGTGGGGGATGGTGGGAAGGATTGAACTATAAACTTTGTGCAGTTTGTGTGGGGTATAGGTCAGATGTTGAAGGTACGTGTTTTGTGGGGGAAATGGCAAATAGTTAATGTAATTGTTATTGCTGGGGGAAGGGGAATTGGAATTTTATTTATTTAATTTTGGGGCGGTCTGTCTACTTCTGCTCCTAATATGTATGGTCATATGGTAAATGTAAATAAGCCGGCAGGGCTGGCTGCTCTTTAAAAATGGCAGCAGTGCCTGCGTACAGGCAGTTGATGCTATTGCCGGCGATGGACAGCCCACCCCTTCCATGAGACTGGGGGGGAGAGCAGGCTGCCCTGGCTATTTAAATGAGCTGCCGCGTTTAAGATCGCAGCGGCTCTTTGGCGTACAGCCCGCCAGGGCAGGCCACCACTTTTTGAGCTCGCTGTCGATCTCAGTGGCGGGCTCTTAAAATCCAGCCCTATGTTTTTTCCCTAAACCTGCAGATATCTGTTTTAGCATCTCCAGGCAAGTTCAAATTATAGTAATCAGCAATTAGGACTTAAATTGCATGCTAAAACCAGACTTTCAAGCAGTTTTGTCTCAATTGCATAGCACCCATTTGGTGCCATTTCCCACCCTATGCTAAAATGAGTCTACAGCACAGAAACAGGCCACTTGACACAACAGGTCTCTGCCAATGTTTATGCTCCAAAAAAATCCTCCTCTCACTCCTCCTCATCTAACCCCATCAGCAAAACCTTCTATCCCTTTCTCCCTCATGTGCTTATCTATCTTTCCCTTATATGCATCTATGTCATTCGCCTCAACAGCTCCTTGTGGTAGCGAGTTTCACATTCTTGCTACTCTTTAGGTAAAGAGCTTTCTTCTAGATTCTCTATTGGATTTTTTGGTCACTATCTGATATTTATGGCCCCTGCTTGTGGGAACATCAGCCTGAATATTAAGAGGGCAGATTATGTAGGTGAGGGGGGTGGGCAGCGGAGATTTGGATGGGAAACCTGGAAGTCTGGGTTTTCCCACGTGCTGTGGAGCTTTAACTCCACGGCATGTGTCTTTATGGCCCTGACATATTTGCTGCCCAGAAATCAACCTGATTGACAGGCTTGGCTTCCAGCCTTGTGGAGAGTGCTCTGAAGCAGGTAGCAAGACCAGGTATGTCTGATCCATGATCCTAAGTGGAGGGTTTGATCCTTGGGATAGTCTGATTCCCAACCTGGGGTGGAGAGGGGGTTGGGAGCGATCCTGGGGGGATCTGATCTCTGATCCCAGGGGGAATCTGATCCCAGAACGTGGCGGAATCCAATCCTTGACAATGAGGACCTCTGTATGGGGAGTGGGGGACTCTGATGAGGGGAGCTAAGGAAGCCAGGTGAAAGCACTCCTGCTCTTCCTGGCCCACAAAGACTGTTCTGAAGGCACTTACTTTTTCCCTGAAACTATCCTCACCTTCCTTTCCAGGTTTCCTGAGGCCTGGGAAACTTGTAAAGGAGGTTAAATCAGAGGCTGCCAGCCTTATTAAAATATTTAAATTGCCAACCTTGACTCCAGGGAGCGAATTGGTTGCCTGCCCCTAGTCCCACCTCTATAAAACCTGGAAGTGGATGGGTTAGAAGTGGGTTGGGGTTAGGGTTCAGGTTTTTAAAATGTAACATTTTTGTGTGATAATATTCAGTCCATCTTCTATGTTATCAAACCCTTTCATAATGTTAAAGACTTCCAGCAGGTCACCTCACAACTGTCTCTATTTAGAGAAGAGAGCACCAGCCTGTGCAATCTTTCCTGATAAGGATGTCCTTTCATTTCTGGTATCATCCATGCAAATCATTATGCACTTTCTCCAGTGCCTTTTTGATAATAGGAAGACCAGAACAGTACAGTACTGCAAGTGTGATGTAAGCAAGGTTCGAGACAAGTGTAACCTAACTTCTCTGCTTTTCAATTCTATCCCTTTAGAAATGAACCCCAGTGCTTGGTTTTTTTTCTAATGGCTTCAGTAATGTGTTTTGCTATTTTTAGTTATTTGTTTCTCTGTACACCTGGTTCTCCCATACAGACTCTTGCTCCAAAATTTGTTTGCATAGTACCTCTTGTTTTGCTGCTATGGGTGCCATTCCTATTCCAAAATGCTGTCGCTAACGTCCATGCACACTCCTGGTGTGGGCCATGCTGGACATCATCTTGGGTAAATGTTAATACTGGCACAGGGGGCATGCACTGGAAGTATGCCAAGTAGGCAGATCACTGCCAGCAGTGCCATTTTGGAGCTCAACGCTCCAGCTAATGCCATTTCTTAACCCTCGCACAGCTCAACATGCATTCAGCAGCAGGAAGGACCTGTCTGAGGCTAGTGGTTTAGTATGGCACTTGAAGATTAATTTACTAGCTTGACCACTCACGTGAGGTCATTAAACCAATTGTGGTCGTGTATCCAGGCACTCGGGCGATACCGTTTGCATTGAATGCAGTGGTTATCAGCTTCCACTGCCTTCTCAGAATTTGTCTGGAGGGCCCCCTGAGAATAGAGGAAACTCTCCTCCTGTCCATCTCTTGCACCAACTCCTCCGGTGCTGCATCTGAGAACCTTGGAGCATGCTCTCTTCTCAGTTGTGCCATTAGTCAATCGTCCTGCAGGTCAGAAGCTCTTCTGCAGCCAATTCTAGCATCTACTCCATGCAGAATGCATCTCCCCTTTAAGAGGTGCAGGCTGGGTTTAAGTAATTTAGGTTAGCTTTAAGTGGTGCTAACCTAGCATGAACTTGGTCCCGTGTTGAGGCGCACTGTTGCTCGACAGCTCGTTTAGCGCTGGGCTGCACACTACTATCATTTAAATTATCATGTAACATGAAGATTGCACACTGCCTGCATTGGAAGGAACAGGCGCTGTCTAATTGTGCATTGCGATCCCTCTGTTGGCTTTCAGGGTCTATTGATTATTGCCCCCCTTATTCTCCAAGCAGTTCGTGACCTCCTTGTTCTATCAACTAAAATATAACACCTTACACTTCTTTATAATGAAATCAGTTTTTTTAAAATTCATTCATGGGATGTGGGCGTCATTGGCTATGCCAGCATTTATTGCCCATCCCAAATTGCCCTTGAGAAGGTGGTGGTGAGCTGCCTTCTTGAACCGCTGCAGTCCATGTGAGGTAGGTACACCCACAGTGCTGTTAGGAAGGGAGTTCCAGGATGTTGACCCAGCGACAGTGAAGGAACGGCGATATAGTTCCAAGTCAGGATGGTGTGTGACTTGGACGGGAACTTGCAGGTGGTGATGATGATAACTTACCTCCTGACACCCCAAAGCCTGTCCAACATCTACAAGGCACAAGTCAGAAGTGTGATGGAATACTCTCCACTTGCCTAGATAGGTGCAGCTCCAACAACACTCAAGAAGTTCGACACCATCCAGGACAAAGCAGCCCGCTTGATTGCATCCCATCCACAAACATTCACTCCCTCCACCACCGACGCACAGTGGCAGCAATGTGTACCATCTACAAGATGCACTGCAGCAACGCACCAAGGCTCCTTAGACAGCACCTTCCACGACCTCTACCACCTAGAAGGACAAGGGCAGCAGATGCATGGGAACACCACCACCTGCATGTTCCCCTCCAAGCCACACACCATTCTGACTTGTAACTATATCACCGTTCCTTCACTGTCACTGGGTCAAAATCCTGGAACACCCTTCCTAACAGCACTGTGGGCATACCTGCCCCACATGGTCTGCACAGTTCATGAAGGCAGCTCACCACCACCTTCTCAAGGGCAATTAGGGATGGGCAATCAATGCTGGCCTAGACAGCAATGCCCACATCCCATGAAGGAGTAATTTTTAAAAAAAATTGGTGCTATCTGTAAATTTTGAATTTGTACTTCTGATTCCTGAGTCCAAATGATTTCTGTAAATTGTGAACAACAGTGGTTGTTCTGATCCTTGTGCAACACCTTTTGCCAGTTGGCTGAATAGCTACCCTTAATCCCTACTCTCTGTTTTCTGTTTGTAGCCAACTTGCTGTCCATTCTGCTATTTGTCCCTTGACTCTACATGCTCTGACCTTAGTCATGACTCTACCAAACAGTATCTTATCAAAAGTCTTTGGAAAATCCAAATATTTTATGTCTACTGCATTATCCTTGTCTCTACTTTCTGGAACTTCTTCCAAGCATTCATTAAGGTCAAGCATGATGTTCCCTTATGAAATCTGTGCTGATGACTACTTTTTTTTGTGACATCTTTTGAATAAAGGTTTTATTATCTTTCCTACCAGGGAGCATTAAGCTAACTAGTTGAAAGTTTCCTGGACCTGATCTATCTCCCTTTTTAATATAGGAATAACATTAGCTGCCCACAAGTGCCCGGGCACTATTCCCCTTTCTAATGCATTTATATCTATGTATCTAAATAGTGCCTCTGCCATCCCTTCCATAACTTCTTTTAATAAAAGTGGATATAATTCATCCAGACCATGGGTTTTATCCTCTCTAAGTTTGAATAGTTTATCAAGTACCTCTTGTCTCTATATTTTAAATATCTTTGTCTTTTTTGATCACTTTTTTTTATTTGTTCATGAGACGTGAGCGTCACTGGCAAGGCCAGCATTCATTGCCCATCTCTAATTGCCCTTGAGAAGGTGGTGGTGAGTCGCCTTCTTGAACTGCTATAGTCTATGTGGGGTAGGTACGCCCACAGTGCTGTTGGGAAGGGAGTTCCAGGATTTTGACCCAGTGACAGTGAAAGAACGGTGATATAGTTCCAAGTCAGGATGGTATGTGACTTGGAAGGGAATGTGCAGGTGGTAGTGTTCCCATATGCCTGTGGTGTAGTGGTAATGTCACTGAACTAGTAATTGAGAGGCTCAGAATAATGCTCTCACCACAGCAACTGGTGGAATTTAAACTTCGTTAATAAAAATCTGGAATTGAAAGCTAGTCCCAGCAATTGTGCCATGAAGCTATCATCAATTGTTGTAAAAACCCATCTGGTTCATTAATGTCCTTTAGGGAAGGAAATCTGCCATCCTTACCTGGTCTGGCCTACAAGTGACTCCACACTTACAGCAATGTGGCTGATTCTTAACTGCCTTTTGAATTTGCCTAGCAAGCCACTCAGTTGTAAAGGGCAATTCAGGATGGGTAACAAATGCAGGCCTTGCCAGTGACACCCACATCCTATGAAAATATAAAACAAAATTCTGTTTCTATCTCTATGCTAGTTTATTCTTTTAATTCTACTGCAAGTATGTTGGGCACGGAATTGGGCTTGGTAATGTCCATTCTTTGTGCACTACAGGTGCCATTTGGGGACCAAAATTGTGTGAGCATATGCACACTTCTGCCATGAGTTAAGTTGGATGCCATTTTGGTGAGGCCATTAACACGCACACAGCCAACGTTGACTCGTAGTACGCAGAGCAGGAAGAACATGACATCAATCAGTGTGCAACACTGATTTGACACCAGTGGTGCCATTTTCAGCCATGCTCTCTCTTAACCTCATACAGATGAACAGAACATTGAGCAGAAGGAAGGACCCCACCCCAGCCCCCACTACCAGCAGTATTTAAAGGGATCATCAACTCACTTACAGGTTAGTTGCTGGTTGATTTCTTCTGGCTGTTGCTACAACTTTACAAGTGTTTGGTGCTTTCCATAGTTCTTTGCAAGTTGCAAGAGTCCACAGTGGTAATGGCAGGTGCTGAAGGACTCTAGCACTTTTTGCTGACTTCAAGGCTTCTGCACAAGCAGTTGCTCCGAGACATGGGTGCATTTGTAGGCATTCCCATTGGAATATTGCGTGCCTTGGCAAATGAATTGTGGCCACAGAGAGCAGGACAAACTGCTAGGACAGGGAGGAGGAGGAGGAGGAAGGGGAGAAGGGCTGTCATCAGGATGCCATATCCACCCGGGGGTTCAGTGAGCATTTTAGTTTAGTTTAGTTTAGAGATACAGCACTGAAACAGGCCCTTCGGCCCACCGAGTCTGTGCCGACCATCAACCACCCATTTACACTAATCCTACACTAATCCCATATTCCTATCACATCCCCACCTGTCCCCATATATTTCCCTACCACCTACCTATACTAGGGGCAATTTATAATGGCCAATTAACCTATCAACCTGCAAGTCTTTGGCATGTGGGAAGAAACCGGAGCACCCGGAGGAAACCCACGCAGACACAGGGAGAACTTGCAAACTCCGCACAGGCAGTACCCAGAATCGAACCCGGGTCCCTGGAGCTGTGAGGCTGCGGTGCTAACCACTGCGCCACTGTGCCGCCCCAATTCTCCTACCTGAATCTCAGTGAGAAAAATGTGTGCGGCTTCTGTACTTCAGTGTGTTAGCTGTGGCTCATTAGGTATCACTCTAGGACTTGAGCACTAAAAGCAAGGCTACCACTCCAGTGCAGTACAGATGGAGCACTGCACTGTCAGAGGTGTCGTCTTTTGGATGAGATGTTAAACCGAGACCTCTTCTGCCCACTCGTGCGAATGTAAAAGTTCCCATGACATAATTTCGAAGAGGAGCACTATCCCTGGTGTCCTGGCCAATATTTATCTCTCAATCAACATCACAAAAAAAAACAAATTATCTAATCATTATCACATTGCTATTTATGGGAGATTGCTGTGTGCGAATTGGCTGCTGTGTTTCCTATAACAGTGAATGCATTTCAAAAGTACTTCATTGGCTGCAAAGCACTTTGAGACATTCACTGGTTGTGAAAAGTGCTACATAAATGCAAGTCCTTCAAGTCTTTTCTTCAATAAGAACATCCTTGTTGAAATCTGCCACCTGCTGCAGCCACAACTGCAACCTCAGAGCAGGGAAAGGACAACTGTGTAGTGGCAGTGCAGGAGACTGTGGTGATGAACTTTTATGCATTTGGCTTCTGTCAGGCTGGAGAAAAATCTCGTAGTTTGCCTTACACCGTTGTGTAAGGGAGGTCACCTGTCATTTTCCATTCAAAGAGAGTTTACTACATTTCATTCTCTCTTGTCACAGACCAGCAGGTACAGCGAGCACACAGTCCTCAATACCCAGCTGGTGTGCGACAAAAGGCAGCAAGTCAATGCCCAGTCATGACATTTTCATTCTGTGGCAGACCGCTGGGCCATCTGCATTTGAGCAAACGCGGCAAACCAAAGGGTGGCTACTGGACAAGAGAAATCCATTGACCACGTGGCTAATGACTCCAGTGTGAAACTTTTGCACATGTACACAGCATGCACACAATGAAAGTCATGCTGCCACACACACTGTGATAGAGCAGACCATTGGCATGCTGAAACTACACCTATGCTGCCTGGACTGCTCTGGAGGAGCCCTTCAGTACTTGGCCGAGTGACAGTCAAATTCATGGAAGTCTGCTGCATGCATGCTGCACAATCTTGCCATCAAGACCAGCTCAGAAGCAGGAGCATGAGGAGGAGAAGAGGAGGAGTAGGAAGACGAAGAGGAAAGGAGGAGGAAACCTAGACAGCTCATTTCTGGCCGGGCTGTCAATGAATAACTAATTTCTATGTGATACCAGTAACTGCGATCGCAGTTTCCCATTCACGAACAGTCCCAGACCTTACCTTCTCTCTGTCACTGACCATCACAATGCCCGCTTGGCCACTTTGCAAACCCAACACCCTTGTGCATTCCTTTAGTGCCTGCCTTCCATGTGCTTTTGCCTGTCCTCGTGCTCTACACAGCGTTACCCCTGTGGCTGCAGCATGGCTAGGAAAGGCTGATGGCATTCAGTGGAGGAGACTGCAGCTGGCCTTGGAGGATGTCCTTGAGCAGCTCTGGGCCTAGATTGGGCAATATGATGACAGCAGTCTGGGTTGGCTGGTTGGCAGGCAACAGCAAGGGTGGAGAGGCAGGAGTGGGAGGATGAATGCGGTCATCCTGATAAAGGACAATAGGTTTGCGTTCTTTGGAACTATTGCCACTCCCCTGAGGCAGCTCCTGACTTGTCCTAGTAACCTGCTTGAGGATATTTAGCTGGAATGCAGTGACCACCATGCAAGCCCCTTTGAACATTGTAATCCAGATTCACGATGGCAGCAGTCTGAGCTTGCCTGACAACAATCTGACCTTGCATGACAGCTGTCCGAGGTTCCACTGCAGCACCCAGACATTGGGTGGCTGCTGCTTGAGCTGGAATGGAAGTTGTGACATCGGACAATGGACACCGTATCATTGTTGAGTTCACAAGAGTGCAGACTGTGTTGGTCACTGCCAGAACTTAGACAGCCAGATGGTGAAGGATAGAACACTAGAGTTTATTCTTAAACTTTTATTTACCTGTTATGAAAGTGCTTCTGTTTTTTGTTAAAAATATTTTTTGAGGAATTCATAGTCAAACTGAAGAAATGTTGGAGCAGTTTTTTTTTTCAAGAAGGTCATCAAGAGGACATTGAAAGAACTTGTTTGGCAACAATGGTTACTGGTTGTCACATGACTCAAGTTAAAAATAGAACAGACACTCTGGTAACTGGGGGAAGATGGTTACAGAGAAGTAACAGGCCAGAAGGTGGACTTTCTGTTTCTGGATGCACTTTTGAATTGTTTGGAGAAGGGAATGAACTGTTTAAAATGGATTGGAGTTTAAAAATAAAACTGAAGGACAGAACCCCAGCTCAGTACAGCCTGTTCCATCTCTTTAAAAAGCCTGCAGAAGGAGAGAATTCCCAAGGAAGGAGAGAAGACCACCCATCTCAGCTTTCCAGCACTTCTCTAAAAGACCCTGAGCAGTCCATTGTGTCAACTCATCTCATCTCCTGTCTTTGAAGAAAAGTCTGCTAAATTAATTTTCAATGCCACCTGAAAAGAACTGTTCTAAAAGATCCTAGTGACCTGGCTACGTGTACTCAGAGGCCAGACTGTATGCCAGTTTTGGAGCACAACATATCTCATGTGCTGTTTTCTTCAAGAATGAGCAAGTATTCGGCCCAAGTGTTTTTTTTAGTCAGTAACAGAGCTCTAAACAAAAATCCTTATTATTTTTCCAGTTAACTGGTGTATGTGTTTATGTATGTGTGTGAAGGGCTAAGGTAAAAAGGGAACTGTGAGGAAAACCACACCTGCCAAGAATGAAGCATATTAATTTCGTCATATGGAACATTAATTTTAACGCTTACTGGACTGAAAACATGGTTGCAACTGCATTCTAAAAGGACAGTGGCTGGAGAAGACAATGGAACTGCTCTCTGTTTCAATTAACCTAATGGATTTTGATTAAAAGACATTGAAGGTGTGAAAGTCAGCATTCCAGCCCCCTACTGAGGATGTCTACTAAGATTGAAAGAATCCACAAAACCTCACTGGACAGGTTGTTTCAAAAAAGGAGCTAATCACATGACTGGCCTGCTGGCCCAGGTTTGGTTTGAATTGTGCCACACAGACAAAAACGGACTGCAACTGAACTTGAAGAGAGAGCATCTCTCCCTGTCTCTCTGTCTCACGAAAAGTGGGGACTGCAACTGGATTTCAAGAAGACAGCATCTCCCTGTCTCTCTCTCTCCCTCTCACGCAAAGACAGGGACCATTGGAAGAAACTCAAGACAGAAAACCATCGAAACATGTTTGAAAGCATGCACTGGGCCCCAATGAGATGACAAGATTTAACTGCAATCAAAGACTTTACATCGAACTCAAAACACAGTAAATGAACTCCAGCTATTGCTTTAAACCTTTCACCTTGATTCTTTCTCCTTTTCTGTCTCTATCTGCATGTGTTTATCATGAATGCAATGCTAGCATGGTCGCATCGCGTATTTTTAGTAGTTTTAACCGCACTAGAGTTTTAAGGTTAATAAACTTACACCTTTCTTGATTAAATCTAAGAAAACCTGTCTGGTTGATTTCTTTGTCATTACAATTGAAGGGCAGTTAACAAGGATTCACTGAGGGGAAGCTAAAAACATAGTGTTTTAAAAATTAAACCCTTTTGGGGCCAAACCAGGAAAAGGCTGAGAGGGAACCCCTAGACTCCTTTCTCACCTAGTCGTAACAGGAACTTTTAAAATTTTAATCCGTGTGTTTATGCTTTACTTCATTTCAGGTTAAGACTTGTTTTTGAATAAACTAATAATTTTGTTGTTCATTAAAGAAACCTGCTTAGTGTATTTTATTTTGGGAAAAATAGAGTGTATGATTGACCGTACTGGTAAATTGGACGATTTAAACATATGTTGTGACCTGTGGAGAATTGGAACTAGAATAAACAGTGCACTCCTCCTGCCTCAGTTGTAACATTACAGAGACTCACAATGCATATGGTGCACTTCCAATCATCAGCCCCTCTTTCAGTTTGTTCCATATATATGAGCATAGGTGAGTCCCCTGTTAATACCCACCAACTGAATACAATTGGCACCCAATTGATATACAATTAACAGATTCCTTTTTTCTCATTGAATAAATAAAAATTAGACTTTTTATGTAAACCCAAAATTTCAAAAGAACATGAATGACTTCCATACACTGTACAAAGCATTATATTATGAGACAACCCTCCTCCAGGACCCCTAACAATTTCTTCGTAAACGCACTTCTTTTAGTCAAGTAATCAGACTTGAATCTACGCTTTAATTTTAGAGATTTCCTTTTTCTCCAGCATTTGTTTCAAGTCAGCAAGATCAATCCGTAACCTTATCTCACTCACACTTTCCGTGGACTGTACATTATCCCACAATGAACAATTATCTACTTAATGTTCAATGGGCATACTACCTTCAGTACCCTCATTGTACAGCATGTCACTTAAAGTGTTTGCCAGATAGAATGCCATATCCAATGCCTCGACAAGAACCAGTGTTTCAGCAGCCAGAGTGTTTTTAACAGCTCTTTTTATTTTTTCTATTAGCTGCTCCTAAAGAACAAAAGAACAAAGAACAGTACAGCACAGGAACAGACCATCGGCCCTCCAAGCCTGCGCCGATCTTGATGCCTGCCGAAACTAACACCTTCTGCACTTCCGGGGCCCATATCTCTCTATTCCCTTCCTATTCATATATTTGTCAAGATGTCTCTTGATGAATCAAGAGGATTAATCTTCCAGATGTGTATTCCAGTGCAGCTGGTTTCATAATATTTCTTACAGGTGAGAATAGAAAATGTAGTCCTTTAGCTTGGGATAGTAAAGAAAAATAGGGCTAATAAAAGCACTCTGGCTGCTGAAACACTGGCTCTTGTGGAGGCAGTGGTTGTGAGATTCTATTTCTCAAATATTTTAAGTAAGATTCTGTATAATGGGCATACCGAAAATAGTATACCCATTGAATTTTATGTAGATTAAAGGCCTGCTACCCGACCTGAACCTGACAGGACCCGACGACATGTGTCGGATTCGGGTCGAGTTGGGTTGCACTTCTGGGTCCGGCATTTGGGCTCAGTTCGGTCCAGGTCGGACATGCTCTATCACAGGAAAGTGGCTCCAATGTTAATTTAATTTTTGGACTAGAAATGTGGTTTTGTTACAGTTATTTTAAGCTTGTGCAGATCAGCAACAAAGCGAAAAACAGAAGGTAAGTTAACTAATGGTTGGGCTCGGGTCGGGTTGGGTGCGGGAAAAAATGGTAGGACTCAGGCTGGGTCGAGCTCGGGTCGGATGTGGTTTTGTGGGCATGAACTGGAGATTCACTTGTGCTCCTATATATGGGGGGAGATTGAAACTGTGGTGGTTGGGTTTGAAGATGCATGTTTGTAGCATGTATCTCTGTAAAGAAAAGCTTATAAAGTGTGTAAAGATTGGGCTCCAGTTCTATCCTTCACCTCCTGCCTTTCTGGAGTAAAGCATGCAGGCTAGCTTTAAGTAGTGCTAGGAAGTTATTGTTATGGTTCCCTTGCTAATGTGTACAGCTAATGAAAAGCACAGTACCAGTTGCATACAGAAATCATTAAAATTAACAGGTAGCATGAAGTTGGCTTGCTGCCCCTATTGCAACCAATGGGCACAGGCTAATCATGTATCACAATCCCTGTACCCATTTTCAGGGGTGAAATTACCTATCCCATCCACTTCTTCCCTCCCTATCTTTTCTAACTACATTATATCCTGCAATATTCAGCTGTCAGTCCTGTTCTTTATGTAGAATTAACTTTCCAGACTCTGATAACAGAACAAAAAAAGTTTAAGTTAACCAGCAACCTGAAATGGCAAACAAGCAATTAACCTGCATGGGATGAGCTTCACTTGAACAGGGCTGGGACCAGTGTCCTGGTGGATCGCATAACTAGGGCTGTGAACAGGGTGAAAATAAGAGGCACAGGCTTATACCATCTGCAGCTTGTATATCATAAGATACTGAGGTACGAGGGGAAAGTGGGATGTGAGAAGGATGATTTGGTATGAGGATAGTCATCTTCAATGGTTTCAGCCCTGCCACTGGCCATGGCCTCAGGAATGGCAACACTGTCTCCCCCATGGGGGTTCGGACATGCAGGTGTGCCTGTTCTCCTCCGGTTAGTTCCTGCTGCATGCCAAATTGTCCTGCAAGAAAGAGGAGACATGTGTCACTGAGTATTTGTGCAATCGATTTGGGTGATGTGGCTGTCATGGATGAATAACTAGCAGTGTGTGCAACCTGTGAGCTGTGGATGTGAAGCTTGCGGTAGTGCTAAGTCTTATGAGGGTACAGTGGAGCATATGAATGTTAGGTTTGAGGCCTGATTGATAGAGATTGTTGGTAGGTTAGTGAGTGTGTGGTGATTGAGCAGTGCCTGAGGCCACTGGTGCAATTGGTAGGATATGGTATTTGAAGGTGCATTCACTGACCTTGACCACACGTGTAAGGTCACTGAACTTCATATGAATACTGCGTTCAGATCCTCGGGGCTTGACGCCTGGCATTGGCCTCCAGAAACATCTGCTCCCACTACCTTTTTACCATGTGCCTGGACAACCTCCTTCCCCTCTGCAGATACAAGATATCTCTCCACCTTTTCATCTCCACCAAGACGTCCAGTGCAGCATTCAAAAAGTTTGCAGCCTGTGCTCTCCCCTGTTTTTCCATTCCTCACTCTTTCCCAGGTCAGATACTTTACAAGCACAACTCCCAGCACCTGCTTCAGCCATAATACACCTCCCCTTTTAAGAGGTGTAGTCTAGCTTTAAGCAGCATAGGTTAGCTTTAAATGTTTCTAGCTACTCATGATATTGGCTCCTTGTTGATGCATCTAGCCAATGAACAGCATGGTTAGTGCTGGCTGAATGCAAAGATCATTCAAATATGCATGCAGCACAAAGTTGACATGCTGCCTGCATTGCAATCAACAGGTGCAGGTTAATAACGCATCATGATCTCCGTGCCTGCTTTCAGCAGCTATCTAATTTAGTCCCCATTGTACTTTAAGAGTGCATTATTTGAGCTACACAGAACAATTTGTTACCCCACGTTGAGATGTTAAACAAAAGGGTGCTGAATCAAATTTGTGATATTTTGCCAGACGTATTTGCATCATTGTACCTATCTCCACATCAGATTGCGACAATCTGTCCCCAGTCATGATGTTCTGTTGTCCTGAAAGAAGAAAGATTTGCATTTATATAGCGCCTTTCATGATCTCAGGACATCCCAAAGCACTTATAGTTACAGTTACAAAGTTACTGTTTTAATTTGTAACCAATTTGTGCACAGGCAAGGTCCCACAAATAGCAATGAGATAATGAGCAGATAATTGTTTGGTGATGTAGTTTGAGGGGTAAATATTAGTCAGGTTACCAGGAAGAATTCCCTTGCTCTTTGAAATAGTGCCATGGGATCTTTTCTGTTCACCTGAGAGAGCAGACAGGCCCTCAGTTTAAAGTCGCATCTGAAAGACTGCACTTTTGACAGGGCAATACTCCCTCGGTACTGTGTGTCAGACTAGATTATGTGCTCATGTCTGGAGTAGGACTATATCCCACAATATGCTGACTCAGAGTTGCAAGTGCTTCCACTAAGCAATGGCCAACAGTCCTGATCAACATTATCTTAGCAGTGGCTATTTTCTTGCATTTACCTGACATGATTTGAGAGAAAGTTGGCTGCAATCATGGTGAAAATAAATTGTTTTGCTGTTTTCTGCTAAAGAAAGCCCTGTTTGTAATGTTGTCATCTGCAACCATATAAAAATTGTCCCCTCATGGAGAGCATGTTTTGGAGCAGAATTTGTACAGTTTCTGTACTAGTAAGGGGGCCATAAATAACTCATGCAATAATAGAGGTCACAGGGTATCAAAGAGGCTTAGAGTGAGTAGTTGCAGTACATGCTGACAAGATGAAAAAATAATCACTGCAGTCAGTCAATCAGTCAGAGAAAGGGGTTGGAAAGAGGTCAGTTAGAGGACAAGCTGTAGCACTCCACTCTTTTTTTAAAAGGGTGTGTGTTTTGCTGATGGATTAGGCAGAAAAACAATCTAACAAGAGGGCAGTCTTGGTTCCCTGTGGAATCCTGGTGCCACAGTTAGGCACTTAGTGCTACCGCAGTGCAGTGAACACTATGGAACACCCTCTGGAGGTCAAATGGTCTCTAAGCTGCTGTTCAACTGATGCACATTCTTGGGATGCCATTGTGCTGATCCTCACATCTGGTTGCAATGCCTGATTGCGCTATCACTATTGTAAACTTATGAGATTTATCTCTTTTCTGGTGATTGCTTTCATGGATCAAGTTCTATTTAGCTGGGAGGGCACATGATCTTTTTACTGCTTAAACATTCTTTTGGGGAATTTTAATGTAAAGTAATAACTTAATTATTAAAAATGCCTTTTTCCCAACAAAAAAGAGGAATTTATTGCTTCATCACACCCAGCATTCTTCAATATTGCTGTATGAAAGAGGATGATGGGGTATTCTGTCCTTCTGCACTGCCTCCCAGCCAAATACTGATTTTGAAAGATGATCAGTTTATAAAATGGTACATGCTTGTATTTGATGCTATTGTGTTTGGCATTGTCATCGACTTCACTTGATTAAGGATCATGCTCGGAGCTTGCAGCTACTCTAATGGGGCATGCTGGTCTTATTAAAAAAATGATTCAATAGTTATGGTCACATGGTGAGGGGTTTGGGTGGTTCCCACTGGTCGACTCTCAACTGACTGCCACAAGTGTTTTTTTGTTATTTGGGTTTAACCACTTTGTGTTTTATTTGTCAAATAAACAGACAGCGACAGGTAGAAAATAAATTATTTATTGATCAATATGCCTTAACCCGAAATTGTCACAACCGCATCCACTCACAAATTTGCTCGCAAACACACATACCACACATACACACATACACACGCACAAACACGAAGAGACAGAGAGGAAAAGAGGTAACGATTATAAGTGGGGGGTAGGTTTTGGCAGGGGGATCATGAGGTAAACCTGTTGAATTCTCCCAGAAGTCAAGTTCTCATTGGTTGCAGGCCTGAGGTGTTTGTAGATTTCTCTCTTGGTTGAAAGTTCAGTTGAAGACAGCGGATTGCTTCTAATTCAGTGCTGTATAAGTATAGATATAGAATTCTACAGCAGGGTGTGTCCCTTCTGGCTTGATTTCTCTCAGTCCCTTAGCTGGAAACAAGCTTCTTGGATGCTTCTTTCTGTGTGTTTCTCACTTTCCCTCTCTCTAGAGCTGCCTTTTAAGGTAAAAATTTGCTACATCTCGCCTCTGCTGTGAGACAGGTATTTTCTCACCTGTAGTGACCAACAATGGCCCAGTATGTGGCTACTTCCCACCTTCTTTGTTTCAGAAGAACCCATTCAATTCAAAAGGGTCTCTTGATGGGCTCAGGATGAGAATAATCTGGTTACAATGTTTCCATTTCACACCTTCTTTGTTTCAGAAAGGTCCTTTTTTAAAAAAAAGTCTATTTTTATAACACTTCAGTTTTAGTCCATAATTTTTCATTGTCACACTTCTTGTACGCGTGACACTATTCACCACCATTTTGTTAATTATTTTCCATCTATTCCTTTAAGTTACTGCATGTCAAAAATCAATTACCACCCATGTTGCTCTATTTCCATCGGAATCAAGCACTTGACCTGTACTTCACTGCATTTGACCTTCAGTGTCTTTCTTGGGCAAACCAAATGTGATTGCTGTCACACTTTTACTGAACTAAGGAAAAAGAGCTTCGAGTGGAAGATGTCTAAGTATACAGAGTTATTAAATATATACATTATTGGTTAGTGTAGTTATTTGAATGATACAAGCTGAAGGGCCAATTGTCGTCACTGGCCTATCAGGAGAAAAAGAAAATGGGAGTCACACTTGGTTGCTCTGGCACAATCCCCAGTGGCTGCTTTCAGGGCAGCTTTCAATGAGTGCTAGGAAGCAATTTTCATCAAGTACTTTAGGCGCTAACGGGTCTCTGAATTGGCTAAGGTTGGGGTCTTAAGCTACAATGCCGATTTAGCCTGTGTTTACCTCAGGGAGTTGAAGCCAGCACTCCAAACATCTACCCAGAGGCTCAATACACAGGTGCCTGCTAGCGCTCGTTAAAGAGGGTGTGTTGTGTTATTGCTTTAGTCAACAAAAAGGTACCATACAATCTTGAGTTGAAAGGTAAATAAACTGTGGCTTTATTGTGAAGTAACAAATTTGCAGGAGAGATCTTTAATGAATGTGACTAGGTGATCGACACAACTCCAACTGCTCCAGCACAGGTTGGATGACATCACTTCATGTGATGATGTGTGAGGTATTCAAACTGTTAAAGTGATATCACAACAGGGTGCACTGCAGTTGGTGGCTAGCACTTGTCCTAACATCCTTTCCTAATAGTGACCAACATGGCATTGATGTCGATTTCAAGCACTACTTTGAAATTATTTCACCTTTGACTGTTCATTACTGCTAGAATTGGGAAGAGGATTTGCTGAAGTGCACCAGGAGACTTTCTGGGACTTCATCAGGACTTCACCAACACTCAAGCAACATTTTAGAAATTCTCAGAGGGCTTGACCTAACAAGAGTAAGTGCTGAGGAAGGAGATAGTGCTGTGCTTCTCCATCTTATTGAACACTTTATAGGAGTCACCAGGAGAAAGGGAGTGCTTAGTCTTGAGCATCTTTCTTGGCTTCCCCTTGGTCTGGATGAAGAATGGGAGGAGGACATGAGGCCAGGCAGAGCAGCACCAACTGCTGCAGGAGACAGGGACAGGAAGATGAGGTGGAGTCCTCACCCACAACTGCATCCCCCTCCCACCTCCTCCAGCAGGTTTAGGACATCCCTCCTGCTTGGGACCTCCTGAGCCATCCTACCAGCCAGAGAACTCACACCTTTAGTAGAAGTGGGTGCAAAGAGCCCACATGTACTGCTCCACAAAAATTGCATCTTATCAGCGTGCTAAACCTGCAGATTTCTGGTTTAATACTTCCAGGCAAGTTCAAAGTTATGGTAATTAGCAATTAGGACCAAATTCTGCCCTAAATCTAGACTTTCAAACTTACTAGGACAGTACCCATTTAGAACCTATTTTCTCTCTTTGGGCAAAATAATCCCCTGGAGTGTGTGGCCCACCCATTCTCTTAGCTGCACATTGTCTGTGAAGCAAGGAGACAACCACATAGTGTATTGCTTTAACTTGTATTGCTTGATGGTTCCTTAATATATTTCAGATATGCCATATTTAAAATATTACTGATCACCTTAATGCCATATAGGGCTACGATTTAATTTACTACGCGTGGAAGATATAATCATGCTTAACTGTATATTAGCAAAATAATTGTAATGTTTTTACTGTGCATCAATTTCATGTGCTCCTGATTAATACAACGCCAGGATTTGAGAAGGGGAGGAAGAAATGTGAAGTTAAGAGGAACTATTAAGGGAATGTCATCCACCATTGTTGATAGTCGGGAAGAAAAATATAGGGGGCAGTTTTATGTTCTCCCCCACGGCGGGTTTGGAGGCAGGGAGAGCATATCATCGGGTGGGATGGTGGCAGGGGTTGACCCCATCACATTCCCGTCTCAGCCAAAATTAAGTCCGGGACGGAAAGGCCTGTGAATGGCCTTCCCACCCCGCCACCAATTGAGGCCCTTAACTGGCCGATTAATGCCCAGTTACGGGCCTCATCCCACCACCGCCGCAATTAGCCAAGTGGCAGGCAGCCCTGTCACTGCACATGAAGCATGGCAGGAATAACTGTGCGGGCTGCTTTCCGGCTCCGGGATGGAGGGGGTGGGGTGGGGTCCCTCATTAAAAGGCACAGTGTCTGAATGAGGGACCTGGCATCAGGATGTGGGGGGCCCAGTGAGAGTCACCCTGCTGCACTTGCTGCCAACTCCCCTACACCCCCTTCCCCTGTGCTCCCCACCCCACTAGACATCTCCTGCCCTAACGTACCTGTGACCTGGACCTTGGCTGGGTGATCCACTGGCAGCGACCACTGCCTCTGCGGTGGCGCTGCTCAGTTAAAGAGCTGTCCGCCTCTGATTGGCCGGCAGCTCTCAGAGGGCAAGACTTCCATCACCGGGGTTCTTAATCCCGTGGAAGACCCGCCACTGTTCATCTGCGTGCCTAATTGGCACTTGATTCAGCGGGCCTCCCGTAGAACGATGTGCCAGAGCGTGTGGTTAGCTGGGCTCTCTGTACGGAATCCAGATAGAAAGAAGGCGACAGACTGAATCCATTGAGGTGAGTCTTTATTGAGTTCGCTTTGAGAGGTCATCATAGTGGGTCGAAACAGATAAGTATGAGATTGACTCTTGTCTCCCTGGCCCGTCGCTCAATGTGCCCGGCCTTCGGTGCAAGAT
This sequence comes from Heterodontus francisci, assembly GCF_036365525.1. NCBI lineage: Eukaryota > Metazoa > Chordata > Chondrichthyes > Heterodontiformes > Heterodontidae > Heterodontus > Heterodontus francisci. Next base: position 33,744,644 of record NC_090383.1, read on the forward strand.
GTTCATGATCCAGTGCCGCCTGCTCATCACCCTTCTCCACATCGTCCTCATCATTTGAGGACTGGTGATCAATCAATTCACTTCATGCAAGTTCTTCCCCCTCTGCAGTTCTGGATTGTGCAGAGCATGACAGACCACCATGATACACGAGACCCTCACTGGGATATACTGCAGGACTCCAGCAGATCAATCAAGGCACCGGAATTTTGTCTTCAGCAATGTCATGACACAATTCTCCAGCCTCCCATGCTCCATTCCCGTTTCAAATGGCCTCACAGGTGCAACCATCTGAAAAGCCAGGAAGAACATTTAGCTGTGGTGCCATTCAGACACAAAATGAGGGGAAAGGAATAGCATCTATTTTTCAGGCATAATTTGGCACTAAAAACAAGAAAATTGGCCTTATTATGCTCAGATAGATTAGAAATTTGAATGAGAACAGGATCAGGCTAGGCTGTGATGTCTCCCAGGTTGAACAGCTTACCACTCAAAGTTGACAAATTAAAATAGTCACTTGGATGAGGTTTCAGAGGGTGAGTATGGAGTATGGCTCATGGAAATATTTCCTAGTAAGGAATCAATACCTTCAGTTATGTAAAGAGACAATTGGGAAAAAAAACTGTGCATGAAGTGTTTTATGCAAAGACAGCTTTCTTCTGATTCAAGTGTAACGATTTCAAACACTGCAGTAACAGCTTCTCATGGTTAAATTATCAAAGCAAATCATTCCTCGACACTTTAATGAGGAGCTAGCAGACTGTGGCTGTGCATTTTCTGATTGGGTTATAATTTGCTGTGGTAGGACATCTAATGGTGTCTGCTGTTAGTTAGCCATGCCCCAGCATGTTTAGGTTTTTAACATTTTTGTGTGACAATTTGCTGAAAGTGTGAGCTGATAATGTCACAGCAAAGAAAAGGCACATCTAGGGCCTGAGTGAGCAGAGAAAAGCAAATGTGTATTTCCTTAACCAATCAGACTGAAGGATTCTGAAATTGACAGCACAGGGGCTGAATAGGAAGTTTACTTTAGAGTGGGTGAATTCAATGTCAAATCAAGTATGGAATGAGAAATAAACAGGGAAAGAAAAAGTGGATTAAGAGAAAATAAAAGAGATAGAAAGGAAAAGTAAATAAAATTCAAAATTTGACATTCAAAAAATCATTAACTATTAGAACAGAAAGAGACTCTGTACTTATAATAGTTCATTTTCAGTGTCAGAGAGGTTGACTGTAAAGATCTGCTTGGGTCTGCAAATGAAACCCGACCCGAGCCCGACAGAACCACATCCGACCCGAGGCCGACCCGGCCCGAGTCCTTTAATTTTTCCCCGCGCCCGACCCGACCCGCCAACCAGAATGTTCAGTTAACCTAGCTTCCATTTTTCACTTTTTAAGCTTGTGCAGATAAGCAACAAAAACTGTAACTGGAATTTTCTTTTGGGCCTCCTTATCTCGAGAGACAATGGATACGCGCCTGGAGGTGGTCAGTGGTTTGTGAAGCAGCGCCTGGAGTGGCTATAAAGGCCAATTCTGGAGTGACAGGCTCTTCCACAGGTGCTGCAGAGAAATTTGTTTGTTGGGGCTGTTGCACAGTTGGCTCTCCCCTTGCGCCTCTGTCTTTTTTCCTGCCAACTACTAAGTCTCTTCGACTCGCCACAATTTAGCCCTGTCTTTATGGCTGCCCGCCAGCTCTGGCGAATGCTGGCAACTGACTCCCACGACTTGTGATCAATGTCACACGATTTCATGTCGCGTTTGCAGACGTCTTTATAACGGAGACATGGACGGCCGGTGGGTCTGATACCAGTGGCGAGCTCGCTGTACAATGTGTCTTTGGGGATCCTGCCATCTTCCATGCGGCTCACATGGCCAAGCCATCTCAAGCGCCGCTGACTCAGTAGTGTGTATAAGCTGGGGGTGTTGGCCGCTTCAAGGACTTCTGTGTTGGAGATATAGTCCTGCCACCTGATGCCAAGTATTCTCCGAAGGCAGCGAAGATGGAATGAATTGAGACGTCGCTCTTGGCTGGCATACGTTGTCCAGGCCTCGCTGCCGTAGAGCAAGGTACTGAGGACACAGGCCTGATACACTCGGACTTTTGTGTTCCGTGTCAGTGCGCCATTTTCCCACACTCTCTTGGCCAGTCTGGACATAGCAGTGGAAGCCTTACCCATGCGCTTGTTGATTTCTGCATCTAGAGACAGGTTACTGGTGATAGTTGAGCCTAGGTAGGTGAACTGTTGAACCACTTCCAGAGCGTGGTCGCCAATATTGATGGATGGAGCATTTCTGACATCCTGCCCCATGATGTTCGTTTTCTTGAGGCTGATGGTTAGGCCAAATTCATTGCAGGCAGACGCAAACCTGTCGATGAGACTCTGCAGGCATTCTTCAGTGTGAGATGTTAAAGCAGCATCGTCAGCAAAGAGGAGTTCTCTGATGAGGACTTTCCGTACTTTGGACTTCGCTCTTAGACGGGCAAGGTTGAACAACCTGCCCCCTGATCTTGTGTGGAGGAAAATTCCTTCTTCAGAGGATTTGAACGCATGTGAAAGCAGCAGGGAGAAGAAAATCCCAAAAAGTGTGGGTGCGAGAACACAGCCCTGTTTCACACCACTCAGGATAGGAAAGGGCTCTGATGAGGAGCCACCATGTTGAATTGTGCCTTTCATATTGTCATGGAATGAGGTGATGATACTTAGTAGCTTTGGTGGACATCCGATCTTTTCTAGTAGTCTGAAGAGACCACGTCTGCTGACGAGGTCAAAGGCTTTGGTGAGATCAATGAAAGCAATGTAGAGGGGCATCTGTTGTTCACGGCATTTCTCCTGTATCTGACGAAGGGAGAACAGCATGTCAATAGTCGATCTCTCTGCACGAAAGCCACACTGTGCCTCAGGGTAGACGCGCTCGGCCAGCTTCTGGAGCCTGTTCAGAGCGACTCGAGCAAAGACTTTCCCCACTATGCTGAGCAGGGAGATTCCACGGTAGTTGTTGCAGTCACCGCGGTCACCTTTGTTTTTATAGGGGGTGATGATGTTGGCATCGCGCATGTCCTGGGGTACTGCTCCCTCGTCCCAGCACAGGCATAGCAGTTCATGTAGTGCTGAGAGTATAGCAGGCTTGGCACTCTTGATTATTTCAGGGGTAATGCTGTCCTTCCCAGGGGCTTTTCCGCTGGCTAGGGAATCAATGGCATCACTGAGTTCCGATTTGGTTGGCTGTATGTCCAGCTCATCCATGACTGGTAGAGGCTGGGCTGCATTGAGGGCAGTCTCAGTGACAGCATTCTCCCTGGAGTACAGTTCTAGGTAGTGCTCAACCCAGCGGTCCATCTGTTTGCGTTGGTCAGTGATTATGTCCCCCGATTTAGATTTGAGGGGGGTGATCTTCTTGATGGTTGGCCCAAGAGCTCTCTTCATGCCATCATACATTCCTCTGATGTTTCCGGTGTCTGAGGCCAGCTGAATATGACTGCATAGGTGTTGCCAGTAGTCGTTTGCGCAACGCCTAGCTGTTCTTTGTGCAGTACTTCTGGCTGCTTTAAGTGCTGCGGATGTTAAATCGCTGGGGGCTTTCTTGTAGTTCAAAAGTGCAATGCGCTTAGCGGCTATGACAGGTTCCAGCTCTTCATTATGAGATTGAAACCAGTCTGCATTTCTCTTCGCACTTTTGCCGTAGGTGGTCAAAGCTGACTCATAGATGGCGTCTCTGATGTGGGCCCACTTGGTCTCAGCATCCCCTGTGGGAGTGTTTTGAAGGGCTGTTACAAGTGAATTTAGAAATTTTTGTAACAGCTGTGGGTGAGAAATTCTGCTCGTGTTGATGCGCGGATGGCCCTTCTGCTTGGAATGATGCAACTTCTTTGGTCTGAGTCTAACCTTGCTGCACACCAGGGAGTGGTCGGTGTCGCAGTCCGCACTGTGGAAGCTGCGTGTGATTTGAACACTGTTTAAGGCGGCTCGCCTTGTGACAATGAGGTCTAGCTGGTGCCAACGACGTGATCTTGGGTGCCTCCATGAAACCTGGTGACAGGGTTTAGTGTGAAAGAACGAGTTGGTGATGCAGAGGTTATGATAGGTACACAACTCAAGCAGTCTCTGCCCGTTCTCATTCATCCTTCCAACGCCATAGCGCCCAAGGCAGGAGGGCCATGAGTCATGGTCGGCCCCAACCCTGGCATTAAAGTCCCCCAGCAGGAATAGGTGTTCGGTGTTGGGGATGCTGCTAATGATGTTATGGAGTTGTTCATAGAACTGGTCTTTAGCTTCAGGTGCGGAGCAGAGTGTTGGAGCATAGATGCTGAGTAGGTGTACTGGACCAGAGGTGGTGAGCAGTCGGATGGACAGTATGCGTTCCGAGCCATTTGAGGGAGGCTCTATCATGCTGAGCAAGGAGTTTCTGATGGCGAAGCCCACTCCATGCTGTCTTGGTTCTTCAGGATCCCTGCCCTGCCAGAAGAAGGTGTAGTCTTGCTCTGCTAGAGAGCCACTCGCGGGGAGGCGAGTCTCCTGAAGTGCTGCAATGTCCACATTGAATCTACTGAGCTCGTTGTTAATGATGGCGGTCTTCCGAGAATCGTTGATTTGTGTAAGGTCTTCCGACAGGCCAGGACACATAGTTCTGACGTTCCAGCTTGCAAAGCGAAGGGCTGGTACCTTCTTTCCTTTTTTCATGTTGTTTGGTGCGGTGTATCAGTCCACCTTTCGGGCAATGACCCTGAGCTCCAAGCACCCATTGAAGCAGGCAGACTGTGGCGGGACAGAACCTTATTGACCGGGGGCTGCCCGGTTTGAGGCGGGCGGTAGCTGTCCAGTGAGGTGCAATGACCTCTCCCACCGACAAAGGCAACCCGTGGCGCCCAGTTTCTACGCCAATTTATCTGGACTTATAACCCGTAACTGCTGCCTTCCGTGTTGTTTTAGTCGCTGTGAGGCAACTATGGAGTGAACTCTCCATGGCGCATGCCTGGGCAAATTTATGGAGGTTGAGAATTGCCCAGTCGTCAAAACCCCCCTCTCGGCCTTTCTGGTGGGGTCCAAAGGAGTGCAGGACACGACGTTTGGCACCAGTATGGCTGCAGAAACTGCCGGAAACATGCCAAAGGTGACACATGACCGCCTACGGGGTTCCGCTCCGGATTTTCTGTTAGGGTTTACTCCCTTAGCCTTGGTCTCTCCCGAGACGCCCACAAGGCAGTGGGGTTGTTGGGGCCCCTACACAGGTGTAGGATGGTGCCGGTGGGAGGAGGGGATGCAAGGGGGAGGGGTAGAGGGAGGGGGTGGGTGCAGGGGAAGGGGGTGCGGGGTGAAGATGGTGCGAGGGGGGGCGGGCTGGGACGGGGTTGTGAGGGGGTGAGCTGAGAGGGTGGAGCAGGGAAGGGGACGGGGGTGGGGGGGGGGGTGGAAGGGGGGTAAAAGGGGGGGGAAGGGGGGGTGGAATCTGGTGCAGGTAATAAGCCATTTCCTCAGTGCCCACCATCGACGTCCGGAAAGCTCATCCACGTCCTTCGGGAGGTGAAGCATCATTTGGCAGACTTAGAGGTGATTACATTTGCTAAGGGTTTTTTTTTGCAGTGGTTTAAATAAAAGCATGCAGCATTGCCGACAGTGCGCTGCAGATGCTCTCCGAGCCATCTCCCGCGGGCGCTTTGAAGTTGCGGCCGGGGGGGCCGTTCGTGGATGTTTTGGGTGTTCGGGGCACCTTTTCACAGGACTTCTCTCGGGTCCCGCAGCTCCTTCTTCACCTCAATGGACTTACCGCATGCCGTGGCTGCAGACACTCTGGACTGTGAAGACAGCAGGATCGGAGATTGAAGTATCGGCAGCTGTGCTCGTCAATTTCATCCGGATCAATTTCATTGAGAAAACAAAGAGCAGGTGTGGCTGGGGGAGGGCAGTGGGCCCAGGTAACATACACTAAAACTAACTGTTAACTTTTAGATAGGGCTAAAATGAACTGATTTAAAGAGCCAGGGGAATTTAAACAGTTTAAGAGGGCAGATTGGGGGAGAAAACGTTAGGGATGGCAGCAGATGGCCATGGATAGAGTTGAACAGCAAGGGAGCTTCCTAGGGAGCTTCCAGCCCAGGAGCCATCTTGAACAGAACATTTAGTTAATCGGAAAGCCATGGAGATGTGCCCAGACAGATTGTCCCACACTGTACCAGTATCTGTATTGCTTAAAATAAACACAGCATTGCCCGAAGGCTCAGTAAATATCATTATACATTACCTAGACTCCTTTACAGGTTGAAATACTTGCTGCAAGTTTATCCAGTGAGCAGCTGAGATGCAGAGACCAGGAAGGTCCTGAATGATTAATTATTATAAAATATACATTCCTATATTAAAGAGGTTGTGCTCTACCTTCGATGGAATCGCTCACTGCAGAATAGTGCTAAGTGTTTCCCGCCTTGGCGTCCTGGCTGTCACTGGATCATGAATCCAGGCTTCTGGATTACTAGTCCAGTGATCTTTGAAATGTCACTCCTTGATTTACTATTTTTTTATAAACAAAATTATTAACTGCTTTAAGACTGCTTCATATTTAGCGGTGTCACATGAATTAAGAAATTAGAATATATTCAAAATTATATATCAACTATTAAGTACCAATGCCCAGCTTTGTATATAAAAAATGCCTCTTAATATCATTATTTATCCATAAACACTGAGGCCACATTAAACTGAAAGCAGTGATTTATCAGGTCTGACAATTAATTATATTCCAAATCCGAGCATAATTCGTTGTCTTTCCCCTTTAAATCTCAATTTACCTTACAAGCCGCTTTTACTTTACATTCTTTATTCAATACAAAATGTTTTGAGGCAGGCACGAGAAGTCTTACCAACCCCTAACGGGATGCAGTCAATTCATTTGAAAACTGTGCAATTAAAGAAAAGGGCCAAGTTCCTATTAATGCAGATTGAAGCTGTTAAACTGCTTTTGTCATCAAGTATACAAAGCACGAAGGAAAACCAAGAGATAAACCAAAACACAAAAAGGTTAAATTTGTGTCAATGAGAAAGAGATCTCATTAAAAACAACTTATTACATAACAGTGCAGCAACTGATTGCCATTTTAATCTTAATGAAATATTTACAATGTAAAGACCTTCAACACCCCTAGAATCAAGAAAGGGCTAACCGGATAATTATGAGCCTGGGACTGAGTTCTGCTACAATGTATGCAAGAACCATTTATTGATTAGTATACAGCAAGTTGAAATACCAAGCAGAGGAAGCACACCCGGAAGAGCAGCCTGACCCGACCCAAACTCGACACATGTCGCGGGTCCTGCCGACTGCCTGTAGTTACCCTTTTAACAATGTGATAAATGTTATTTAAACTGAAATGGACAAGACAACTTTTTGTGGCTAGTTTGGTTTGTATCTAGTGCACAAACAAAGCAACTTCATGCAATTCAGTGTATTTCAATGGTGGGGCAGCCAGCGAGATCCAACTTTCGCTGAACTAGGGGCAGAGTGGAGTATCTCAAACGGCAACTTTTGGATATCTGGGTTTAACAGGGCATTTGCCCTCGCGCGGATTTGCTGTAGCATTGTACATAAAAATAGGTGATGCCATTAGCCTTACAACTATTTTGACAGAAAATTATGGTGCAATATGTTCTCAGCAGCTACATTCTTTGCATTGCAATCTGAACACAGGATAGCAGAAATCATTTACAGAAATGACAAAAACAAAACAAACAGAACTTACTTTTCAAAGTATATTGGAGCGCCATCTGATGCATGGACTGCAAAGTACCAGTGGCCCAGAATTTCTTGGAACTTTTATGACGTAGCTACAATGTAAGATGCATTGTTTTTCTTTCAGAGAAACTTTGCACATAACCGGTTTATGCATGTCTTTTATTAAAACTTCACTGTGTACATATTTCTTCTAACATTTGCTCTGCTTTTAAGATACAGCAGTCAAAAGCATCTCCCAGTCACCTGCTTGTGTTGTGTTAGCTGTGGCTCAATGGGTAAGCACTCTTATCTCTGTGTCACAAGGTTGTGTGTTCCAGTCCCACTTCAGTGAATTAAGTATAAAATGTAGATTGACACTCTACTGCAGGATTGAGGGAATGGTGTGTTTTTTTGTTGTTGCATGAAATGTTAAACTGAAGCCCGTCTTCCTTGTTGGGTAGATGTGAAAGAATGTATCTCACCATTTTCAACAAGAGTAGCAGGTAAGGGGGCTCTCCCCAGGGTGCTGGCCAATATTTATTTCTCAATCAACATCACCCTAAACATATTACCTGATCATTTTCTCATTGCTGTTAGTGGGAACTTGCTGTGCATAAATTGGCTGCCATGTTTCCTATATTGATTACCCTTCTAAAGTACATCATTGGCTGCAAAGCACTTTGGGGCATTCTGAGGCCTTGAATGGTGCTATATAAAAGTTGGTCTTTTTTTTTCTTACCTGGCTCCTTCCCCATGCAAAAGACCAGTTCATGTGAGTTTCCACCATTTATGCTAGCAATGCTTGAGTTTAGATTTACCCCAAAAATGTTAGGTCAAGCAGGACCCCAAAATCACTTGACATCAGTGTAACTGGAGGTACTACTGCATTTCTCAGGTCCGATGGCTTTTTTTAAATTAATAAAAAAAAAAGACACTTTTATATCTATTAATGCTTAATTGTTCAAAAATATCATTTTAATTCCTTTCATATAAACAATGTTCACACTTTCATGAAAACTCTGCTCTACAGCATCAAATATTTTGGGCAAAGTTCCTATCAACAAGATTGGCATTGAAACCATTGTAAATTTCAGCATAATTTCTGCCTAAGTATGATCCAGGAAATTCTGGGCTTTGAAAAGAAGTGAATTCTGTTTAATGGATTTTCATTGTGAGATTATTGAGGTTAAGTGCTGTGCATTATATTTGGAGCTAAGTAGGTATTTTAAAATGGTATCTTAGGAGCCAGTGATGATTTTTGCAAGTTTCCATACTGGTCCTTTTTTGTGTGAGGCCCAGAGGAAGTTGGTAGCCTAGCTGCAAACACTTACCTACACAGAAAAAGTTTAGCATGGCTAGTTTAAGCAACCAAAATATTTTTCTGTTAAGATATAATTCCTATTTATCTTATTTGATGGAAGTCTTTTTAGTACAAATGGTAAAATACTGTTCAAATGATCAATGCTCTTTAATTCAATGACTAAAAACAGTCACAGTAGCTATGATAGATTTGTGAACTCTTAGTTTATTGCTCAGTAAAACATACAACACAGAAGCTGGCAGAATTTTGGAAAATGGCTTCTTCACACTTGGCGGATTTTATACTAAACACTGAAAGAACAGAATCCCTTGGTCACGGAAAATATACATTTTGTTTTCTGGCATCACACATAAGTAAATAAGACATTTATAACATGTACTTCTTTGATAATTTGCACTTCCTTGTGGAGCTCAAAGCCAGTTAGAATAACTTAGTACAGAACTTCTAATTAGTGTTGAAAAGAAGTTTTGTGCCTGAGTAAAGGCTTTCAGCTCTTGTCAGTGTGTGGTTAGCAGTTCCTATCCAGCTGCAGGTTCAATAGCATGTGAGACTTGAACATAAATGGTTTGCTTCTCACTCAAGATAATTGGGGACAGCATTTGCATTTGTATTGCTTACGCAAAGAAACTATTCTGAAAAATTGTCACTACTGTACAAAATTGATTTTAAAACATTTGCTTGTAATGAATTTGAATGCAGGTTGTTAATAGTTTAGGCCTTCACCTCCCTCTATTGTATGGAAGCAACAGTTTGTAAATGGCATTGTGTGCTGAGAATAGCCTTTTAGAAATATGTACAAAACTTCAATTTTTCCACATTTTCCACACTAACACACTGCATGCGGAATTTTGCAAATGTCAGTGAAAGTGCTCAAAATTGTACTGCATTTGAAAGGCAGTAACAATCTGTTCACATGATGTAGTAAAGGAGAAAATATTGGACTTTAATTTATTCAGAATCTCATCAGGTTGTCAAAACATCTCATAGTGCTTCACAAAATGAATTACTTTCTTTTTGAGTACAGTTATGTTAAGATGCCATACATGCCCATCATTACTGACATACAGTATTTTTGAACATTTTGGTTAGTGTAACAGTGTTGCCTGATGAAAATCAATGCAGACTGGGCTCCTCTCCTTTCAACACTGCTCCAGTCTTCCTGCTCATAGACTAACTCGCCCCGCTTCTCCCCTCAGCAGCACTCCAGTTCTGTTGAAAATAGATGAACTGTCTCTTTTTCCTCTCAGCAGTGGTCCAGGTTTGTCACTAATACATTGAACCAGATCTCTCTTCTTTCAGCACTGCTCCAGTCCTGTCACTAGTCCAGATCACAGTTTCTCTCCCCTCAACACAGTTCCACAAGAGTCCTGCCATTAATGAAGTGGATCCCTGGCTCTGCAAAATGTGGGTGGGAATTCTTTCCTTGTGAGAATTGACAACTATAATAGTCAGAGGTGGGCATCCTTTCCATTCTGGCATGACTGTTGTGAATCAGTGCTAAGGGATCCGGAGCCTGGTCCGCTGTATTAGCAACACCACTCAGGCCGGACAGAAGTCAGAAGGGCAGGAGGCAGAACAAAATGGTAATTAAGGAGATAGCAAGACAAAAATGATTCCATGAAGATTGGGGAAATAGAGGCAACCTAGAGGAAAGAAGGGGAATGGATGACAGTGAAGGGGAGAGAAGGGAGAATGGATAACATTGAAAGTGAGCGAAACGGGAAATGGATGTAAATGAGGAAAGAATGGAGAAATGGGTGATAATCAAGAGGTTGGGAAAATGGATGGCTTCAAAGGAGGGAAAGGAATAATGGATGGGAATCAAGGATTGAAGGGGTAGAAGCTAGAAGTAATTTTGGTGAAAAAGGGAAGCATCTAAGTGTGGCACTTTGAAGTGGAGAAGGAGGGTTCGAGCATGAACTGGGAGGAGGTGAAATAGTGTCAGATTGAATGAGCAGGACAAATGCCAGCATTAATTCAAGGGCAGAAAAAAGTGCAAGCTTTAATGAAATGAGGGGGAAGGAGAGGTGTTAGAAGAGTACCAGCTTGAATGGGTTTGGAATGGGTGAAAATGCAAGGTTTAACTGAGGGATGAGGTGAAGTTTTAGCTTGAAAAAGGGAGGAGGAGTAAAGGTTGAATTGAGGTGGGCTGAGAAAAGTACTAGATTAAATTGAGAGCAGTGGGGATATAAAGGGCCAGTTTGAACTAAAGGGTGTTGGAGGATGTGTGTGCCTCTGTGTAAAAGTGGGTTGCTGACTGCAACATAATAGGGTTGCTTTGAACTCGAGGTGGATGGGGTACATGGCGGCAGGGAAATTCGCAAGGAGAGTTCAGTGTGAGGCTCAGGTCATTTTAACTCCCGGGGCTCAGTTAAATGCTGCAGCATTGTCTCCCACCTGAAGCCAATGGAGACAGAGGAGGGGGAGAGAGAGAGAGGGGTAAGTGATGTCAAGACAGAGCAGAAATTGCGTCAGGACATAAAAGAATGGACCTGATGTGAAGTTAATGCTGGGAATGGTTTTCACCAAGGATGCAGGTATTTTGAGGAAGATGCAAGTCACAGACTGCAGAGGACCAAGGGTTCCTTGCATGGCCTAGGGGAGCACATGCTCCTCCTGGCCCACAAGGATTCTTCAATAAAAGAAAATGTAACCCTCAGTGACTCACTTGCTGGCCCTCCTCCAATCACTGATGCTTTTTCCCAATCTCTCACACCCATCGCTACTTCTTCCCTTTTGAAATATCTGTTTAATCCCTATATCCTCTTCATTGTCTTCCAAGCTATCACACTTCACCCTTAACCCTTCCCACTTGCATCCACATGAACAGGTCGCAAGTGCTCCTTGGCCCTCTCACCTGTTTCACCCTACCCTCCCTTTTTTGCATTTTAATCTCTGACATGACCCAATCCACCAGCTTTTGCGAGTTAAGATTCAGCCCTATGTGTCACATAGCATGACACCTTGAACAATGAAAAGGCCTATTATGGCACCACCTACAGAAGGACTGAAGGATAGAGATAGAGGAGCAAATCTGCAGGGAAATTGCAAAGATGTGCAAGAACGATAGAGTGGTAATATTGGAGGACTTTAATTACCCAAATATCGATTTGGATAATATTAAAGTGAAAAGAGGGGGAGGAACTTCTGAAATGTGACCAATATGTTCTCACTCCAACAAGGAAGGAGACATTGCTGGATCTGCTGCTGGGGAATGAGGTGACCAAGTGAACCAAGGAGTTATGGGGGAACATTTGGATAAGAGTGATCATTGTATCATAAGATTTAGATTAGTAAAGGAGAGCAAGGAACAATCTAAAGTAGAACTTCTAAATTGGAAGGGGGCCAGAGTAAAATGGAACCAAAGACTGACAGGAAAAACTGTAATGGAACAATGGGTGATCTTTAGGGAAGAGATGTTTCAGGTACGGGCTAGGTACATTCCAACAAGGGTGAAAGATAAGGGAACCAAAGGCAAGGACTCCTTGGATGATGAGGGAGATAGAGAAAATGATGAAACAAAAGAAGAGGGTGTATGATGCATGTCAGATGAATTCTTCAAGCAAGAATCAGGCCAAATGCAATAAGTTGAGGGGGAAGTGATGAGGAAAATAAGATTGGCAGAGAGAATATGAGAATAGAATGGCAATTAACATAAAAGAGAGCCCAAAAGTCTTTTACCAGCATGTAAACAGTAAGCGGATAGTAAGAGGTGGAGTGGGTCATATTAGAGACAAAGAGGGTGATATATGCTGAGTGGTGCAGGGCAAAGCCAGAATACTTAATCAGTACTTTGTATCAGTATTTACTAAGGAAGTGGATTCTGACAAAATATCAGTAGAAATGGAGATGGTAGAGGTAATGGGTGGAGTGAAAATTGATAGGCAGGATGTACTGGAAAGGCTGACTATGCTTAGAGTGGATAAGTTGCCTGATCCGGATGGTTTACATTCCAGGTTGCAAAAGGAAGTAGGGGTGGAGATAGCAGAAAGGCTTGCCAGAATCTTTCAATCTTCCCGAGATACGGAGGAGGGGGTCAAAGGATTAGACAGTAGCAAATGTTATTCAAGAAGAGTGTAAGGACAGTCCGAGCAACTATAGGCTAGTTAGTTTAACAGCAGTGGTGGGTAAGGTTTTAGAAACAATAAGCAGGGGAAAAAAATCAACAGGCACTTTGGGGAGGTTTGAATTAATTATGGAGAGCCAGCACAGATTTGTAAAAGGCAGATCAATTGAATTTTTTGATGCAGTAACAGAGAAAGTTAATGAAGACAATGCAATGGAAGTTGTCTATATGGATTTTAAGAAAGCGTTTGACAAAGTACCACATAAAAGACTGGTGAACAAAATTGAGACTCCTGGAATATGAGGGTAGTGTCAGTTTGGATAAAAAATTGGATTAAGGACAGAAAACGGCGATTCATGGTAAGTGGTTGTTTTTCAGACTGGAGGATGGTAGACAGCAGTGCGGTTTTCCCCAAGGGTCCGTGCTAGAACCACTGCTCTTCTTGATATATATATAGATTTTTTTTTTTTCTTTGGCCTCCTTATCTCGAGAGACAATGGGTAAGCGCCTGGAGGTGGTCAGTGGTGTGTGGAGCAGCGCCTGGAGTGGCTATAAAGGCCAATTCTAGAGTGACAGCCTCTTCCACAGGTGCTGCAGATAAAATTTGTTTGTCGGGGCTGTTAGACAGTTGGCTCTCCCCTTGCGCTTTTGTCTTTTTTCCTGCCAACTGCTAAGTCTCTTCGACTCGCCACACTTTAGCCCCGCCTTTATGGCTGCCCACCAGCTCTGGCGAACGCTGGCAACTGACTCCCACGACTTGTGATCAATGTCACAGGACTTCATGTCGCGTTTGCAGACGTCTTTGAAGCGGAGACATGGACGGCCGGTGGGTTTGATACCAGTGGCGAGCTCGCTGTACAATGTGTCTTTGGGGATCCTGCCATCTTCCATGCGGCTCACATGGCCAAGCCATCTAGAGCGCTGCTGACTCAGTAGTGTGTATAAGCTGGGGATGTTGGCCGCCTCGAGGACTTCTGTGTTGGAGATACGGTCCTGCCACCTGATGCCAAGGATTTTCCGGAGGCAGCGAAGATGGAATGAATTGAGACGTCGCTCTTGGCTGACATACGTTGTCCAGGCCTCGCTGCCATAGAGCAAGGTACTGAGGACACAGCCTTGATACACTCGGACCTTTGTGTTCCGTGTCAGTGCGCCATTTTCCCACACTCTCTTGGCCAGTCTGGACATAGCAGTGGAAGCCTTTCCCATGCGCTTGTTGATTTCTGTATCGAGAGACAGGTTACTGGTGATAGTTGAGCCTAGGTAGGTGAACTCTTGAACTACTTCCAGAGCGTGGTCGCCGATATTGATGGATGGAGCATTTCTGACGTCCTGCCCCATGATGTTCGTTTTCTTGAGGCTGATGGTTAGGCCAAATTCATTGCAGGCAGCTGCAAACCTGTCGATGAGACTCTGCAGGCACTCTTCAGTGTGAGATGTTAGATTAGATTAGATTAGAGATACAGCACTGAAACAGGCCCTTCGGCCCACCGAGTCTGTGCCGAACATTAACCACCCATTTATACTAATCCTACACTAATCCCATATTCCTACCAAACATCCCCACCTGTCCCTATATTTCCCTACCACCTACCTATACTAGTGACAATTTATAATGGCCAATTTACCTATCAACCTGCAAGTCTTTTGGCTTGTGGGAGGAAACCGGAGCACCCGGAGAAAACCCACGCAGACACAGGGAGAACTTGCAAACTCCACACAGGCAGTGCCCAGAATTGAACCCGGGTCCCTGGAGCTGTGAGGCTGCGGTGCTAACCACTGCGCCACTGTGCCGCCCATGTTAAAGCAGCATCGTCAGCAAAGAGGAGGTCCCTGATGAGGACTTTCCGTACTTTGGACTTCACTCTTAGACGGGCAAGGTTGAACAACCTGCCCCCTGATCTTGTGTGGAGAAAAATTCCTTCTTCAGAAGACTTGAACGGATGTGAGAGCAGCAGGGAGGAGAAAATCCCAAAAAGTGTGGGTGCGAGAACACAGCCCTGCTTCATGCCACTCAAGATAGGAAAGGGCTCTGATGAGGAGCCGCCATGTTGAATTGTGCCTTTCATATTGTCATGGAATGAGGTGATGATACTTAGTAGCTTTGGTGGACATCCAATCTTTTCTAGTAGTCTGAAGAGACCACGTCTGCTGACGAGGTCAAAGGCTTTGGTGAGATCAATGAAAGCAATGTAGAGGAGCATCTGTTGTTCGCGGCATTTCTCCTGTATCTGACGAAGGGAGAACAGCATGTCAATGGTCGATCTCTCTGCACAAAAGCCACACTGTGCCTCAGGGTAGACGCGCTCGGCCAGCTTCTGGAGCCTGTTTAGAGCGACTCAAGCAAAGACTTTCCCCACTATGCTGAGCAGGGAGATTCCACGGTAGTTGTTGCAGTCACCGCGGTCACCCTTGTTCTTATAGAGGGTGATGATATTGGCATCGCGCATGTCCTGAGGTACTGCTCCCTCGTCCCAGCACAGGCATAGCAGTTCATGTAGTGCTGAGAGTATAGCAGGCTTGGCACTCTTGATTATTTCAGGGGTAATGCTGTCCTTCCCAAGGGCTTTTCCGCTGGCTAGAGAATCAATGGTATCAATGAGTTCCGATTTTGTTGGCTGTACGTCCAGCTCATCCATGACTGGTAGAGGCTGGGCTGCATTGAGGGCAGTCTCAGTGACAACATTCTCCCTGGAGTACAGTTCTAGGTAGTGCTTAACCCAGCGGTCCATTTGTTTGCATTGGTCAGTGATTATGTCCCCTGATTTAGATTTGAGGGGGGCGATCATCTTGATGGTTGGCCCAAAAGCTCTCTTAATGCCATCATACATTCCTCTGATGTTTCCGGTGTCTGAGGCCAGCTGAATATGACTGCATAGGTGTTGCCAGTAGTCATTTGCGCAGTGCCTGGCTGTTCTTTGTGCAGTGCTTCTGGCTGCTTTAAGTGCTACGGATGTTAACTTGCTGGGGGCTTTCTTGTAGTTCAACAGTGCAGTGCGCTTAGCGGCTATGACAGGTTCCAGCTCTTCATTATGAGATTGAAACCAGTCTGCATTTCTCTTCGCACGTTTGCCGTAGGTGGTCAAAGCTGACTCATAGATGGCGTCTCTGATGTGGGCCCACTTGGTCTCAGCATCCTCTGTGGGAGTGTTTTGAAGGGCTGTTACAAGTGAATTTTGAAATTTTTGTAACACCTGTGGATGAGAAATTCTGCTCGTGTTGATGCGCAGGTGGCCCTTCTGCTTGGAATGATGCAACTCCTTTGGTCTGAGTCTAACCTTGCTGCACACCAGGGAGCGGTCGGTGTCGCAGTCCGCACTGTGGAAGCTGCGTGTGATTTGAACACTGTTTAAGGAGGCTCGCCTTGTGACAATGAGGTCTAGCTGGTGCCGACGACGCGATCTTGGGTGTCTCCATGAAACCTGGTGACAGGGTTTAGTGTGAAAGAACGAGTTGGTGATGCAGAGGTTATGATAGGTACACAACTCAAGCAGTCTCTGCCCGTTCTCATTCATCCTTCCAACGCCATAGCGCCCAAGGCAGGAGGGCCATGAGTCATGGTCAGCTCCAACCCTGGCATTAAAGTCCCCCAGCAGGAACAGATGTTCGGTGTTGGGGATGCTGCTAATGATGTTATGGAGTTCCTCGTAGAACTGGTCTTTAGCTTCAGGTGGGGAGCAGAGTGTTGGAGCATAGATGCTGAGTAGGTGTACTGGACCAGGGGTGGTGAGCAGTCGGATGGACAGTATGCTTTCCGAGCCATTTGAGAGAGGCTCTATCATGCTGAGTAAGGAGTTTCTGATGGCGAAGTCCACTCCATGCTGTCTTGGTTCTTCAGGATCCCTGCCCTGCCAGAAGAAGGTGTAGACTTGCTCGGCTAGAGATCCACTCGCGGGGAGGTGTGTCTCCTGAAGTGCTGCAATGTCTACATTGAGTCTACTGAGCTCGTTGTTAATGATGGTGGTCTTCCGAGAATCGTTGATTTGTGTAAGGTCTTCCGACAGGCCAGGACACATAGTTCTGACGTTCCAGCTTGCAAAGCGAAGGGCTGGTACCTTCTTTCCTTTTTTCATGTTGTTTGGTGCGGTGTTGCAGTCCACCTTTCAGGCAGTGACCCTGAGCTCCAAGCACTCATTGAAGCAGGTGGACTGTGGCATGACAGAACCTTATTGACCGGGGGCTGCCCGGTTTGAGGCGGGCGGTAGCTGTCCAGTGAGGTGCGATGACCTCTCCCACCGACAAAGGCAACCCGTGGCGTCCAGTTTCTACGCCAATTTAGCTGGACTTATAACCCGTAACTGCTGCCTTCCGTGTTGTTTCAGTCGCTGTGAGGCAACTATGGAGTGACCTCTCCATGGCGCATGCCTGGGCAAATGTATGGCGGTTGAGAGTTGCCCAATCGTCAAAACCCCCCTCTCGGCCTTTCTGGTGGGGTCCAAAGGAGTGCAGAGCACAGTCTGGCTGCAGGAACTGCCGGAAACATGCCAAACATGACCGCCTACGGGATTCCGCTCCGGATTTCTGTTAGGGTTTACTCCCTTAACCTTGGTCTCTCCCGAGACGCCCACAAGGCAGTGGGGTTGTTAGGGCCCCTACACAGGTGTAGGATGATGCCGGTGGGAGGAGGGGGTATGAGGGGGAGGGGTGGAGGGAAGGGGGTGCGAGGGGGAGCTGGGAAGGGGGCTGTAAGGCGATTGTGGGGGGGTGCAGGGGAAGTGGGTGCAGGGGGAAGATGGTGCGAAGGGGGTGCTGGGAAGGGGTTGTGAGGGGGGAGGGGGGAGGGGGTGCGGGGGGGGGGTGAGCTGAGAGAGTGGAGCTGGGAAGGGGAAGGTGGGGGGTGGAAGGGGAAGTGGGGGGAGAGGGGGTGCAGGTAGTAAGCCATTTCCTCAGTTCCCACCATCGACGCCTGGAAATCTCCTTTGCGTCCTTCGGGAGGTGAGCGACATCCTCGTGCACTGATACCAGCATTGCCGACAGTGCGCTGCAGATGCTCTCCGAGCCATCTCCCGCGGGCGCTTTGAAGTTGCGGCCAAGGAGCCATTCGTGGATTTTTGGGTGTTCGGAGCACCTTTTCGCAAGGCTTCCCTCGGGTCCCGCTGCTCACTGACCTGCATTGGCTCCCAGTCAAGCAACAACTTGATTTTACAATTCTCATCCTTGTTTTCAAAGCCCTCCATGGCCTCACCCTTCCCTATCTCTGTAATTTCATCCAGCTCCACAACCATCCGATATCTGCGCTCCTCTAATTCTGGCATCTGTGCATCCCTGATTTTAATTACTCCACCATTGGTAGCTGTACCTTCAGTTGCCTAGGCCCCAAGCTCTGGAATAACCTCCCTACCTCACTTTCTTCTTTTGAGACACTCCTTAAAACCTATCTCCTTTAACCAAGCTTTTGGCCATCTCTCCTAATATCTCTTTTTGTGGCTCGGTGTCATACTTTTTTTATAAAGCTCCTGTGAAGTGCCCTGTTTTACTACATTAAAGACACAATATAAATATAAGTTTGTTGTAATTGAACCTTTACAAAGCTCAGGTTAGGTTACAACTAGAGTATTCCATCCAATTCTGATCACAGCACGTTCGGAAGGATGTGAGGGTCCTTGAGAGGGTGCAGAGGAGATTTACCAAAATGGTTCAGGGGTGAGGGATTTTAGCTACAAGGTTAGGTGGGAGAAGCTGGTGTTGTTCTTCTTGGAGAAAAGAAGGTTGATGAGAGATTTGATAAGAGGTGGACAAGATTATGACAGGTTTAGATAAGGTAAAAAGGAAAGTTGTTCCCATTAGTTGATTGTACAAGAACTTGGGGATACAGATTTAAAGTTTTGGGTAAAGAGCTGCAGGGAGATATGAGGTAGAACATTTTTACACATCGAGTGGTAAAGACCTGGAACTCGCTGCCTACAAGGGTGGTGGAAGTGGATGATCAATAATTTCAAATGGAAATCGGATGGGCACTGGAGGGATATAAACTTGCAGTGCTACGGAGATAGAGTGGGACAACGGGACTGACAGGATTGTTGTACCATGAGCCAGCAAGGACTTTATGGGCCAAATCCCTCCTACTGTGCCGTAATGACTCTATGGGCCGGATTTTATTCCGGCGACGGAGGCCCTGAACAAATGGGACATTCTGCAGTAACACAAAGAATGGAGGACTCAATGATTGCCAGATTTTGAAATGGTCAATTTCTTGGATGCAGGCACCAATACAATGGAAATGTTGAAGGCAAGAGGAATGAGGATGAAAGCATCTTTAGCATATCTGGCTATTACAGCAGAATTCAGAATTGGAACAGCAATAATAGGTGAATGAATCCCAGGAATGCACAAAGAACAGTTAATAGGTGTTTCAGGTGTGGCTCCAAAGTATCATTATGCTATGAACTACCCAAAGCGGAGAGGTAGGGTCTTCAAAGTGACACATGACAGAGAATTTTGAGGCAGAAGAGGAAGATAATGATAAATCTGAATGAATTGTACTAGTCACAAAGAGTTTTATTCCTGTGATGAATGTGTTAATTGTGGATTCATTCAACTGTGCTGTGTTAGATAGTGCTTGCATGTCGACAGTATGTGGAGCAGATTGGTTAAAATGTTACCTGGATTCACTCAGTAGTGAGGATCGCCGAAAGGTTAAGGAGTATAAAAGTTACTACTAGCTTTAGGTTTGGTGATGATAACACATTGAAGTCACTAAAGAGAGTTGTAATTCCATGTAAAATAGCTGGAATGAGCCACTTTATCAGTACTGATGTAATCTCTAGTGAGATACCTTTACTGTTGAGTAAACCTTTGATGAAAAAGGCCCACATTAAACTTAATATGGAATATGATAAGGGAATTGTTTTTGAAAAGTCAATGGATTTGCTGTTTACCCAGTCAGGGCATGATTGTATCCCCTTAACAAAACTGATGTTTCTAGTCAAAGTGTTGGAGAAGTATTAATGGCATCAGGTGATAAAAATCATAGAGAAAAAAAAGCAGATTGTCTCAAAGTTACACAGATAATTTGCTTGCTCTTCTTGTGAAAGATTAAAAACCCTGCTAAAGGATGCAGGTGTGATTGATGAAGAGTATATGAAGATAATAGAAGAAATTATTGAAAAGTGCAAAAATGTATTGGAGGACACTATCACGTTCTATTGTGAGCCTTCCATTGGTATGTGACTTTAACAAGATAGTTGCCATGAATTTAAAGGTATGGGACAAAGACAGAAATATTTTCATTCTACATTTTATCGACCTGGCAATGAGATTTAGTCTTTCTGCAATAATAAATAGCGAGGACTAATGGGTGATTATAGATACAATCATGAAGAAATGGAAAGGGACAGGACTATAATACAGTTAAATTTAGCATTATCATGGAAAATGACAAGGATAGAACAGGAGTAAAAGTTCTAAATTGGGGGAAGGCAAATTTTACGAAGCTGAGAGGTGATCTGGTGAAAGTGTACCGGATACAGCTACCTGAAGGAAAATCAATGGCAAACCAGTGGGAGGCATGCAAAAGCGTGATTCTACAGACATGTCCCGATAAAGGAAAAGGGTGGTACTGTCAAATCTAGAGCCCCTTGTTTATCAAGAAGCATACAGAGTAAGATAAAGCAGAAAAACAAAGCTTATGACAGTCACAAAAAACTTAATACTTTAGAAAGCCTACGAGGAGTATAGAAAGTGCAGGGGTGAAGTAAAAAAGGAAATTAGGAAAGCAAAGGGAGGACGTGAAAAAATATTGGTAGGTAAAATCAAGGAAAACCCGAAGATGTTTTATCAGTACATTAAGAGCAAAAGGATAATCAAGGAAAGGGTAGGGCCTATCAAAGATGTACAAGGGAACTTATGCGTGGATGCAGAAGATATAGGCAGGGACCTTAATGAGCACTTTGTCTCCATCTTCACAAAGGAGAGGGATGTGCAGACATGTAGTTAAAGAGGAGGCATGTGAGATATTAGATACGATAAGCATAATGAGAGAGGAAGTACTAGAGGTTCTGACATCCTTGAAAGTGAATAAATCACCAAGGACAGATGGATTGTATCCCAGGCTGTTAAAGGAAGCCAGGGAAGAAATAACGGATGCTCTGAGGATCATCCTCAAATCCTCACTAGATACAGACGAGGTACCAGCGGACTGGAGGTCTGCAAATGTTGTACCATTGTTTAAAAAGGGTGCAAGGGATAGACCAAATAATTATAGGCCGCTGGTGGGCAAATTATTAGAATCAATTCTGAGAGATAGGATAAATTGTCACTTAGAAAGGCACAGATTAATCAGAGATATTCAGCATGGATTTGTTAAGGGAAGGTTATATCTTACTAACTTAATTGAATTTTTTGAGGAAGTAACAAGGAGGATTAATGAGGGTAGTGCAGTGGATGTTGTCTATATGGATTTTAGTAAGGCATTTGACAAAGTCCCACATGGCAGACTGGTCAGAAAAGTAAAAGCTGGATCCAAAATTGGTTCAGTGACAAGTAACAAAGGGTAATGGTCGACAGATGTTTTTGCAAATGGAAGGCGGTTTCGAATGGCGTTCCACAGTGCTCAGTGTTGGGTCCCTTGCTGTTTGTGGTATATATTAATGATTTGGACTTAAATGTGGGAGGCATGATTGGGAAATTTGCTGATGACACAAAAAGTGGCCGTGTAGTTGATAGTGAAGAGGATAGCTGTAGATTCCAGAATGATATCAATGGTTTGGTTGAGTGGGCGGAAAAGTGGCAAATGGAATTCAATCTGGAGAAGTGTGAGGTAATGCATTTGGGGAGGGAAAACAAAGCGAGGGAATACACACTAAATGGGAGAATATTGAGAGGGGTAAAGGAAGTCAGAGACCTTGGAGTGCTTGTCCATAGGTCCCTGAAGGTGGCAGGACAGATAGATGAAGCGGTGAAGAAAGCATTCCTTTATTGGCCAAGGTATAGAATACAAAAGCAGGGATGTTATGCTGGAACTGTATAAAACGCTGGTTAGGCCACAGCTGGAATATTGCCTACAATTCTGGTCACCACATTACAGGATGGACATAATTGATCTGAAGACAGTACAGAAGAGATTTACAAGAATGTTGTCAGTGCTTGAAAATTGCAGCTATGAGGAAAGATTGGATAGACTAGGGTTGTTTTCCTTAGAACACAGGAAGGTGAAGGATGACTTAATTGAGGTGTACAAAATTATGAGGGGCCTTGATAGAGTAGATAGGAAGGACCTGTTTCCCTTAGCAGAGAGGTCAATTACCAGGGGGCACAGATTTAAGGTGATTGGTAGAAGGATTAGAGGGTTCATGAGGAAAAGACCTTTTCACCTAGAGGGTGGTGGGTGTCTGGAATTCACTACCCGGATCAGTGGTGGAGGCAGAAACCTTCAACTCATTTAAAAGATACCTTTACCTGCACCTGAAGTGCTGTAAGTTGCAAGGCTATGGACCAGGTGCTGAAAGGTGGTATTAGATTGGGCGGCTTGTTTTCTCAGCCGGCACAGACACAATGGGCTGAATGGCCTCTTTCTGTGCCATAACTTTTCTATGGTTCTAAGGTTCTAGTTGGGGCACCAGCTAAATTTCTGACTGATAATGGAGGGGAATTTGCCAGTGACGAGTTCAGAGACATGTGTGAAAACATGAACATTATGATCATGAATACTGCAGCTGAAAATCCTTTCAGCAATGGGCTCTGTGACTTACGCAGTTATCGATGAAACACTGCATAAAATCTTAGCTGACCAACCAAACTGCAAGTTGACAACTGCCCTGGCATGGGTAGTTCATGCAAAGAATTCACTTCAGATGGTTGGAGGGTATAGTCCCTATCAATTGGTCTGTGGGAGAAATCCCAAATTGCCTTCTGTGTTGTATGACAGTCCTCCTGCACTAGAAGATACGACAATTAATTAAGTTTTTTCTGCACATTTGAATGTTTACATGCTGTGAGACGGGCTTTCATCAAGGCTGAGGTCTTGGAGAAAATTCGGAGAGCTCTGTGGCATCGTATAAGGCCATCTGAGGCAGAATTTAATTCAGGAGATTTGGTGTATAATAAAAGGGAGGGTGATGGGGAATGGAAAGGCCCTGGCAAGGTAATACTGATGGTAAGACAGTAATTATTAAACATGAAAATCAAACCGTTAAGATTCATTCCTCATGATTAATCGGGATTGATTATAAAATCTCAGAATCTGAACAGCTGATAGAAAGAAACAAGGCATCTTATACCTCAAATGGTATGTATTTTGTGATGAAGGTCCTGAGGAACAGAAAACGGTAGATCATGGGTTGGATAGTGGTAATGTGAGTGATCACGATGGACAGGACAGAGCTATCACATCCACAGGCCAATTGCCCCGAGTAGGTACACAAGTGATGTATATTCCAGAGGGGTCTAGTGAGTGGAGGAATGTGAGAGTTGTGGGACATGCAGGATAATCTAGTGGCAAGTTTAAATATTGGTTGAATGCTCAGGATGATGACCAAGAAGCGAGGTCCACGCACTGGCAGAATAGGGTGATAGAGTGGCGAGTTAGAAAGCACAGTGCAAATTCTAATAGTGGGGCTGGAATGGACTCTGCATCAGGAAATGATCACATACTGGAGAAAGAGCCTCCAACAGTGCAAGAGGGAAATCTTACAGTAGTAGTCCTGAAAGTGCTAGTAGAGGCTGTAGTGTTAACAGATTGCACAATGAAATGAAGGCTAAAGAACAGTCTCACAATAGAACTAGAAGCAGAAGTTCTCATGATTTTGACATTTTGGGGCTGCCAATAAACTTGAGGATAAACTTCTAAGAGAGGCAAGACAAAAGGAGTTAGAGAGTTGAGAGAGTTTGATGTTTATTCTGAGGTACCAGATAAGGGACAGCCAGCTTTGTCACATAGACAGATTTGTACTGAAAAAAACCTTGCAGATGGGACTTATAAGGTGAAAGCGAAGCTGGTTGAGAGGGATTTTGAAGAGCAACTTGTAGGGTGTGAGAGCCCCTGCAGAGTCTCACTTAGGTTCGGAGCAGGATTCAACACCAAATAATGTGTAAAAACAGTTATTTTATTGAGTAATTATTAAACAGTTATTAATAAAAAAGGGAAGAAAGTCAACTTTCTTAAAAAGTAAGGAAGAAAATAGTATAGAAAGACCAAAAATCTTATAGCACACTACTATAACTCCAAACTAGTCTGTTCACAAGAGCTCCCTAAAATGGTACAGTGTTCCCCCTTGGTATATACATCACCAAGAGAACCTTGCACGGGGATGGACTCTCCAGTCAGTCACTCCGTCGACATCCCTTTCTCCGTAGGCTTCAGTGGTTGACTAGTCCACTCCGGCTGCAGCCCCGAATGCTGGATGGTGTGCCCCTTTAAGTCCAATTTCTGACTCCATTCCAGCTTTCTGAGGCCTATATTAGACTTTCTCAAAACAACCATTAGTCCTTAACAAATTCTTCTCCCATGCACTACGAGGCTGCCAGGCTGTTTACACATCCTTTGATGGCATCTCTCACCTGCCATCAATTAGGTTATACTGTCCATCAATTAAACTCCATCTTCTGACTTTACACCATAGTGCCAGGTTATCCATTGTCCTGGCTTGTAGTTCAAGGGTTACTGAATACTGTAAGAAGTGATTCTGTTTAAACAATGGGGAACAACCGTTATTTTCAAGAAAACAGTAGTTTAGACAACACAACAGCTGTGTAAGTCCTACCCTGACCAACATAAAAACAAAAAGAAAAAGTTCTTGAGGGAAAAAACAAGTTCATACTATTGATTACATAGTTTAGTTTAGAGATACAGCACTGAAACAGGCCCTTCGGCCCACCGAGTCTGTGCCGACCATCAACCACCCATTTATACTAATCCTACATTAATCCCATATTCCTACCACATCCCCACCTGTCCCTATATTTCCCTACCACCTACCGATACTCGGGGCAATTTTATAATGGCCAATTAACCTATCAACCTGCAAGTCTTTGGAATGTGGGAGGAAACCAGAGCACCCGGAGGAAACCCATGTAGACACAGGGAGAACTTGCAAACTCCACACAGGCAGCACCCAGAATTGAACCCGGGTCGCTGGAGCTGTGAGGCTGCGGTGCTAACCACTGCACCACTGTGCCGCCTCTGACTTAATCAGAGTACAATCACACATAGTTTTAAATCAATGTCTACAAAGTAAGGTTTAAAAATACACTACAGGTTTAATACAGGTTTTTTTTTTAAAAAAGAAATCAAAAGCAAATTAAAATGCAAAAACATAAAAAGTACAAAAAGTAGTAGCAACAGGCCTCAGGCCTACAGACTGGGTGCTATAGATGTTAGAGTGGATTCTCCCACAGCTGAAAAAACAATCTTGAAAATCTTTTTAGCTCTTTTGGCCACATATTCATGAGAATGCAGATCAATTGACATAAAAGGCACATTTCTGCAGGGTGTTACTAATACTTAGTAAAAGTGTTATTATAAACAAAGTCATGGGGAAATGGATAGGGACTGGACTTGGGGCAAAGTTTCTGGCTGATAATGCGGGGGAATTTGCCAATGACTTGTTCAGAGACATGTCTGAAAATATGAATAGCATGGTCATGAATAACACAGCTGAAAATCCTTTCAGCAATGGACTCTGTGGAAAGAATCATACGATGATCAATTAATTTTTGCTGGTCAACTAGTGACAACCATCCTGGCATGGGCAGTTCATACAACAAATACACTTTAGATGGTTGGAGAGTATAGTTCCTATCGATTAGTCTATGGGAAAAATCCCAAATTGCCTTCTGTGCTGTCCAATAGTCCTCCTGCTCCAGAAGGGGATACTACAATTATTTATTTAGAGATACAGCACTGAAACAGACCCTTTGGCCCACCAAGTCTGTGCCGACCATCAACCACCCATTTATACTAACCCTACATTAATCCCATATTCCTACCACATCTCCACCTACCCTCAATTCCCCTACCACCTACCTACACTAGGAGAAATTTACAATGGCTAATTTACCTATCAACCTGCAAGTCTTTGGCTGTGGGAGGAAACCAGAGCACCTGGCGGAAACCCATACAGTCACAGGGAGAACTTGCAAACTCCGCACAGGCAGTACCCAGAATCAAACCTGGGTCGCTGGAGCTGCGAGGCTGCAGTGCTAACCACTGCACCACTGTGCCGCCCAATTAGTTACATTTTTTTCTGCACATTTAAATGCTTCACATGCAGGGAGACGGATATTCATCAAGGCTGAGGCCTTGGGGAAATTCAGAGATAACTGAGGCATTGATTATGACCATCCAAAACAGAATTTAATTCAGGAGATTTGGTGGGTCATAGGGAATGGAAAGGCCTTGGCAAGGTGATACTAAGATAGCACTTATCAAACATGACAATCAAAATGTTAAGGTTCATTTCTCACAATTAATTACAAAATCTTGCACTCTGAGCAGCTGATAGAAATAAATGAGGCACCTTGTACCTCAAATGCTCACTTGTTTTGTGATGAAGGTTCTGACGAACAGAATACCATAGATCAAGGGCTGGATAGTGGTAATGTGAGTGATTGTGACATACATGAGAGAGATATCGCATCCAAAGGCCAATTTCCCAGACTGGGAAATTGATATATATTGCAGAGGGAGAGTGAATGGAGGGATGCGACAATTGTGGGATATGCAGGAAAACCTACTGGCAAGTTTAAATATTGGTTGAATGTTCAGGATGATGGCTAAGAGTTGAGGTCCATGGACTGGCAGAATGGGGTGAAAGAGTGGCGAGTAAGAAAGCGCAGTGCAAACAGTGATAGTAGATCTGGAAGTCACTCTTGCATCAGAAACCGATCATGAGCCGGACAAAGACTGTCCGATAGTGCAAGAGGGTGATCTCACTGTAGTAGTCCTGAAAGATGTAAAAGTGCAAGTAGAGGCAGTAGCTTGAATGCATTGCACAATGAAATAAAGGCCACGGAATAGTCTCATAACAGAACTAGATGCAGAATTCCTCATGATTATGAAGTTTTGGAGGCTGCCAATAAACTTGAGGATTAACTAATGAGAGGCAAAACAAAAGACATTAGATACTTGGAGAGTTTGGAGTCTATTCTGAGCTACCAGATAAGGGTCAACCAGCTTTGTCATAAACTTATACTGAAAAGGTCACTGCCGATGGGACTTAAAAGGCTAAAGTGAGGTTAGTTGCTAGGGGTTTTGAAGAAAGACTGGGTGATACCGATGTTAGAGTGGATTCTCCCACAGCTGGAAAAATAATCTTGAAAATCCTTTTAGCTCTTTTGGCCACATATTCATGGAAGTGTAGATCAATTTGGGCGGCACAGTGGTTAGCACCACAGCTCACAGCTCTAGCAACGCAGGTTCAGTTCTGGGTACTGCCTGTGCGGAGTTTGCAAGTTCTCCCTGTGACTGCGTGGGTTTCCGCCGGGTGCTCCGGTTTCCTCCTACAGCCAAAGACTTGCAGGTTGATAGGTAAATTGGCCATTGTAAATTGCCCCTAGTGTAGGTAGGTGGTAGGAGAATGGTGGGGATGTGGTAGGGAATATGGGATTAATGTAGGATTAGTATAAATGGGTGGTTGTTGGGCGGCACAGACTCGATGGGCCGAAGGGCCTGTTTCAGTGCTGTATCTCTAAATATAAATAATTAACATAAAATCCACATTTCTGCAAGGCGATCACTTCCCAGAGAAGTGCTTCCAAAGAAGCAGCAGGTGCAGATGGAAACTAAACAAGTGTGTCAATAGCCTAAATGATGCTGCCAGTGTGTGGTATTTTTCAGTGAAATCTGTTTTGCAGAAAATAGGTTGTGTTCAACTAAAAGCAGATCACAAAATTTTTATTGGCAAAATAAAGGCAAACTTTCAGGCATTTTGATGATGCCAGTTGATGATTTCTAATGGGGCAGTACAGTAGAAATTGAGTAATATGTTATTCGGGTCAAATTTAAAATTGGGAGTCAGGCTTGTGGGCCTCTTAAATATATTGATTTAGATATTAAGCAGAGCAATTCTGGAATAACCTTAAATCAACAATCCTATTTAGATAGGGGTACTCCCATTCTGGTTAATCATACTAGGTGATCACAGAAATATAATGTTATATCAAAAGCGACAGAGCAATTGCCAAACTTGACTGGTCATGGAAGAGTTTCAGTGCTGTATCTCTAAATATAAATAATCAACATAAAATCCACATTTCTGCAAGGCGATACCTCCCAGAGAAGCGTGCACTCGGATTAGACCAGATGCTAGTCTTGATGTATTAGGGTTAAGTACTACAATGAAACACCCAAAAGAAAAGAATGTTTTAAGGGCAAATAAAACATTAAAATAATTAAATCTGGAGACTAATTAAATCTAGGGTGGCACAGTGGCGAGCACCACAGCCTCACAGCTCCAGCAACCGAGGTTTGATTTTGGGTACTGCCTGTGCAGAGTTTGCAAGTTCTCCCTGTGACTGTGCGGGTTTCCTCCCACATACCAGACTTGTGGGTTGATAGGTAAATTGGCCATTGTCAATTGCCCCTAGTGTAGGTATGTGGTATGAGAATTGAGGGTAGGTGGGGATGTGAGAGGGAAATGGGATTAATGTAGGATTAGTATAAATGGGGTGGTTGATGGTCAGCATGGACTCGTTGGGCCGAAGAGCCTGTTTCAGTGCTGTATCTCTCTATGACTCTAAATGTGTTTTAAGATCCAATCCTCAGGTGACCCAAAGAACATGAAACTTTTTAGTAATGTTTCAAATGCTAATCTTCCTGATGGGTATTTTAATGCAGCTGGTTTCATAATATTTCTTATTGATGAAAATGGGCGATGTCCTTTAGCTTGGGAAGCTAAGGAAATAAAATGGGAGGTTAAAAGTACTTCAGCTGGTGAAACACTGGTTCCTGTGAAGACAGTGCGTATGAGATTCTATTTGTCAAATATTTTAAGTGAGATACTGAAGATTGCATACCCATTGAATGTTATGTAGATTGTGGGATAATGCACACTCTATGAAAAGTTTGAGTGAGATTAGGTAAGGGATTGACCTTGCGATTTGAAACAAATGCTGAGAGAAAGGAAATCTCTAAAATTAAATGGGTGGATGCATGCATGAAAAAATTATTAGGGGTTTGAGAGGAGGGATGACTTGCAATGTAATAATTCTTTGTTTGGCATATGGAGGTTTTCCGATTTAATTTGTTTTGGAATTTGGTTGTGCATATCACCTCTAATTTTTATTTACTTAGAGAAGGGAATCTGTTAATCGTATATTAATTGTGTTTGATTGTATGCAGGTGGTGGACATTAACTGGTGTGATAGATCATGATGTAGAATCAGTTTGGGTGGAAATAAGGAATAGCAAGGGAAAGAAATCAAGAGTGGGAGTGGTCTATAGGCCCCCGAGGAGTTGCCTCTCTGTAGGACAAAATATTAATCACAAAATAATGGAGGCGTGTAAGAAGGTCACTGCAAATATCATGGGTGATTTTAATCTGCAAATAGACTGGACAAATCAAATTGGCAAGGGTAGCATGGAAGACGAATTTGTAGAGTGCATCAGGGATTGTTTCTTGGAACAACACGTTGCAGAACCTACCTGGGAACAGGCTATTTTAGATTTGGTAATGTGTAATGAGGTAGGATTAATAAGAGATCTCGTAGTTAAGGATCCTCCTAGGGGGAAGCGATCATAACGTGGTAGAATTTCAAATTCAGTTTGTGGGTGAGCAAGTTGGGTCTCAAACCAGTGTCTTCAACTTAAACAAGGGCAATTACAGACGTATGAAGAAAGAGTTCTCTAAAGCGGTCTGGGAAAATTGACTACAGGGAAAGTCAGTAGATGAGTAATGGCAGACATTTAAGCAGATATTTTGTAACACTCAGCAAACATTTATTTCGCTCAGAAGGAAGGACTCGATGAGAACGATGAACCCGTGGACAACAAAGGAAGTTAAGGAGAGTATCAAATCAAAAGCAAAGGAAGTTAAGGAGAGTATCAAATCAAAAGCAAAGGCGTACAAAGTGGATAAAACTAGTGGTAGGCCAGAGGATAGGGAATTTTTTAGAAACCAGCAGTGGATGACTAAAAAACTAATGAGAGAGAAAATTGATTAAGAGTAAATTGGCAAGAAATATAAAAACCAACAGTAAGAGCTTCTATGGGTATATAAAATGGAAGAGAGTAGCTAAAGTAAGTGTGGGGCCCTTGGAGGATGAGAGTGAGGAATTAATAACAGGGAACAGGGAAATGGTAGATAATGTAAACCAATATTTTGCATCGGTCTTCATGGTGGAGGACACGATAAGCATCCCAACAATCATAGATGAGCAAGGTGTAAATGGGAGGAAGGAACTTGTAACAATCTCTATCACGAGGGAAAAGGTGATTGAAAAACTGATGGGACTAAAGGCAGACAAGTCACCAGGACCTGATTGCCTGCATCCCAAGGATTGTAAAAGAAGTGGCTGTAGGGATAGTGGAGGCATTGGTCATAATATACCAAAACTCACTGGATTCCGGTAGGATACCAGCGGATGGGTAAACCACTAATGTGACGCCCCTATTCAAGAAATGAGGGAGACAAAGCAGGAAACTATAGATCAGTTAGCTTAACATCTGTCATTGGGAGAATGCTAGAGTCCATTATTAAGGAAGAAATAGCAGGACATTTAGAAAAACATAATGCAATCAAACAGAGTCAACATGGTTTTATGAAAGGGAAATCATGTTTGACAAATTTGTTAGAGTTCTTTGAGGATATAACAAGCAGAGTGGATAAAGGGGAACCAGTAGATGTAGTGTGTTTGGATTTTCAGAATGCGTTCGATAATGCCACATAAAAGGTTATTGCACAAAATAAGAGCTCAGGGTATTGGGGGTAATGTGTTGGTATGGATTGAGGATTGGCTAACACACAGAAGGCAGAGAGTCGGGATCAATGGGTCTTTTTCAGATTGGAAAGCCGTAACTAGTAGCGTGCCATAAGGATCGGTCCTCGGGCCTCAACTATTTACTATCTATAATAATGACTTGGAGGAAGGGACAGCGTGTAGTGTATCCAAATTTGCTGACTATACAAAAATAGGTGGGAAGGCATG
Source organism: Heterodontus francisci (assembly GCF_036365525.1). Taxonomy (NCBI): domain Eukaryota; kingdom Metazoa; phylum Chordata; class Chondrichthyes; order Heterodontiformes; family Heterodontidae; genus Heterodontus; species Heterodontus francisci. The sequence continues at coordinate 33,775,810 of NC_090383.1, forward strand.
TTGTGATGAGGACACAAAGAATCTGCAAAGGGATATAGATAGGTTAAGTGAGTGAGCAAAAACTTGGCAGATGGAGTTCAATGTGGGAAAGTGTGAGGTAATCCACTTTGGTTGGAAGAATAAAAAGGCATATTATTATTTAGATGGAGAAAAACTGCAAAATACTGCAGTACAGAGGGATCTGGGTGTTCTTGTACAAAAACACAAAAAGTTAGCATGCAGGTGCAGCAAGTACTTAGGGAGGCAAATGGAATTTTGGCCTTTATTGCTAGGGGGCTAGAATTTAAAAATAGGGAAGTCTTGTTACAACTGTACAGGGTGTTGGTGAGACCACACCTAGGGTACTGCGTACAGTTTTGGTGTTCGTATTTAAGGGAGGATATACTGGCATTGGAGGCAGTTCAGGAAAGGTTCACTAGGCTGATTCCTGGGATGACAGGGTTGTCTTATCAAGAACGGCTAAGAAGGTTAGGCTTTTGTTCATTGGAGTTTAGAAGAATGAGAGGTGATCTTATTGAAACATATAAGATTTTAAGGGGGCTTGACAGGGTAGATATTGAGAATGTGTTTCCATTAGTGGGGAAATCTCGAACTAGGGGACATAGTTACAGAATAAGGGGTCACACATTTAAAACTGAGTTGCAAAGGAATTTCTTCTCAGAGGGTAGTGAATCTCTGGAATTCTCTACCTCAGAGAGTTGTGGAGGCTAGATCACTAAATGTATTTAAGGAGGAGGTAGATAGATTTTTGAAATCTCGGGGAGTCAAGGGGTATGCGGAGCAGGACCGAAAGAGGAGTTGAGGCCTGGGACAGATCAGCCATGATCTTATTGAATGGTGGGGTATGCTTGAGGGGCTAAATGGCCTACTCCTGCTCCTATTTCTTATGTTCTTATTCACTTGAGCCCTTTATGAACAGACACAGACCAAAACTGTAGTTGTTGGGTTAGGAGGTGTATGCTTGTAATGTGTACTTCTGTAAATAAATACAAAAGTGTGCAAAGACTGGCTCCCGTTCTATCCTTCACTAACTGTCTTTCTGAACTAGAACACGCCTACAGAAGATGACATATCTCTGTGAGTGCCTCTCTTATGTAGTTGAAGTGATGAGGACAGTTTTCTTTTGACATGTCTAGGATGCCTAGCATTGTGTGTAAACATGGGTCCTGGGGTAGTGATTGGTACAAAATGCTTCAGGTGTCATTACACTTGCATTATTGCCTACTCATAAAATTGTTCTCTTCATCTAGATCGGAATCCCTAAAGGAAGTGCCATTCTCATTATTTTGTTTGCCGTAAGCTGAATAGCAGTAGCAAATAATTAACAGAAAACAAAATAGCACTTCCACTTTCCAGCTGCAAAAGCATTTACAGTGGGAGCAAAGTTCAACCAAATATCAAATCAAAAGAGAAAAACCCAAGAATCTCTCAAACAGGTTTCGTAACATTAATCTCACTTTAAAATACAACTTTACCAGGTCAGGACAAAGGATACATTTTATATGAGCAAACTTGGCAGCAGGAGTGGAATCACCCAAAACATGTGAAAATCAGTGAGAAATTAACATATGATTTTCAAGACACTAATGGGATTTCACTGGGTCCACTGTTCAACTTCTCCCACAACTGGAACTTTTATTTCATTGCAAAACACAGCATGATTGTGTTACCGGCAATATAAAAAGCAAGTTCTATGATTTTGAGTGGTGGGGTGGAATAGTAGGATGTATTGTAAATATCAGATTTAGGGGGAGAGTTTCACAATACTTTTGGTACTCAAAGGCCTCTGAGGGGGCCAAGATAGGGTCTTGAGCTGCAATACCAGTTTAGCTCATGTTTAGCACGAGACACCATATTGATAACAAAGTTGAAGCCACTGCCAGGATCAGCTGACCGGAGGCTTGTTAAACAGATGATTGCCATTAAAATGCTTGCTGGCACTCAATAAAAAAGTGGCTGTGTGGCATTTTGGTGACCAGTACTTGTCCTAATACCTTCTCCTAACAGCAACCAGCTATTTGGGACTGAACATGGCACAGATGTTAATTTCAAGCTCTGCTTAAAGGGATGTCCACTATTTCATCTTCACTTGCTGCTGCAGCTGTGAAGAGGACCTCTGCAGGAGAGAGGGACAGGAGTTACCACAGATACAGTACAGGACATCCTTCCTCCTCTGGACCTCCTCCACCAGGACCTCCAGTGCCTCTTCTGAGAACCTGTGCACCCTCTCCCTTGGTCCCTGAGCTATTCTGCAACATGTTGCTGTGTGTCTGCCAGAACGGTCCGCACCTTCCTTGGAAGTGGGTGTGAGGAGCACAAATATATGGCTCCATGAAAATTGCATCTAATCAGTACTTGAGCGCCAAACCTGTATAGGTTTACTACCTCCAGACAAGTACAAATTCTGGTAATTCTGACAATTAGGACCAAAATTGTGTGCTAAATCCAGACATTCAAACAGGCTCGACTCATTAGCATTGATCCATTTAGTATCTGTTTTCATCCTTTGGCCAAAATAACCCCTTTACAGCTTTGGATTTCAAAGCTTGCATGAACGTCGTTAAGGATCATAGGAAATGCATTTGCCTTGATTTCCAAAAGGTGATGTCAGTATGAGACAGCTTTATGCCCACAAATATGTTTAGCTGAGGAGGAATCTCCTTTAAGCGCATTAGTGGCTAGGATGGGGAGCAACGTTTATGCAGATAGCCAAGGATCCGGTGTTTAGCAATTGTACGGCTTAATTTGAACTCCCGTGCAAGAACGTGGCAAAGTGAGCTTTGTGCCCATCCAGGACAGCAGCAGGCAGGCTTGGCAGATTTTAATGGGTAGGCCTCATTAATATGCCATTTGCTGTCTTCTTGAACAAAAGGGCAGGGAAGTTGGCAGGGTCCCCAACTATTAAAACTGGGAGGCAGGACATTGTTGCCAGGGTCCTGCAGGAATAATACTTGACAAGGTAAATGATCTAGGAAGGGAATCCTGATCAGGGATGGGGAGGGAAGCTCAGGGCAGGGGTGTTTAAGATTTCCTTGTGGAGTCCAGTGTAGCACCACTGATTTTTCTGACCCACAACAGAACTAAAAGTAAATTTTAAAAACTTACCTTGCCTCTTCTAGCCCTCGCTTTGGTTCCAAGTAGGTTTCACCTGGCAGGGAAGCCATCTCTGTTCCCCCACTCAGATTAAAGTAACAGATCAGGTCCCAATCGGTATCATAGGAGATGGATCTACATAGTTAAAGGGGACCTTGGCAACTTTGGGTGGGTGTTCGTGCTGCCTGTAGTCAGCCAGATCAGAGTGGGGAAGGAGTGGGTAAATCCCCAATCATTTTAACTGCATCCCACCTGGATTTCGGCAAAGTGGGGGAAGTTAAAATATTTCATATTTCCTTCAGCAGTAGCAACCTTTACCATTAATTAGACTATTTACAAACTGCAAACGCTGACAAAATGTGATTTACCATCCAAATTCCAATTTATAACAAGGAGTAATATTGCCTAAACAATACAGCGTTTAGGAAAATCCAGCACATGACAGCTATGGAAATAATCTGTACTGTAAATAACCCATACTGCGGATAGGTTGCTGAGAAAATAATAATCAAAATAATGTCACTGTTACTCTGCAGATAAGAAATTAATAAGTGACTTGTTTTGTAGTTGAACTTTCGACATTGTCCTTTTTCTTCCAGTTAAGCTTATCACTTCAGATTTGAAAAAAATCTCTAAAGTTAACTGACATAGTCCCTTTTTAATACTCAGTTATTACTGGCCCTTTGATTTTTCAAAACTAAAAATGTAAAGTATGGAACGAGAAATGGCAGTTTGGGCCATCAAGTCCTCTTCTTCCTCAAACCACATATAATATACCATAACATGCAGTGCACCTTGTCAAATGCCTTCTGGAAATCCAAGTACAGTACATCAATGAGCTCCCTTTTATCCACAGTACATGTTACTCCAATAAATTGGTTAAACATGATCTCCCTTTCAAAAAGCCATGCTGACCATTCCCGATTACCTTGGGTTTTTCTAAATGCCCAGCTCTCGCCTCCTTGATGATCGATTCAAATACCTTCCCCATGACAGACATCAAGTTAACTGGTCTATAGTTACCGGTTTTCTGCCTCCCCCTCCCCCTCCCCCCACTCCCTTTTTTGAATAGAGGGGTTATATTTGCTATTTCCCAGTCTGATGGACTTCGCACCTGACCGCACTGGTTGCCATGCTCTGCCAGTAGCCGTCAAAGTCGCTGCGGCCTTAAACTTCTTTGCTTCTTCCTGTTTGAATGGTTCTTTTATGATCACAGTGCATAAATATTTAAACACTCACTGAATTGGCAAGAATATTTTTTTCAAAAAAGTAAACCTGTTGCAGTCAAACAAGGAGAGAGAATAGAGGGGAACCATTCAACCCCTCCTCACCCGATCGTAACAGATGCCTTAGATCTTCACTCCAACCCCCAAAATGCTTGGATAGATCTGAGGGGACAAGGAATATGCTTTGAAGACATGGCTACTCACCCCTCTACAGGAGCCCCAGACAGAGCCACAGAGGTGATGCACCAATGCCACCTGCTCACTAGGACTACCATTGAGCCGGTTTCTGAAGATGCGATTTCGGTGCCTGGTGCCTGGACTAGTCGGGTGGTGCGCCTCCAATACCCTCCTGCCAGGGTCTCGGTCACTGTGGTGGTGTGCTGCACCCTCCAGAGAGATGTGGACATTCAGGACAGTGAGGCCCTGGAAGGAGACAGCTCATTGGGGGAAGAACAGGAGTAGGAGGTGAGAGGGGAGGAGGAAAAGGAGGCAGAGGGAGATAATGCTGAACAGAGAGGTGTGCCAGCTGCACAAGGAGGTGGCTAGTCATGGCTTGGGCGAGAAGGGCACATGAGGATACCATGAATATCAGGGATCTCCTGATCCAGGAACGTTTCAACTGAGCCCCTCTAACCCAGGTTGAGGGGAATGGCATGGAAGGGAATCTAAGACACCTGCACTAACACATGCATGGAAGACACAGCCTGGAGCATTTAGTCAGTTACTGTCAATGAAGGAAGCACATCTGCCTAGAGGCTTTGCCCTCACAATGGAGGATTCTGTTATCTCTTTCATTACTTCATATTACTTTTTCTGTCATGACAGCATTAAAAAGAGCCCCAAAAGTCTGGCTTGAACAGTTATCATTTATACAGTGCAAATAGAGGAAAACAGTAGATAGAGACAGTAAGAAGACACCAGTAACCCACTTAGTGCTCCACATGATGCGGTGGCCTCCTCCTGCCACCCTCCAGGAAGCGGACCTCCCTCCTCTCCCTCACAGCCTCCAACATTAGATCCAGGTCAGCATTAATGAAGTGAGGGGCAGCCTTGTCCTGGGTGCCAGGCCGCGGGCTCTGCTGTGAATCTCGCTTCTCTCTGGTGCTGTGGAAGGCTTTGGCACAATCAGCAGATTTCTTCCTTAGGACAACCAGCAGCTTTAGTGATGGCTGCTGTGGGGAATCTAAATCAGTCCCACACATCATCTGACCCGCCTCCACTAGCTCTAATTGGCAGGGAACCCGTCTCCATGTAAATTAAGGGCTCATCCCCGTGAGAATTGTGAATTTAATCGGTTTCCCACTGGAGGCGAGTTTCTGACCCAAAAACAAACACTGCTCCTGTTTCCCACCTCCTTGGTGAAAATTCAGCCCAATGTTAGATTCATTTTTTATTTCATTTTTCTGGAAGATTAATATTATTTGCTTGCACCATTTTCCCGTATTGCCTGCTGCCTGGCGCATGACCTTATCTCTTTGTGATGAATTGGTTAAGAGTTAAAGAGCAAACGGTGTCTGTGACAGGGATGCTCTGTTGATTGTAGGATTACTTTGTGTTGGGGGATGAGAGAGCCAAGTGGGTTCAGAATTTGGATGCCAGAAGGGTGCACTGCTTCAGTCTAACTGAGTGGTGTCAGAATTAGGCCATCCCCAGCACCCAGGGCAACTACATGTGCTGCTGCTGGTGCCCTTGCCACAAGTTCCTCCTCCACCTCCTGCTTCTCATGTTTCTGCTCCTCCTATTCCTCCTCCTCTCAAGTGGCAGCGTGCTCAGTACCTTCTTCCTTCTGGAGCTCCAGTCCTTGCTGTAATGCTTTGTTGCGCAAAGTGCAGTGTGCCATTATAATTCTTGATACCCAGGTCATGCATATTGAAGACTGCCCCCAAATCTATCTAGGCACCTAAAGCACAGCAGCAGTATTCCAAATACTTGCTCAGTGACAGTGGTCTTTTGGCTTTGATTGTATTTCATCTGGGGGTGGTTGGCAAACACTCCAAGGTGATCTGAGGGTGCCTTGATTGACACTTGTGTGCAATTGATGATTCCCTGACCCTGTGGGAAGCCAGTTAGAGCCACAAAGCTGAATGCCCGCTCATTCTGACTGGCCTCGCTGGTTGTAAACGGCACATAATTGCCGGCCCTGGCAAATATGGCATTGGTCACCTTGAGATGTATTTGTGGACAGCAGATTGTGTGATTCTGAGAGTCTCTCCTGCAGATCCCTGGAAGGAACTAGAAGTGAAGAAATTAAGGATGATGTTGATTTTGATAGCCACTGGTAATGTGTGACCACAAGTCCACTTGGAAGGAGATCTTTTTCCAGGAGACTGCAGGTGTCAGCCATCACCTGATGTGACACCCTGAGCCTCCTGAGGCACTGGCACTCAGACATGTGCAAGAAGCTGATTCTCTACCTATAAACTCTCTGCTGGGGGTAGAGGCTCTTGTGGGATGCACCTCTGCTCATTCCCTCTCTCCAGTGGGGCTGCAGGTCAGTGAGGAGAAGGCTGCTGAGGTTCCTGGTGCTGCTTTTGCTGCTCATCTTGGTCCTCATCTGATGACCACGGTAAAGCTGCACAAGCAGCATCCATGCTGAACTGATGTTTGACAGATGGGAGTGCAGATCAGATACACAAAACTCCGAGGTAGTACAAATGACTTCCAAGTATTGGAACTCGCCTCCAAGGAGCGAAAGCACACTCTCAGAACAGGTTCTATGGGCAAAAGCTTTTCACTTAAGCTAGGAAGCAGATGTGAGGTCTGAGTATTTAAAGGGTTTTTTGCCTGCTATTTGTTCAGCCCCCTCAATTCTTGCTGTATTCTCGCCTTGCTTTCACTGGTGAGCTCCAGGAAGCCCAGGAAACCCATGCACTTAGAGCTAAAATTTAAAAAGCCAAGTTGAAACAGCTGCTAATTGCCTTTTAATATATTTAAATTGGCAGCCGGCAATACCCTGAGGTAGTTTCTTGCAATAAAATCAAAATACGGCAGATGTTTGGGAATCTGAAATAAAAACAAAAATTGCTGGAAAAACTCAGCAGGTCTGGCAGCATCTGTGGACAGAGCAGCAGAGTTAACGTTTCAGGTCAGTGACCTTTCATCAGAACTGGCAAAGGTTAGAAATGTAATAGGTTTTAAGCAAATAAAGCAGGGGTGGGGCAAGAGATAACAAAAGTGAAGGTGTTGATAGGACAGAGGGTCACAGAGAATAACTGACCACAAGGTCATGGAGCAAAGGCAAAGTGTGTGTTAATGGTGCGGTGAAAGACAAAACGTTAGTGCAGAGAGGGTATTAAATGACAGAATAACGAACAGCCCTGGCCAAAAGCACAAACATGAAAAAAAAGTGGGCAGCCACATGGTAAAAAAAATGAATGATGGAACAACCTAAAATAAAATAAAAAATAATAAAAAATAAATAAAAAAGGGGGGCCATTCATGCTCTGAAATTACTAAACTCAAATGTTCAGTCTGATAGGCTGTAGCGTGCCTAATCGGTAAATTAAAGGGTGGTGAATCTTTGGAATTCTCTACCCCAGAGGGCTGTGGAGGCTCAGGCATTGACTATATTCAAGTCAGAGATCAACAGATTTCTAGATATTAAAAATATCAAGGAATATGAGGAAAATGCGGGAAAATGGCATTGAGATAGAAGATCAGCCATGATCTAGTTGCATGGTGGAGCAGGCTCGAGGGGCTGAATGGCCTACTCCTGCTCCTATTTCCTATGTTCCCTGCCAACCCCAACTGCCCCAGTGATGCCAGCAGGCTCACGTTCCTCTCCGGTTTCCTGACACTTACCAATGAGAAATTCAATTCTTCCAGCTGCAGCCACACTGAGGCACATCTGAAGCAGCTGAGCTTTATTTGCTGCCTCTTCTTTATTTCAATCAACCCTTCCCATAGCCCTCCAAACTGTTTATGTCTTCAGAACCCTGTCATGTTCCACCCAAGACATCTTCCCTGTTCCCAGCCTTTAATAATCGTGAACTGATACTGACAAGTCTATTAATGAGCTCTTTAATGAGCTCAACAGGCACTTAATTGAAGCATGCGCCTGATCCATTCCCTCGCTGCTGGTGTCCCTTTAAAAATGGGGGGTCCCAGCACTGACCTCCAAGAACACAATCTTCAAGTAGCACTCACCTCCATTCCCACACTCAGCTTTGAAAATCCAGCCCATGGTTACAAGGTGAACATGGTTGGGAAATAAATATTCCAGTGTACACAATATTTTGAAAAGGCAGACAGAATAGAAAAGGAGGAGTCGCCCTGATAGTAAAGGATGACACAAGCACAGTAATGAGAAAGGATCTTGGTTCCGAAGATCAGGAAGTAGAATCAGTATGGATGGAGATTAGGAATAACAAGGGTCAGAAAATGCTGGTGGGAGTAGTATGTAGGTCCCCTAAAAGTAGTTAGACCATTGGATCGGGATGTAAACAAGAAATAATTGGAGCTTGTAACAAAGACAATGTAATAATCTTGGGGGACTTGAATCATCATATACACTGGACAAATCAAATTGGCAAAGGTAGTCTGGAAGATAAGTTTATAGAATGCTTTCACGACAGTTTTCTGGACCAATATGTTGTGGAACCAACTAAGAGTAAAATTACATTAGGTCTAGTATTCTGCAATGAGACAGGTTTAATTAATAATCTCATAGTAAAAGATCCCCTATGAAAATGTGATCATAGTACAATTGAATTCCATATTAAGTTTGGAAGCAACATACTCCAGTCCCAAACAAGAACCTTAAACTTAAACAAAGCTAATTACATAGGTATGCAAGGAAAGCTGGCTAAGGTTGATTGGTTAAATAGACTAAAAGGTATGGTATAGTAAATAAACAAACAGTGAGACACATTTAAAGAAACAATTCGAAATGTTCAACAAAAATACATTCCATTCAAAAAAACTTTAGCAAGCAACATCCATCCTAGGGCTTACTAGGGAATTTAAGGATAGTATTAGATAAAAGAAGAGGCTTATAATGTTGTAAAGAATATTGGTAAGCCTGAGCATTCAGCGTGCTTTAGAAACCAGCAAAGGGCGACCAAAATGTTGAAAATAATGGAAAAGATAGATGATAATAAATTAGCCAGGACTAAAAAAGAACTTTTACATGTATATAACATAGAAACATAGAAAATAGGAGTAGGCCATTTGGCCCTTCGAGCCTGCTCCGCCATTCATTATGATCATGGCTGATCATCCAACTCAGTAACCTGTTCCTGCTTTCTCCCCATATCCTTTGATCCCGTTAGCCCCAAGAGCTATATCTAACTCCTTCTTGAAAACATACAATGATTTGGCCTCAACTGCTTTCTGTGGGAGCAAATTCCACAGGCTCACCACTCTCTGGGGGAAGTAATTTCTCCTCATCTCAGTCCTGAAAGGTTTGCCCCATATCCTTAGACTATCACCCCTGGTTCTGGACTCCCCCACCATCGGGAACATCCTTCCTGCATCTACCCTGTCAAGTCCTGTTAGAATTTTATAGGTTTCTATGAGATCCCCCCTCAATCTTCTGAACTCCAGCAAATACAATCCTATCCGATTCAATCTCTCTTCATATGTCAGTCCCGCCATCCCAGGAATCAGTCTGGTAAACCTTCGCTGCACTCCCTCTATAGCAAGAACATCCTTCCTCAGATAAGGAGATCAAAACTGCACACAATATTCCAGGTGTGGCCTCAACAAGGCCCTGTATAATTGCAGCAAGACATCCCTGCCCCTGTACTCGAATCCTCTCGCTATGAAGGCCAACATAACATTTGCCTTTTTTACTGCCTGTTGCACCTGCATGCTTACCTTCAACGACTGGTGTACGAGAACACCCAGGTCTCGTTGCATATTCCCCTCCCTCAGTTTATAGCCATTCAGATAATAATCTGCCTTCCTGTTTTTGCTACCAAAGTGGAGAACCTCACATTTATCCACATTACACTGCATCTGCCATGCATTTGCCCATTCACTTAACTTGTCCAAGTCACCCTGAAGCCTCTCTGCATCCTCCTCACAACTCACCCTCCCACCCAGTTTTGTCATCTGCAAATTTGGATATATTACATTTAGTTCCCTCATCTAAATCATTAATATATATTGTGAATAGCTGGGGTCTTAGCACCGATCCCTGCGGCACCCCACTAATCATTGCCTGCCATTCGGAAAAAGACCCATTTATACCTACTCTTTGTTTCCTGTCTTCCAACCAATTTTCTATCCATCGCAATACACTACCTCCAATCCCATGCGCTTTAATTTTGCATGCTAATCTCTTATGTGGGACTTCTGTCGAAGTCCTTCTGAAAGTCCAAATAAACTACATCTACTGGCTCCCCTCATCAACTCTACCAGTTCCATCCTCGAAGAATTCTAGTAGATTTGTCAAGCATGATTTCCCTTTCGTAAATCCATGCTGACTCTTCCCAATTCTACCACTGTTCTCCAAGTGCTCTGCTATAAAGTCTTTGATAATGGACTCTAGAATTTTCCCCACTACCGACGTCAGGCTGACTGGTCTATAATTCCCCGTTTTCTCTCTACCTCCCTTTTTAAATAGTGGGGTTACATTAGCCACTCTCCAATCTGTAGGGACTGTTCCAGAGTCTATAGAATCTTGGAAGATGACCAACAATGCATCCAATATTTCTAGGGTCACTTCCTTAAGTACTCTGGAACGCATACAATCAGGCCCTGGGGATTTATCGGGCTTCAATCCCATCAATTTCCCCAACGCCATTTCTCTAATACTGATTTCTTTCAGTTCCCCTCTCTCTCACTAAGCCCTGTGTTTCCCAACATTTCTGGTATGATATTTGTGTCCTGCTTTGTGAAGACAGAACCAAAGTATGCATTTAGTTGGTCAGCCATTTCTTTGTTCCCCATAATAAATTCCCCTGTTTCTGACTGTAAGGGACCTGCATTTGTCTTCACCAATCTTCTTCTCTTCACATACCTACAGAAACTTTTACAGTCAGTTTTTATGTTCCCCGCAAGCTTACTCTCGTATTCTATTTTCCCCTTCTTAATCAATCCCTTGGTTCTCCTTTGCTGAATTCTAAACTGCTCCCAATCCTCAGATCTGTTTTTTCTGGTGAATTTGTATGCCTTTTCCTTGGATCTAATGCTATCGGTAATTTCCCTTGTAGTCAAGGTTTGGCTACCTTTCCTATTTTACATTTGCGCCAGACAGGAATGAACAATTGTTGCAGTTCATCTATGCGCTCTTTGAATGTTTGCCATTGCCTATCCACCGTCATCCCTTTAAGTAACGTTTCCCAATCCATCATAGCCAACTCGCGCCTCCTACCTTCGTATTAAGATTCAGAATCCTAGTCTCAGAATCAACTGCGTCACTCTCCATCTTGATGAAGAATTCAATTATATTATGGTCGCTCATCCCCAAGGGGTCTCGCACAACTAGATTGTCAATTATTCCTCTCTCATTACACAATACTCAGTCTAGGATGGCCTGTTCTCTAGTTGGTTCCTCAACATACTGGTCTAGAAAACCATCCCGTATAGACTCCATGAATTCCTCCTCTACGGTATTGTGACTAATTTGATTTGCCCAGTCTATATGCAGATTAAAATCACCCATAAGTACGGATGTTCCTTTACTGCATGCGTCTCTAATTTCCTGTTTAATTCCATTCCCAACATCACCATGACAGTTAGGGGGTCTATATACAACCCCCACTCACGTTTTTTTGCTCCTTTGTGCTTCTCAGCTCTACCCATACAGATTCCACATCGTCAGAGCTAATATCCGTCCTCACTATTGCATTAATTTCCTCTTTAACCAGCAACTGCACTGCCTTTTGCTTTTTGTCTGTCCTTCCTCAATACTGAATACCCCTGGATGTGCATTTCCCATCCCTGGTCACTCTACAGCCATGTCTCCGCAATCCCGACTCTATCAAACCCATTTACATCGATTTGCGCGATTAATTCATTCACTTTATTGTGAATGCTCTGCGTGTTAAGGCACAAAGCCTTAAGGCTTGTCTTTTTAACATTACTTGACCCCTTCCCACTATTTTTCACTGTGGCCCTGTTTGATTCTGGTCATTGATTTCTCTGCCTATCACTTTTCTTATTCCCCTTACTGTCTTTTGTTCTTGTCTTTGATCGCCCCTCCTCTGACTCCTTGCAAAGGTTCCCATCCCCCTGCCATTTTAGTATAAACCCTCCCCAACCACTCTAGCAAATACTCCCCCTCGGACATCAGTCCCGGTCCTGCCCAGGTGTAACCTGTCCAGTTTGTACTGGTCCCACCTCCCTCAGAACTGGTCCCAATGTCCCAGGAATCTAAAACCCTCACCCTCACACCATCTCTTCAGTCACGTATTCATCTGATATATCTTGCTATTTCTACTCTGAATAGCACATGGCGCTGGTAGTACAAAGAACAGTACAGCACAGGAACAGGCCATTGGGCCCTCCAAGCCTGCGCCGATCTTGATGCCTGCCTAAACTAAAACCTTCTGCAATTTCGGGGTCTGTATCCCTCTATTCCCATCCTATTCATGTATTTGTCAACATGCCTCTTAAACGTCTCAATGGTACTGCTTCCACCACCTCCCCTGGCAACAAGTTCCAGGCACTCACCACCCTCTGTGTAAAGAACTTGTCTCGCACATCCCCTCTAAACTTTGCACCTCTCACCTTAAACCTATGTCTCCTAGTAACTGACTCTTCCACCCTGGGAAAAAGCTTCTGACTATCCACTCTGTCCATGCCGCTTATAACTTTGTAAACCTCTATCATGTCGCCCCTCCACCTCCGTCGTTCCAGTGAAAACAATCCGAGTTTTTCCAACCTCTCCTCATAGCTAATGCCCTCCAGACCAGGCAACATCCTGGTAAACCTCTTCTGTACCCTCTCCAAAGCCTCCACGTCCTTCTGGTAGTGTGGCGACCAGAATTGCACGCAATATTCTAAGTGTGGCCTAACTAAGGTACTGTACAGCTGCAACATGACTTGCCAATTTTTATACTCTTTGCCCCAACCGATGAAGGCAAGCATGCCGTATGCCTTCTTGACTACCTTATCCACCTGCGTTGCCACTTTCAGTGATCTGTGGACCTGTACGTCCAGATCTCTCTGCCTGTCAATACTCCTAAGGGTTCTGCCATTTACTGTATACTTCCCACCTGCATTAGACCTTCCAAAATGCATTACCTCACATTTGTCCGGATTAAACTCCATCTGCCATTTCTCCGCCCAAGTCTCCAACCGATCTATATCCTGCTGTATCCTCTGACAATCCTTATCATTATCCGCAACTCCACCAATCTTTGTGTCGTCCGCAAACTTACTAATCAGACCAGCTACATTTTCCTCCAAATCATTTATATATACTGCAAAGAGCAAAGATCCCAGCACTGATCCCTGCGGAACACCACTAGTCACATCCCTCCATTCAGAAAAGCACCCTTCCACTGCTACCCTCTGTCTTCTATGACTGAGCCAGTTCTGTGTCCACCTTGCCAGCTCCCCTCTGATCCCATGTGACTTCACCTTTTGTATCAGTCTGCCATGAGGGACCTTGTCAAAGGATTTACTGAAGTCCATATAGATAACATCCACTGCCCTTCCTTCATCAATCATCTTTGTCACCTCCTCAAAAAACTCAATCAAATTAGTGATACATGACCTCCCCTTCACAAAACCATGCTGCCTCTCGCTAATAAGTTCATTTGTTTCCAAGTGGGAGTAAATCCTATCTAATAATTTCCCTACCACTGATGTAAGGCTCACGGGCCTATAATTTCCTGGATTATCCTTGCTAACCTTCTTAAACAAAGGAACAACACTGGCTATTCTCCAGTCCTCTGGGACCTCACCTGTAGTCAATGAGGATGCAAAGATTTCTGTCAAGGCCCCAGCAATTTCTTCCCTTGCCTCCCTCAGTATTCTAGGGTAGATCCCATCAGGCCCTGGGGACTTATCTACCTTAATGCTTTGCAAGACACCCAACACCTCCTCCTTTTCGATAATGAGATGACTGAGACTATCTGCACTCCCTTCCCTAGGCTCATCATCCACCAAGTCCTTCTCCTTGGTGAATACGGATGCAAAGTACTCATTTAGCACCTCACCCATTTCCTCTGGCTCCACGTTGACGTTGAACAAATATTTTGTCTTCACAGTAGAAAACACAAATTACATACCAGAAATAGAGATTAAACAAGTTAGAGTGAAGAATTTACGATAACCAATATCAGCAGAGAAAAAGTATGGGAGCAACTTTAGGGACTAAAAGCTGACAAATCTCCAGGACCTAAAGGGCTACATACTAAAAGCGTTAGCTGCAGATATAGTGGATGCACTGGTTGCAATTTTCCAAAATTTGCCAGATCCTAGAACAGTTCCAGCAGATTGGAAATTAGCTATTCAAGAAAAGAGGAAGAGAGAAAATAGGAACTACAGACCAGTTAGTCTGACATCAGTTGTCAGGATAATGCTGGAATCTACTATTAAACAACTCCTAACAATACACTTAGAAAATCATAGTATGATCAGACACAGTAAACATGATTTTGTTCAAGGGAAATTGTGTTTGACAAATTTATTAGAGATTTTTGAGGATGTAACTAGATAAGGGGGAGTCGGTAGTTATAGTATACTGGGATTCCAAAAAGGCATTTGATAAGGTGCCACACACATGGTTAATATGCAAGAAAAGGAGTAATATATTAACATGGATGGAGGATTGGTTAACGGGCAGAGTGTCGGGATAAACGGGGCATTTTCAAGTTGGCAGGCTGTAACTAGTGAAATGTTGCAATGCTGGGGCCTCAGCTATTTACAATCTTTGTTAATGACTTAGATGAAAAGACCTAGAGTAATGTGTCCAAGTTTGCTGACAAGAGAAAGTTAGGGAATGTAAGCTGTGAGCAGGACAGAAAAAGCTGCAAAGAGATTTAGACAGATTATGTGAGCGGGCAACAAGATGGCAAATGGAGTATAATGTGGGGAAGCATGAGGTTATTCACTTTGGTAGTAAGAATAGAAAAACAGAATATTTTTCAAAAGGTGTGAATCTTTTAAATGGTCATGTGGTCATGTTCAGAAAGACTTGGATGTACTCGTACAGGAGCACAGAAACCTAGCATGCACATACAGCAAGCAATTAGAATGGTGCATGGCATGTTGGCCTTTATTGCAAGGGAATTGCAGTACGGGAATAAGGGCAGAAAAGTGGCAGATGAAAAATAATACAGAGAAGTGTGAGGTGTTGCATTTTAACAGTAGAGATAGGGAGAGGCAATAACAACTTAATGGTGCAGTTCTGAAGAGTGGTCAGGGACAGAGGGACCTGAGGGTTCATGTGCATAGACAGGACAAATTGAGAGAATAATTAGCAAAGCAAATGGCATCTTGGGCTTCATAAATAGAGGTATTGAGTACAAAAGCAGGGAAGTTATTCTGAATCTTTACAAATCACTGGTTAGGCCACAGATGAAGTATTGCTTCCAGTTCTGGTCAGCAAACTTTAGGAAGGATGTGTGGGTCCTTGAGAGCATGCAGAGGAGATATAGCAGAATGGTTCCAGGGATGAGGGATTTTGCCAAAAAGGTTAGGTTAGAGAAGCTGAGATTGTTCTCCTTGGAGATAAGAAGATTGAGGGGAGATATGATTGAGGTGTACAAGATTGTGACAGGCTTAGATCAGGTAAACAAAGAAAAGCTGACCGTACAAGGACTAGCGATAAAGATTTAAGATTTTGAGCAAGAAATGCATGGGAGATGTGAAGAGTTTTTTTGATGCATTGAATTGTAATGACCTAGAACTTGCTGCCTACAAGGGTGGTGGAAGCAGAGACAATCAATGGGAAGAATGGCCTCCTTCTGTGTTATAATAACTCTATGACTAAAACTTCATAGGGCATTAGTGAGACCACACCTGGAATACTGCGCGTAACTTTAGTCTCTATATCTCAGGAAGGATATACTTGCCTTGGCAGCAGTACAACAAAGGTTCACTGGGTTGGTTCCTGGGATGAGACGGTTTTCTATGGTGAAAGTTTGAGTAAATTGGGCCTAAACTCTCTTGAGTTTAGAGGAATGAGAGGTGATCTCATTGAAACATACAACATTCTGAAGGGACTTAACATGGTAGACACAGAGGTTGTTTCCCTGGTTAGGGAATCTAGAACACAAGGTCAAAGCCTCAGGATAAGAGGTCAATCATTTAGGACTGAGTTGAGGAGAAATTTCTTCACAAAGAGGGTTGTGAATATTTAGAATTATCTCGCGCAGTGGGTTGTGGATGCTCCATCATTGGGTGCATTTAAGACTGAGATCGATAGATTTTTGATCTCTCAGGGAATCAAGGGATATGGGGAGCAGGGAAGAAAGTGGAATTAAGGCAGAAGATCAATCATAATCGTATTGAATGGCTGAGCAGTCTTGAGGAGCTGAATGGTATATCCTCTACGTCTGCCCTATCAAACTCTTTCATAATCATAAAAATCTCTAACAGGTCAGCCACCAGCCTTCTCTTTTCTAGAGAAAAGAGCCCCAGCCTGTTCAGCCTTTTATAATAAGTATGTTATTTCATTTCTAATATCATCTTTGTGAATAAAAGCAAAATACTGCGGATGCTGGAAATCTGAAATAAAAACAAGAAATGCTGGAATCACTCAGCAGGTCTGGCAGCACCTGTGAAAAGAGAAGCAGAGTTAACGTTTCGGGTCAGTGACCCTTCTTCGGAACTGACAAATATTAGAAAAGTCACAGGTTATAAGCAAGTGAGGTGGGGGTGAGGCAAGAGATAACAAAGGAGGTCTAGATTGGACCAGTCCAATCTAGACCTCCTTTGTTATCTCTTGCCCCACCCCCACCTCACTTGCTTATCATCTTTGTGAATCTTTTTTGCATCTTCTCTAGTGCCTCTATATACTTTTTATAATATGGACACCAGAGGATGAATTTTATGGGCCCCTTGGGATGGGAATGGAAGCAGGGGAGGGAGGAGGCCATAAAATTGCATTGGAACACGATGGGGGGCAGAGTGCCCATAGCCTTCCTGATGTCTTCCAATTAAGTTCGGGGCAGTTAAGGCCGAGAATTTTCAGCTCCAGGCCAATTGAGGCCCATTAATGGCTATTTAAGGGGTCTCCTCCCACCTTTGCCTCAATTTAATAGGCGAAAGGACCCGCCTCCAAGGGGACTTTGGGGATAATTAAGGGACCCAAGAGGGCCCCCTAGGTGGCAATAACTGCCACCCTGGGAAGGCACCCCATCATCTTCACCAACCCATTCCCCTACTAAGTCACAGGGACTGCCTGAATGGCCCTGATGACCCTGACCCACTCACCGCATGGGTTCTTCTCCTTGTTTGGGACTGGAGGGCCTCCTGATTGGCTGGAAGCTCTTGGAGACAGGAGCTTGTCCCTTAAAGGGATGGCAAGCAGTGAATTACCTGTCCACCATTAAATAGAACCAGGGGTCCACCCAATGGCTGAGGTGGGGTCTCTCCTTACCTTCCGGCCTGTCGCTGGGACCCCCATTGTCAAAACAAAATTCAGGCCCAGAACTGTACACAATACTCCAAATGTGGTTGAACCAAGGTTCGATACATATTTAACTTCTCTGCTTTTTAATTCTGTGCCTCCAGAAATGAACCACAGTGGTTGGTTTTCTTTTTTCTATAGCTTTTATTAACATATTTTGGTTTTTTTTGTGATTTTTGTATCCATAACCCTAGATCCCTTTGCTGCTCTACCCCATTCAGACCCTTATTACCAAGCAGAAAACAGGGGGAGGCATTCATCTGCCTATCCCCGCTTCTAGCCACTACGTAGACTATGTCGATCCCCAGCGGCAGGCACCGCACCTTCTCTAGTGAGGACCAGGGGATGAATTTTATGGAATAAAAACAAGAAATGCTGGAACCACTCAGCAGGTCTGGCAGCATCTGTGGAAAGAGAAGCAGAGTTAACGTTAATGAAGTGACCCTTCATCGGAACTGACAAATATTAGAAAAGTCACAGGTTATAAGCAAGTGAGGTGGGGGTGGGGTAAGAGATAACAAAGGAGAAGGTGCAGATTGGACCAGGCCACATAGCTGACCAAAAGGTCACGGAGCAAAGGCAAACAATATGTTAATGGTGTGTTGAAAGACAAAGCATTAGCACAGATTAGCTGTTAATACACTGAATATTGAACAGCAAGTGCAAACCTGAAAAAAAACAGTGGGTAAGCAAACTGAACAAACTAAGATGAAATGAACTAAATGCAAAAAAGAAATTGTAAAAAATGTAAAAAAGAATGTAAAAAAAAGGAAGAAAAAAATAATTAAAAATGTAAGTAAAATGGGGGGCTGTCATGCTCTGAAATTATTGAACTCAGTGTTCAGTCCGGCAGGCTGTAGTGTGCCTAATCGGTAGATGAGATGCTGTTCCTCCAGCTTGCGTTGATGTTCACTGGAACACTGCAGCAATCCCAGGACAGAGATGTGAGCATGAGAGCAGGGGGGAGTGTTGAAATGGAAAGCAACCGGAAGCTCAGGGTCCTGCTTGCGGACTGAGCGGAGATGTTCCGCAAAGTGGTCACTCAGTCTGCGCTTGGTCTCCCCAATGTAGAGGTCACAGGTTATAAGCAAGCGAGGTGGAGGTGGGGCAAGAGATAACAAAGGAGGTCTAGTTGGACCCTACATTGGACTCTACATTGAGGAGACCAAGCGCAGACTGGGTGACTGCTTTGTCTTTTATTTTGTCAGTCTTCCTCAGTATTTACTACTCCTCCAATTTGTCAATTTCAAATTTTGAAATTGCGCTTCCGATTCCCGTGTCCAAATCATATATGTAAATTATGACAACCCCTGTGGAACACCCGTTCCCATCTTTTGCCAGTCTGAGTAACTATCTGTAATCCTTACTCACTGTTTTGTTTTGTAAACAGCTTGTTTTCCATTCTGCTACATATTCCCCTGACTCCACACGTTCTTATATTCGTTGTTACGACCAGGTGAGGAAGGGGTCTCAGGCTCCCCTCTCGCCCCTTCTCTGGTTTGGCTTTAACAGGGTTTATCTTTTTAAACACAGTAATTTTAGCTGACCACCTCAGTGAGCCCTTGCTCACTGCACTCTAATTGCAATTGAAAATGAATCAATCAGACAGGTTTTCTTGGGTTTCAAAAAGAAAGATGTAAGTTTATTCACCTTATTACGCTAACCTGGTTAAAATTGCTAAAATATGCGATGCGTCCACGCTCACATGCACACTAGAGGCACACACATATACAAATAGATACAGAGGGGAAGAAAGAATTGGGAGGTTGAAGTAGAGTTGGCCATAAATGGAATATAGATCCTTAGTGTCCTTGATTGAAGTTAAACTCTGGGAGTCCTTGATGGGACCATGTGCACAATTTCAGGCTTGCTTCTCTGGTACCAGAAGGCTAAAGGAAGGTTTCAACTGTCTTTTTAGTGGTCATCTGTAAAGTTCTGCAGTCTTGAAGTTTAAAAGCTGCCACCGTAGTTTTCCTGGGACTTTGCTGGAGACTTTTTCCCGTCAGTCTAGTTGCAGTCTTCTGTTCACTCTGAGGCACAATTCAAAAAGACGGCATTTGTTGACAACGCGAACGGTATGTGGCGCTCTTTTGGTACATGCGCAAATACAGCATGTGCCACTAAAACATCACAGATTGCGACTGTAGCAGCTGCCAGGACTAAAGATGGCGCTGCTCAAAGAATCACACAGAGGAAACCTAACAAACACGTGGCAGTATACAATGGCCGGAGTGAGAGTGTGGAGCGGCGCGGGGGGCGGCGGCGGGAAAGAGAGGGAGGGGGGAAAAGAGAGGGAGGGGGGTGAAAGAGGGAGGAAGGGGAGAGGGAGGAAGGGGAGAGGGAGGAGGGGGAGGGAGAGGGAGGTGAAAGAGGGAGGAAGGGGAGAGGGAGGAAGGGGAGAGGGAGGAGGGGGAGGGAGAGGAGGGAGAGGGAGGAGGGAGAAGGGGAGGAGGGGGGGAAGGGGAGAGGGAGGGGGGTGGGGGAGGGGGAAGGGGAGAGGGAGGGGGGTGGGGGAGGGGAGAGGAGAGGGGGAAGGGGAGAGGGAGGGGGGTGGGGGAGGGGGAAGGGGAGAGGGAGGGGGGTGGGGGAGGGGAGAGGAGAGGGGGAAGGGGAGAGGGAGGGGGGTGGGGGAAGGGGAGAGGGAGGGGGGTGGGGGAGGGGAGAGGAGAGGGTGGTGGGGGAGGGGAGAGGAGAGGGGGAAGGGGAGAGGGAGGGGGGTGGGGGAGGGGGAAGGGGAGAGGAGAGGGGGGAGGGGAGAGGAGAGGGGCGAGGGTGGGGGGGGGGGGGGAGCAGGGACTGGAGCACATGCGGTGCCCCAGACAATGGAAATGCTTTCAAAGCACCTTACAACAGGGACTGGAGAACATGCGGTGCCCCAGACAATGGAAATGTTTACAGAGCAGCTTACAACAGGGACTGGAGCACATGCAGTGCCCCAGACAATGGAAATGTTTTCAAAGCAACTTACAACGGCAGAGCAACTTACCTTGGAACAATCTCCTGTGTCTAATAAAAATGAAGCAAATCTCCAAAACGACTAAATAATTCAGATAAAATGCGAGAAAATGCCCGACGAAACCTCTCCTCCTTCCACTTTCAAAAAGTCGCGCCGAAGCTTTTACGCATGCGTGAATATCCGAAGATTGACGCATGCGCAGAGGCCAATCTGGCGCATTGCCTGAGAAAGACGACGTAACGCGATGATGTCATATACGCATGTGCAAGCTGGTCCTGGCAGGCCGGACCGCAGCGCATGCGCAGAGAGCAGGAGACCGTGTGCGCATGTGCGCACCGCGGCGCAACCTGATGACGTCAGCGCTGACGAAGCGTTGTCATGAATCACTTTGAAAAGACAAAGTGTTAGTGCAGAGAGGGTGTTAATGGACAGAAAAATGAACAGCCCTGGCCCAAGGTACAAACATGAAAAAAGCAGTGGGCAGGCACATGTTAAGAAAAATGAATGATGAAACAAATTAAAATAAAATGAAAAAATAAAAAATAACTAGAAATAAAAAGGGGGGCCGTCATGCTCTGAAGTAATTGAAAAGGTCACCCTCATCTATTTTTTCTGCCTAAGAAACTGTGCCTGAGATGCTATCACTCTGGCCGGGTGGAGGATGCTTTATTGAAACTAGCCCATTTATTTTTCTTTTCAGTTGTTCTCAATCATGATGGTGTGTGTGTGTCCTGCAGTATGGACATCAAGACCTCACTTCGCTTTAATCCAAATTTAATTGAAAGGAAGTTAAAACGCAGTTCCACACGTTCAAACTTACTGAGCCGTCATGAACGTCACAGCGCTGACTCCCAACTGCGGCCGGCGGAGAATGTCGTTATTGCCGCTGCCATGAGTTCAAATACCCACCAACCCATCCCCCCTAATACAGGGACAATAAAAATACTTCCACTATTATTGTATCAAACTGTTGATCCAATCTCTAAAAAAAACTTTTTTCAACTGTAGACTTTGAGTTAAACACGTGAACTTTGCCATCAAAACAAAGGTCATCTCACTGACAAATATACATAAAAAAACAAAGTGGACCCAGAGAAAAGTTAACTGCGGGGAACCTTCCAACTTTTTCACTTTTATAGCCGCTTGAAGTAGTCGTCAGTCCTTTATTGATTGTCAATGAACTGAGTGATTTCAGTCAACATGATGAAAATTGAAAGAAGCACAAGGAATATTCTTGTTGTCAGCTTTGGGTTTCTGTTGCTGTTTACTGCTTATGGAGGACTTCAAAGTGTCCAGGTAACTTTCCAGTATAATAAACGTAATGTGTTAACGAAACTTGCTATTCGGAACTTTAGGAGAGATGCATATCTTGTATTTATATTGATGTAATTTGTTTTGTTATTTTGATCTGATAGTTCTGCTCTAGCTGCATTTATATTGTCAAAACAACATGTTTATATATGTTTTATTATAATTTTTATACGGAGGTCCCGATTTCAGTTCTCGTTACAGCGCCCAGACTATTTTTCAACATCCCTATGGTTATATTCTGCCCCCCACAAACTAAACTGATCATTTATTTTGGGACACGCATTGTGACAGCTGTGTTGTAATAGCGTGTTCTAACCTCAATCCGAACTATTAACCCTAATATTCTTTTCAAAGAGTTGTTTAGTAAGCGAGCAATTACCACAGGTCTCCCTGGCAATGCACCGTGCAATGTAGAACCAGGTATATTCCAGATTAAATCTCTTGCCCGCGCTCAGTTAGCTCATCTCAGGGTGACAGTCGAAATACTTCAATTGGTGCAGGTGTCCTCAAACCAGGGAGGAGGAAAATCAGCTAGTGTCCGTTCCTGACCTCTGTCCACTGAGCTGCCCGTGGCTCGTCAGCTGAACTGTGATACCCCCCAGTGTGTTCAGGTTGACGGGGGAAAAAAATGACCCCTTGGGCAAAGTACTGGGGACCTGTTTGTACTGAGCGGATGATATACCAACAAAAAAAGGGGAAATAATGGTTAGAGGGCAAAATTCAGTTTCAAAGTAAAATACTGAGCATAAAACAAGGAAACCAATTTGTCAATATTAATCTGTAAACTTTGTATGCACATGTTCATTGCTACTTCAGGTTTTGATTCTGAAGTTTTAAGTTTTTTTTGAGTGACACCATGGGCTAAATTTTGTGCGGTCCTTGGGGACGGGAATGGAGGGCTGGATTCATAAAATCGGGACGTGAGACATCGGACAAGAAGACCGACGCCGTGACCTCCCATCCTGATTTCGTCCATTGCGGCAAATGTGGAGGAGATTAGAGATCAACACAGTGGACAGGCAATTCAGATACTTAACAGGCATATTGGCAGCAATTTTATTCGTGGTTTAATTTTTTTTTAAACAGCAAACAGGGACTCACAGGGTTTCAGAGCCTCGCCTGGTTGAACGAGGCGACTTGGAGGCGAGAGCTCATTGCTGGCTGCAAGGGGGCGCCATCGGGAGAGAGCATTGACTGCTAGGCAGGGTGGAAAAGGCAGGGCATTGTCTGAGGAGTGGTGGCAAAGATACAAGAACTGTGGGGTGTCATTCTAAAGGGGGGGGGGGGGGAAACAGGCAAGTGCCTCCTCCTCAAAGATGACAAGTGGGGAGAAGGAGTGGAGCTGCTGGCGGGGAAGGTCGTACTTAGGGAGGGGACACCTATCATGGGCCTTATTCATCCAGGCTTCAGGGACCCAGTTGAAGAGGAGGAGCAATAAAGTAACAGGGAGGTTCAGATACCTGCAGTGACACCTCAACGACCTGTGAGGCCACAGGAGGGTCAGCATCTGCCTCCAGATGGTGGAGAAGGACACAGAGGGGAAAGACAGGTGGCTCCCCCACACAAAAGGAGGTACCCTCCAGAGAGGGAATAACAAATGAGGCTAAATTATTTGCAGATGTCCAAGAGGCATTGCCAATGAAGACTCCGTCACTGACCTATGCGCGATGATGCAGGATGAGCTGTGAACCAGGGGATTTGGTGGAAATCCAATGCCAGTGGTACTGAACTTCTATGTCTCTGGATCATGCCAAGCATCCACTGGGGAAATGTGTGGGATCTCACAGCCCACAACCCAGCGGTGCATCAAGGAGGTTACCAATGTCCTTCTCTGGAGGGCTGGTGACTAATTATGCTTCCACATGGATCCCTACTCTCAGGCTAAGAGGGCCATTCAGTTCGGTGCCATTGCTGGATTCTCCCAGATCCTGGGTGTCATCAACTGCACGCATGTGGCCATCAAGGCTCCTGAACAGCAGCCAACGGCCTTCATGAACAGGAAGGGTTTCTACTCCCTCAATGTACAACTGGTCTGTAACCACCAATAAATGGATCCTGTAGATCTGTGCATGCTTCCTGGGAAGTTGTCACAATGCCTACATTTTGAGGCAGTCCCAGGTGCCAGAAATTTTCTGGCAACTCACGCAACTTCAGCGATGGATCCTTGGAGACAAGATCTACCCATGGAGGACATGGCTACTGACACATATGAGGAACCCATGTACAGATTGAGAGGAGATACGGGACAATGTTAATGACCATAGAGCAGGCAGTTGGTTTGTTGAAGATGAGATTCAGGTACCTAGATTAGTTCGGTGGATCCCTTCAGTATGCTCCAGTGAGAATCTCACTTATTATAGTGAGCAGCTGTGCACGGCACAACTTGTTGCAATAAAGTGGGGGGGGGGGGGGAGGCGTTGAACAATGAGGAATGAAAGGAGTGCGATGCCTCCTCAGATGATGAGAATGTGGAGGTGGAAGCTAGCCAAGCATCGCCAGATGAAGGACCTCAGGGACAACAGGAGAGATGCCATGAGATACTTACAAGGGAGGCGTGCGATGCCCTTATACGTTCATAGGAAACATAGGACATAGGAACATTAGAAGCAGGAGTAGGCCATTCAGCCCATTGAGCTTGCTTTGCCATTTGATACGATCATGGCAGATCATCCACTTCAATGACTTTTTCTCATACTATCCCCATATCCCCTTATGTCATTTGCATTTAGAAATCTGTCAATCTCTGTTTTAAACATACTGAATGACTGAGCTTCCACAGTCCTTTGGAGTAGAGAATTCCGAAGGTTCACAACCCTCTGAGTAAAGAAATTTCTCCTCATCTCTGTCCTAAATGGCTCCCCCCTTATTTTGAAATTGTGTGCCCTGGTTCTAGACTCTCCAACCAGGGGAAACATCTTACCTGCATCTACACTGTCTATCCCTTTAAGTATTTTGTAGGTTTCCATGAGATCACCTCTCATTCTTCAAAACTCCAGAGAATACAGGCCCAGTTTCCTCAATCTCTCTTCATAAGACAGTCCCGCCATCCCAGAAACAAGTCTGGTGAACTTTTGTTGCACTCCCTCTATGGCAATAATATCCTTCCTAAGATAAGGGGACCAAAACTGCACACAGTACTCCAGGTGTGGTCTAATCAAGGTTCTACAATTGAAGCAAGACTACACTACTCCTGTACTCAAATCCTCTTGCGATATAGGCTAACATACCATTAGCCTTCTTCATTCCTTGCTGCACCTGCATGTTAGCTTTCAGTGACTTATTGACAAGGACACCCAGGTTCCTTTGTACATCTACACTTTCTAATCTCTTACCATTTAAGAACTACTCTGCACATCTGTTCCTGCTACCAAAATGGATAACATTTTTCCACATTATATTCCATCTGCCATGTTCTTGCCCATTCACCTAAGTCTGTCCAAATCCTCTTGAAGCCACTTTGCATCTTCCTCACAACACATATTCCCACCTAGTTCTGTGTCATCCACAAAATTGGAAATACTACATATGGTCCCCACATCCAAATCATTGATATATATTGTGAACAGCTGGGGCTCAAACACTGATCCCTGCGGTACCCCACTAGTCATAGCCTGCCAATGCGAGAATGACCCGTTTATTCCTACTCTGTTTTCTGCCTGTTAACCAACCCTTAATCCATGCCAGTATATTATCTCCTAACCCATGTGCTTTAATTTTGCTAACTCGCCTCCTGTGGGGGACTTTATCAAAATACTTCTGAAAATCCAAGTATACCATGCCCACCTTTATTAAGTCTGTTAGTAACCATCCTCAAAAAACTCCAACAGGGTTGTCATACATGACTTTCCATTCATAAATCCATGTTTACTATGCCCAATCAGATCATTATTATCCAAGTGTCCATTTATCACTTCCTTTAGAATAGATTCTAGCATTTTCCCAATGACTGATGCAAGGTTAACAGGTCTGTAATTCTCTGTTTTCTCCCTCCCTTTTTAAATAGTGGGGTCACATTTGTTGACCTTCCAATCTGCAGGAACCGCTCCAGAATCTATAGCATTTTGGAAGATGATCACCAGTGCATCCACTGTCTCCATAGCTACCTCTTTCAACACTCTGGGATGTAGAATATCAGGTCCTGGGGACTTAGCAGCTTTCAGCTCCATTAATTTCTCCAATACAAACTTCTTACTAATACTAATTTCCTTCAATTCCTCATTCCGCCTAATCCCTTGGATCTCTAATTCTGGGAGATTTCCAGTATCTTCCTCAGTGAAGACAGTAATCATTTAACTTCTCTGCCATTTCTCTATTCCCCATTATAAATTCTCCTGACTCTGCCTGTAATGGATACACATTTTGTCTTAGCAAAACATTTCCTTTTTACGTACCTACAGAAGCTTTTACAGTCCGTTTTTATATTTTTTGTCAGCTTACATTCATATTCTATTCTCCCTTTATCAGTTTCTTGGTTCTCCTTTGCTGTATTCTAAAATCCTCCCAATCCTCAGGTTTACTACTATTTCTGGCAACTTTATAGGCCTTTTCTTTTAGTCTTATACAATCCTTAACTTCCTTTGTTAACCACGGTTGACTGCCTTTATTTTTGGGGCTTTTGTGCCTTGAAGGAATGTATAGTTGCTGTAAACTAAGTAATATTTCTTTAAAGACTATCCATTGCCTATGCACTGTCATACCTTCCCAATCCACCTCAGCCAATTTGCCCCTCATCCCTTCATAATTTCCTTTGTTCAAATTTAACACCCTGGCTTCAGATTGAAATACCTCACTTTCAAACATAATGTAAAATTCTATCATATTATGGTCACTCATCCCAAAAGATCTTTTACAACAAGATTATTAAATAGCCCTTTCTCATTACTTAATATTAGATCTAAAATAGCCTGTTCTTTAGTCGGTTCCTCAATATACTGTTCTAGAAGACCGTCCCTAACACACTCCAGAAACTTGTCCTCCACAGCATTAGTGCTCAATAGGTTTACCCAGTCTAAATGCAGATTGAAATCATCCATTATTACTGTATTACCCATGCTACATGCTTCTCTAATCACCTGATTAATACCATGCCCCACACTACCTCTACTGTTTGGTGGCCTATAAACAACTTCTACCAATGTTTGCTGCCCCTTGCTGTTTCTTAGCTCCACCCAAATAGATTCCATATTTTGTTCTTACGATCGAAGATCCTCCCTTACTAATGTACTGATCCCATCCCTTAGCACAACGCCACCTCCTTTTCCTTTTTGCATGTCCTTCCTAAATGTTGAATATCCATGAATATTCAGAATCACAGAATCATTACAGTGCAGAAGGAGGCCATTCGGCCCATCGTGTCCGCACTGGCTCTCTGAAAGAGCAACTCCCTCAGTTTCATTCCCTTGCCTTCTCCCTGTAACCCTGCACATTCTTCCTTTTCATATAACCCTCTAATTCCCTTTTGAATGCTTAGTTGAACCTGCCTCCACCACGTTCTCAGACAGCACATTCCAGACCTTAACCATTCGCTGTGTGAAAAAGTTTTTTCAATTCCCAGTCTTGGTCTCCCTGTAGCCACGTTTCTGTAATGACAATTAGATCGTACCCATTTACTTCTATTTGGGCCTTTAAGTCTTGTTGAAAATCTTGTTGAAAATGCTGCGTGCATTCAGGTAGAGTGCCTTTAACCTTGTCATCTTGACATTCTGCATTCTAAGCCTAGGTGATGCTCGCCTTTGTTTTGCCTGCCTTTTAATGTCGCTTGCTACTTTTCTACCTCCTGCTACCAGTTTTATTTCCTTCCAATTTGAGCAATCCCTCAGGTTCCCATCCCCCTGCCAAGCCAGTATAAACCCTCCCCAACAACACTAGCAAATCTCCCAGCAAGGATGTTAGTTCTGGTTCTGTTAAGGTTTAGCCCATCCATCTTGTACAGGTCCCACCTGCCCCAGAACCGGTCCCAATGCCTCAGAAATCTGATGCAATCTCCTTCACCAATTCTTCAGCCACGTGTTCAATCGATCAATCCTCCTATTGTTATGCTCACGAGCACATGGCACTGGGAGTAATCCTGAGATTACTGCTTTGGAGGTCCTGCTTTTCAATTTCCTTCCTAACTCCCTAAAATGTGCCTTCAGGACCTCATCATTGGTACCAAGATGGATCACAACCTCTGGCTGTTCACCCTCCCCCAGAGGGGTGTCCTGCAGCTGCTCCATGACATCCTTGACCCTGGCACCAGGGAGGAAACGCACCATCCCAAAGTCACATTTACTGCCGCAGAAACGCCTGTCTGATTGCCTGACTATCAGATCTCCTGACTATCGGATCCCCTATCACTTTTGCTCTTCCACTTTTCTTCCTCCCCTCTTGTGCAGCTGAGCCACCCGTGGTGCCACAGGCTTTGCTCTGGCTGCACTTCCCCGAGGAACCATTGGTTTTCCATTTTGGATACTGGTGAGAGCAATCAGCAAGCAAGATAGACTCAGGGGACTTCTGCATTGCCTGCCTGGTTCTCTTAGACTGCCTGGCAGTCACCTATTCCCTCTCTGCCTGCATGCTCCTAACCTGCAGTGTGACCACCTCCCTAAACGTGCTATCCACGTAGTCCTCTGCCTCGTGGATGCACAACAGTGACTCCAGCCGCCACTTGAGTTCTGAAACCCAGAGCTCAAGCTTCTGCAGCCGGTGACACTTCCTGCAAATGTGTTCGCCTAGGACACGTGTGCGTTCATGATTTCCCACATACCGCAGGATGTACATTTCACTTAGCCAGGCTGACCTGCCATAAGGTAACTTTAAAAACTTTTTATTACAATGAGAAGTAAAATAACTTACCAGTTACTCACCAATCAGCTTCTTCCCCTGTACTGAAGAGAGAGGCAGCTACTGGAGGCTGAAAAAAGGAGAAAGAAAGAAGCCACTCCCTCATGCACCAAACTCCCACTTTACACTCTGTGCACTCAAATTTATTTTCTTAATTTATAGTTCCCCTCCTTACCAAACTCCCTTCTTCACACTCTGTGCCCTCCAGCAGCACTCAGTGCAGACAAGAAGCACTGAGAGTCCCCTCAATTTATACTCTGAAAACAATGCTGTGTCAGCTCTGCTAGAGCTCTGCTAAAACTCAGAAACCAGTTTGAGCTAGCTACCTAATTAACTAGCTACAGCTACTCTGAATGTTAGTATACTCCTGTTTAAAACTGCAAGAAACCTAACTTACCTCTTAACTAAAACAGGAATTTCAATTAATTGCTAGATGTAAACAAAACAAAATCTAATCTAGAGAGATGAACCCTTAAAATTCACTCACTTACCAAACTCCTTTCTTCACACTCAGTGCAGATACGCTTCCTGTGATCATTACTGCCAGTTGTGTTGACCAATAAAGACTTACCATTATGCAGCCCTGTTGTTGCCTTCTTTCCTTCAAGAAGCACTCGCTCATTGATCAGTTGCATAGCGCTGAGCAGGCAAGGCTCCAGAATGGACCCCACACAACATGATGCCTCGCCTCCAGCCTCTTCGCAGTGGCAGGGTTGATATGAAACGACAAAGACCATACGGAATAGGAAGATTTTCTTTTTTGGAAAAAAATTCTTTATTGACGGTGATAGCCAACGCTACCCTTTCCATGTACAATACACTTGCACCTGTGAGTACTCTGTGCTTCTAGATGCTCTTCTTCATTCTTTGATATGCACTCCTATGGGGTGTTCCCCTGTAGTGTCAGCTGAAGTGGTGGTAGGCTGCTGACCTCGCTGCCCCTTAGCTAGGAATGACCTTGGTAATCGTCCTCTGGTTGCCTTAGGCCCGGTGGGCCCTGGCATGTTGGGTCCTCCTGCTCAGAAGCAGTAGCACCCTCTGTCATCAGGGATGATAGAAGTCCTGGCATCACTGGCAGAGGGGCAGAGGAACTGCTGGCTGCACCAGGAGTGCCCTGAGAGGAGATGTCAGCAGCCATGGGCAACTACTCCTCTTCCCTTGCCAGGCAAACTTGTGCCTCCCTGCTGACCTGAGAGGGTAGAGGACCTAGTGGTGACTCCAGGTGCCCTGTCCCCCTCTCGCCTTGCCACTGCTACTTTCAGCTCATGGTCAAGACAAGGGTATGCTGGTCTGAGTATTCTGCTGGGTGTGGCTCTCCAGGCGCACCGGCGATCTCTCAATGGAGGATGCCACTCACTCGTGCACCAGTCAGAGACAGTGCAGCACTCAGGACCTGGATGGACTCCTCCCTCATCCAGGTTTGGGCATGCATAGTCCACCATATGTTGCCTAACATCTCGCTGCAGCATGCTGATGACACCAAAGGCATGTCGTGAGCCTGGAGCTCAGCACGGGCCTGGCCTTCCACAGTTCTCTGACTGTTAGAAGCCTAGGGTGGCACAGCCTCTGTCAGCTGCTCGGGTGCATTTGTGATGTGCTCAAATCTACCTGCGAGCATATACCTACTAACTTATGAGTACCTGCGCTGGTGGACGGTCCAGGAGTATGAGGTGACAATGGACCCTCTGAGGCTCCGTCCTCCCCTCACAGGCTCTCCCACAATCTCGGAGACTCATTGTGGATGCTGTCTATGATCTGCATGGGAGAATAGAAGCATTGAAGGGTCAGCGGCCTCCCCTCCCGCTATAGCACACACTCCTACTTTGAAGGTCCCTGATAAACAGCATAGCTCCATTGCTGCAGATACATTCATGTGCCCCATGATGACCTTACTCACCGTCTTTGGAAGGTGAGCCCGTCACTCCATCTGCAATGCTCCTCCCATCCTCCAGTCCAGCCAGTTCCATGGCTGCCTCCTCCATCAGGCTCAGGACATGGAGAATCGGCAGTCCACTGCTAGTCATGGACTGCTATCTGTAATTGTGTGCAATCTTCTCTTGTAGACAGAGGGATGGAAGCTGTTGGTCCCCTAGTGAGAACAATTCCAAGATGTATGCTGGTGTTTGTCCATCGGTTACAGATGGGGGCACATAGATGCCTCCTGCATCCAGCCCCTTTCCACAAACCTTGTGAGAGTCTCTAAAAACAAATAGTCTCCTTCCAGGGCCATTTCACCATGCTTCAGGCCATTTGTCCGTTTCACCTAACCCTTTGCCCACGTCTGGGTGGGCACCTCCTCTCCATCCAATGCACCCTTCTCCTTTGAGAGATGCAGGACCCAAGAGCTGAAGAGTTTAAGAGGCGCTCACTTTTGCTGTCTAGACGAGGTCATTGAATTGCTTGTGACATTGAATCCAGGTCCTTGGTGTGACCCCATGACTGCTGACCCCCTCCGCAATCTGCAGCCAGGCTTGCTTGGTCAGGCTCCCAACTCTCCTCCTCCCGTTACTCGGGAAGAGAATCTCCTGCCTTTCACTGGCAGCTTGTAAGAGCACCTGAAGTGTGGGGCCACCCGGGGTCTACAGTCCGGAATTATTCTGCAGCCTTTCAGCACTCTGCAAATTCTATCACTGCAGACAGCAACATTGAATGCAGGTCTAGCAGCCCTTTAAAAATGGCACCAGTACCTGCCATGGCATCAAATGACGGTATCTCTGCCTCTACCCCCGCTGCTGACCACGTAATTGGTTGGCTCCCACTCATCATCGCCCCTGGCCTTGACGTAAGGCACACTCGCTTCCAGTCCTGACGACAGCACTGCCGTCTTCAAAACAACATCTGGCCCTATGAGAGAATTCTCTGATTGATACAGAAAATATGATTTTACTTTCCTCATTGAATGGTTTGCTCCAATTCCACTTTCCCACCTGGTCTGCCCTTGAGTTCCCATGCTATTATCAATTTTTATTTGTTCTTACTCCCAACTGAGAGGGGAAGAGTAACAAGCAATTCTACTTGAAGGAAAGTACCTTAACCTCAGCTGCATTCTAAAGCCAGGTATTCTTAGAAAAACATAAAAGGGAATGAATAGATCCATTTCATAATGTAGAGTAAGTCAGGATAGATGTGCCCCAAATAATAATCTCTAACTTTCAGTGACAAAGGACAAGAAGCTGTGAGAATTTACACTACGCAGATGGGAGGGTAAAATGCAAGAGGTTAAAATTGTATCAAATATTTTCAATGATTTCAACATGAAAGGAATTATATAAATTCCAGTATTGCTGTTATTAAGGAGGAAGTTCAAGTGGCAAACTGGGCAAGAAAAGACAGGGAGGCAATACCAGGTAGTTGAGTAACAGGGAGGTAACATCATGACGGACACAAACAACACTGATAGAGAAACATCTACTTTTGATATGATTGCTTTCTGTCAAAGTTGAGTTGGCAGTGATTTAGAAAATGTGCTTGTATATTGCCTGCATTTTGGTGAGATAGTATTCCTTGTGATTAACATATAGAAGAAAATTATGCTTGGCATGTTAACTTCTTTAGGACAAATTTACACCAAGCAAATTCCAGTGTGAGAGGATCAGGAAATTGGTGGGTGATCACTTTCATTCAGTGCACACTGATCACAGTGGTGTTTTCAATCAATGCAGGGAAACCAGTACTTGAAAAACAGTGGGGTCCACTTCTGCCAGGATTATATTCTGGCATGCAAATAAAGCTGCTATTCGTTAAGACACTGGTTAGTGTATTCTCCCCACATGACTGTCTCCAGACCTTAGGCTTCCCTGCTTCCAAATTGCATCTCCAAGGTAGGTTCTCCTGTAGCCACCCATTTGAGAAATGTGAGAAGTAAGGTCTCTGACACAACACAAGCTCCCACCATGTCTTTCTGCTCTCATCCTATCATGCACTTCACTGTCTTTTCCCTCTTTCCACCCCCGCCCCCCACATTCACCCCCAACCTTACCTGGCACTTGCTGCTCCCCTCTACCTCCTCTCAACACTCCAGACCTGGCCACTCCTCACTTGAAATGTCGGTGGTCTTTTTCCCCTTCCCACTCCCTCCTCCTGCCTCATGATGTTCGTTCCTTTGGTCCCAACTGGTCCATTTTCAAATGCTGGTGCCCATTTCCCCTTTTCAACCCATGTGACCTGGGAAACCGATATTAAAGCTCTTTAAATAAGTTACTGCACGTTTACTGAGATAGTAAAAGGACTGGGAGCATTTTAAAAGAGCATAAAGTTGGTTCCTGGTTCTTGTAGCCACAGTATTTATGTGGCTGGTCTGGTTAGGTTTCTGGTCAATGGTGACTCCCGGCGTGTTGATGGTGTGGGATTCAACGATAGTAATGCTGTTGAATGTCAAGGGGAGTTGGTTAGATTTGCTCTTTTTGGAGATAGTCATGTCTGATACTTGTGGGGCGTGAATGTTTAGCAGTATTTATGAACTTAGTACACCATTAAATTTAGATCTAGGCCATTTGAGAGTCAAATCAGAAATCACTTTTTCACAGAAAGTGTAGTCGAAATCTGAAACTCTTTTCCCCAAAATGCAATGATTGCTGAGTCAACTGCAAGTTTCAAGACTGAGACTGATAATTTTTTATTAGGTACTGTTATGAAGAGATATGGATAAAAGATAGCTAAATGGAGTTGAGGTACAAATCAGCTATGATTTTATAGACTGGCAGAACAGGTTTGAAGGGCTAAATGGCTTACTGCTATTAATATGTTGCTATAGGTATCTTTTTTAAACAGAGGTTGCCTTTTTGGCATCTACCAATGGGAAGCTGATGGAGGGTTAAGGGTAAGGTGAGTTACAGCAGCTACAGTGGTTGAACATTTTAAGGAGGCTACAGTAAAGTAGTGATGAGAATCAGGGAGCGCAAAGCAGTAGGAATGCAATGGAGTGAAGGGGTAGGGGAAGCTAGCAACATGCAAAACAGATTTTCAACTGTGCAGGAATCTGGCCATAATGAGGAGTTATAAGGTTAAAAGTGTTATTTTCCTTTGAGGGATGAAAATATTTAAAGCGTTCATTTTCTTAAAAGGTTAAAAATAAAGTTCATTTCTATACTACTAAATGGACATGAGCCTCTGAGTGAAAAAGCTTGCCGCATTTTAAAACCATAAAGGCAACTTCTGATAAGAGGGTTTAGCTCCAGGGCACCAAACTGTAATGGATTATAATCCTAGCTTGTTTGGGGCTATCCCGGATCAGGCATACCTCTCAGATGTTCACTCTCAACTTAAAGGTTAAGGTAGTGCTACGGCCAGGTGAGGAAGGGGTTTCAGGCTCCCCCTTTTGACTGCAACAGGGTTTATCCTTTTTTTTTTAAAAAAACAGTGATTGAACTTACCACCTCAGTCAGCGCTTGCTTTGTCCCTCTATTATAATTGCCAAAGAACCAATCAGACAGGTTTTCTTGAGTTTAAACAAGAAAGATGTAAGTTTATTATTCTGAACATTCTAAACAAGTTAAAATTACTAAAAGTATGCTACACATTCACACAAGAGTCAGACATACACAAATAGATTACAGAGGGATAAACAATTTTGGTGGTTGGCGTGGAGTGCAGAATAAATGGAATTTAAATACGGTATATCAGTCCCAGAGTTCTCAGTTGAAATGGTAGTTCTGAAGTCCTCGCTGGGCCACTTGCACGGTTGCAGCTTGCTTCTCAGGACTCCTGAAGGCAGAGGGGGTTCAATCCTTGTCCCCTGGTTGTTGGGTGTGGTAGTCTGACTGAAGAGAGAGAGAGAGAGAGAGAGAGAGATGCCTCCTTGATGGCTTTCAATTACTGTTCTCCTGTCTGACAAAAGCTCACAGTCTCCCCAGAGCTGCACAAGCAGTCCCATGACATTACCAAATCTGTTTGTGGTTTTAATGAGGTCCTTTCAGAAGCTTCTGTATTCAAGGCTTTACTCCTCGAGCTGCCCAGTCACACTTGGTAGGGGGAAATTACTTCACTCAAAGGGTTGTGAATCTTTGGAATTCTCTACCGCATAGGGTTGTGGATGCTCCATCATTGAATACATTTAAGGCTTGGATAGATAGATAGATTTTTGGTCTCACAAGGAATCAAGAGATATGGGGAGCGGGCAGGAAAGTGGAACTGAAGCCCAAGATCAGTCATGATCATATTGAATGTTGGAGCAGGCTCGATGTGCCAAATGGTCTACTTCTGCTCCTATTTCTTGTGTTCTTTGGTTGGCTCTTTCAAAGTCAATGGGTGTCGATGGCCCTTGACGACCGTACTGATAAGGCCATTTCAGGTAATTTAATCAAAGAGCACCCCATTGTTCTGGTTAGGTTGAGTCAGTCGTGTTGTCTCCAGTCTGGTCTTCTGGTGTTTTAAATGTAAATTGCAGTGGCTATCTTGGCTGCCAGTGTACTTTAAAAAAAAAAAGTCATTTATAATAATTTCCAATAAAAGTCTCAGGCAAGGTTCCAACCGATGAAAGTAATATTTCCCATTTGGCATGTAGAGTTTTCATGGCACCTTTGTACCATGCAGAATGAAATGGGAGCATTTCATTACAGGAGTTGAAAAGAAAATAAAGGAAAACACACATTCATTTTTCATTCACTCTGGAATCTTACAATTGTTGCAGCTTGTCTTTTTTTTTTTTCTCTGCAGCAGCCAGGCTGATTTAATTGCCCCTTTTTCCCTTGAAGTTTGTCTGAGAAGGTTATGTGTTGTCAATGGGTTTAAAGTTTCTTTAGTATCCATTTGGGGATGGGCATCTCAATAACTATGTGGTTGTTGGGGAAGCTTGGTGTCTGCAAATTTCCATGATTGTCCAGGGCAAGTTCTTCTGTATGCACAAGTGTTAGCCCTTCAGCTGCTGTTTCTAACATGTGGTTCCAACCCTTCAGGTTCCAATACCTTGATAATTTCTCTCCCCATGATGGTATTGGATTTAAATTGGATTTAAGCCCCTGTGAGGTGTCTGAGATTTCCTCTGGACTCTTGTTCTTGCTGGAGTCTGAAGTGAAGTTGTGAGATTTGATTAGTTTTGGGCTTGAGCCCTGATCGTTGGATTCTGCAGTGGATAGATCCATCCTGACCTCAGTGTTCTGGTGAGTCACACAAGTGCTGCTCACTTTAGGGCATTTTTGTTTCCCTTTTCTCTTTACTGTGGGGAGGGTCTCTTTTCTAATCTCCCCCATGTTCTCTGGGACATTCCTGCTCACAGTCTTCTGTCCAGCTTCCACTGCACTCCCCTGCAGCAGATCGACTAGCTGAAGCATTGCCTTTACTGTTGGGATGCCTTTTTTGGGGACTTTCCTTGTCCCTGCAGGTTTCTGTAACTGCTGTTAGCAGCTTTGGTAAGGTGCTTCTTGGGCCAGCATTTACGTAGGAGGGTGTGGGGTCTAATTTTTCCAACACTTCAGGGTTGGCTGACTAGACAGTAGGGGTTCCATTTGGGAATTCTCCTTTTAACCTGTCTTCACTGTCCTTTTCATCCCCTTCCTCCCTAACTGTCTGCCAGTCCTCTGCTAACTTCTTAATACTGGGTCAGCTTGTTGAGCTTCTATTAGGGGAGATTGGTTCAACCCATTCTCTGCGCTCTCTAACTCCTCAAAGAAGGTTTCAGACAACCAGACAGCATGGTCATCTGTCTGCAGCACCACTCCTCTGAGCCTCTGAGGGAGCTGGTTTAGCCATGGCCCGAGTTACCACACAATCAGGGAACATGCAGGGGACTGTCTCCTGCAGCTGCCCTGTCTCTCTGACCTCCTTCGGTGTCTCTACCACTATTGGGGAAGCTACCACCTTCGTCCCTACCAGATCATTACCTAGGAGCAGGTCAACCCTGTCCACAGGCAAACTAGGGACAATTTCCACAGTCACTGGTCCCGAAACTAGGTCGCACTCCAAGTGCACCTGATATAAAGATATGGGCGTACACCGCCCTCAGATACCATTCACTGCCATTCTCGTATTCACTGTACTCGCTCGGGGAAAAGTCATGCCTTTTCCCAGCAGAAGGTATCTGGTGGCCCCTGTATCCCCGAGTATGATGATGGGCTTGCTTGCCCCACTCGAGGGGTCTGGGGTTACTCTCCCTCTGGATACAAAAATCATGATAGCCTTCAGGGATCTTGTTAAATTTTCCTACACCCACAGCAGTATGTTACCTGGGTCTTACTGCTGTTGCAGTTAAAGCCACAGCCTGTGCTGCTGTGCTTTCCATCAGGGTCCCTTCTCCTGCAATGGTCGGGTGTGCCCTGATTAATTCTACAGGCTTTCCCTGTAGTTTCCAGCAGTCAGCTTGGAGATGACCTGCATTGTTAGGACTCTGGGTCTCACTTCTGCTCTCAGTACTATCTTTTTTGGTTGAGGAGGGCCCTCTGTGTGTCCAGCCTTCCTCTTTCACCCAGGACTGTTTGGGCTCCTATCACCATTCCGCCTTTTATCCTTTTCGGGGTTGTGGGGGTGACTAGGGAAGGGTTTCCCTTGGGGTACAGACTCATATATGAGAACAAATTCATCAACCAGCAGTGCAGCCTGCCTGGCCCTTTGAACCTTCTGTTCCTTACATGGGTTTTTATCAAAAGGGGAAGAGAGTTTTTAAATTCCTTGAAGAATCACCTCTGAGATTTTCATATGTGGGCTGTAATTTAAGAGCCCTTAACCACTGGTTAAAAGCCAGCTGCTTACTTCTTTCAAACTCGAGCTAAGTTTGATGGGGCTGCTTCTGGAGGGTTCGGAATTTCTGGCGGTATGCGTCTGGTACCAGTTCATATGCCCCGAAGACAGCATTTTTAGTAAATTCATATTCTGATGAACCTTCATCTGGCAACAGGGAATAAACCTCATGGGCTTTTCCTGTTAAGCTTGCTTTGTAGCAGTAGGGTCCAGCTCTCGGCTGACCAGTTAAACTGTCTTGCAAACTTTTCAAACGTGACAAAATATACTTCCACATCTCCCTCATTGAACTTTAGAATCAACTGGGAGAACTTTAAAAGCTCAGCGCACATCCCTGAGTTAAGGGTAGCTTCCAAACTGGCCATGCTTTTACTGGGGTTCCCATGTCGCCCCCTAGTTAATTCAAGCCACCTCAGCTCCCTTTCCTCCCACTCCTTGTGGAAATTTTCTCTTTTCCTCTCTGCTCTCTCTTTTTCCTTCTCTTCTCTCTCTTTCCCTGTCTTACAATGCATATTTCCTCTGTTATAATTGTATTTCGCTAACATTACCCTGTCTGAATCTGACTCCAACCTTGTCTCTGAATCTTCAGGTTCGAGTGCAAAATGGTTGGCCACAAGTCTTAGGATTGTGGATTTCTTAGCTTTTGTATGGAAAGTAATCCCAAAGTGCCCAGCTACATTCCTCAACTCTTCCATAGATAGAGCCTTTAACTTATTCCAAGTTACTTCACCCTGGCTTGGGAAGGTACTGGCCTTGGATGTGGACATGTTGGTATTCTAGCAGCAAAACCACAAGAAAATCTGTATTGAAGATTTTTTTTGATAGGGATCAATTTGGTTTCCCACTTCTAATTTCTCGTTTGTCTGTGGGTTACAATCACGGACTAGAGCCCTCAAATTTCTGTTACGGCCAGGTGAAGAAGGAGTCTCAGGCTCCCCCTTTTGCCTCTTCTCTGGTTTGACCGCAACAGGGTTTATCTTCTTTCAACACAGTGATTGAACTTATCACCTCAGTGAGCGCTTGCTCCTGTTCCTCTACTATAATTGCCAAAGAACCAATCAGACAGGTTTTCTTGAGTTTAAACAAGAAAGATGTAAGAATATTATTCTTAACACTTTAAACCGATTAAAATTACTAAAAATACGCTACACATTCATGCACACATTCACATGAGAGTCACACACACATAAATAGATTACGGAGGGATAAATAGTTTTGGTGGTTGGAGTAGAGTGCAGAATAAATGGAATTTAAATACGGTATATCAATCCCAGAGTTCTCAGTTGAAATTGTAGTTTTGAAGTCCTCGCTGGGTGATGTGCATGGTTGCAGGCTTGCTTCTCAGGGTTCCTGAAGGCAGAAAAGGTGGTTCGATCCTTGTCCTCTGGTTGTTGGCTGTGGTGGTCTGACTGGAGAGAGAGAGAGAGCTGCCTCCTTGATGGCTTTCAGTTACTGTTCTCCTGTCTGACAAAAGTTTACAGTCTCCCCAGAGCAGCACAAGCAGTCACATGACATTACCAAACCTCTTTGTGGTTATAATGAGGTCCTTCCGGAAGCTTCTCTGATATTCAAGGCTTTACCCCTCAAGCTGTCCAGTCACACTTGGTAGGGGTTGGCTCTTTCAAAATCAATGGGTGTCGATGGCCCTTGACGGCCGCACTGATAAGGCCACTTCAGGTAATTTAATCAGAGAGCACCCCATTGTTCTGGCTAGGTTGAGTCAGTTGTGTTGTCTCCACTCTGGTATTTGGTGTTTCAAATGTAAATTTCAGTGGCCATCTTGGCTGCCAATGTACATTTAAAAAAAAAGTTGTGTAAGAATTTCCAGTAGAAGTCTCAGGCAAGGTTCCAACCAATTAAATT
Source organism: Heterodontus francisci (assembly GCF_036365525.1). Taxonomy (NCBI): domain Eukaryota; kingdom Metazoa; phylum Chordata; class Chondrichthyes; order Heterodontiformes; family Heterodontidae; genus Heterodontus; species Heterodontus francisci. Next base: position 33,815,282 of record NC_090383.1, read on the forward strand.
AATATTTACCATTTGGGATGTAGTGTTTTCATGACAGTAGCCAAATCCTAAAGACACTTGAATGAGTCTAAAGGGCTGATCTAACTCTCCCCAAAGGAAAGGAACAAACCAAAGAACATTACAATCTTCCAGATAGCTCTTTTCAGCATGTTCCAGCCAGATTATCATGTCCCATATATTGTAAGGGTCCCACGGTCTCTCCTCAGTAATGCACCTCTTCACCAAAGAGTGTATGGAGATATGCTTTATGAATTGGTGATACAGAGGACTATGTAAAATAATATAAGTTCTAAACTATTTAGAAATGTATTAAAGAACCAATATGCAATCTACAGCTATCAATCGCAACATTAACAATACTTAGGAAAAGTAAAAAACATGATCTTATTTCTAGTAGAGAATCCAATTTTTCAATCTAAATATTGTTACAGTAGAATATTCTTAGAACTATATGTAGGATATCTATCAATTATTAAAGTAGCATGTACCTTAAATCCCTGGATAGTAGGAGGCTATAGATAGCACGATAATTCTCTCCTAATTAAGGGGAGGATCATGCTCACATTGCTCTGATAGCCAACAAGATCTGCTCCAGTGAACCTAAGGGAATCTAAAAACCTAATCTGAGGTTCCAGTATTTATACTATTTTTTTTTTTAAAGTTTTATAACTTTTTTTTTTACATATGGGGGTGTTACCTCAATTGTAAGTGAGTTCATCCCCCTTTATTTCCTTTGATTCTTAAGAAAGATTGTATAACTTAATTTTTAGATAAGGTCTGGGCCTCTTTGATTTCTATGAGAGCCAGGCTAGTAGCAAGCTGTGAGCCTTGTGATGGTTAGTTTTTCATTAGTCATTTAACTGTGTTTCAAGATTATAATCCAGTTTTGGGGTTTGGTTAACTTTGTCAAAAATTCAGTTGACTGAATTTTTGACAATCAGCGTATCATCTTAACAAATATTACAGTGCCAGAAATAGTCCACAGGTCTGGCAGCATCTGTGTAGAGAGAAACAGGATCTCTCTGCACAGATGCTGCCAGATCTGTGGAATATTTCTGGCATTTTCTGTTCTCATTTCAGAGTTCCAGCATCTGCAGTATTTTGCTCTTATCAAATATTACACTGTGGTAACTTTTGTGATTTTTTTTTTTTAAAGAGATACAGCACTGAAACAGGCCCTTCGTCCCACCGAGTCAGTGCCGACCAACAACCACCCATATATACACTAATCCTACATTAATCCCATATTCCCTACCACATCCCCACCATTCTCCTACCACCTACCTACACTAGGGGCAAATTTATAATTGCCAATTTACCCATCAACCTGCAAGTCTTTGGCTGTGGGAGGAAACCGGAGCACCCGGAAACCCATGCGGTCACAGGGAGAACTTGCAAACTCTGCACAGGCAGTACCCAGAACGGAACCCGGGTCGCTGGAGCTGTGGTGCTAACCACTGCGCCACTCTAATAATGATTTGCAAAACCAGGTTATCAATATTTTCTTTCCTTCACATGACAACTAACTGATAAGATGTAAGCATTCAGTAGAAAATTTGAAGTACATATATAGAAGACAAAGGTCATATCATTTAGGAGGCATAAGGAGCTGTTTGGACAAGTAAGAGAACTAAGTGAATCTTACAAACTTAAAATAGCCACAGTGAAAGACCAAAATGGTCAAATAATTGAGGAGGAACAGGCAAGGCACAAATGGTGGAAAGAATATTTTGAAGATCCATAAAATGTTCAGAGCAGGGTGGATAAATCAATTCCAGAGAAACCACTCTGTACAAAAGGAGTGGCCTTTATAGCCACTCCAGGCGCTGCTTCACAAACCACTGACCACCTCCAGGCGCGTATCCATTGTCTCTCGAGATAAGGAGGCCCAAAAGAAAAAAGAGACTCTGTACAAAATGAAGGGAGTTGATGCTGGATTTCTGGAAGATGAAGTAAATATTTCTCTGGTTAGTTGGAAAATAACAGTGCTTAAAGTAAATTTTGTGCCACACAAATGCCAGGCAATGACCATCTCCAACAAGAGAGAATCCAACAATCTCCCCTTGACATTCAACGGCATTATGATCGCTGAATCCCCCACTATCAACATCCTGGGGGTTACCATTGACCAGAATCTGAACTGGAGTACCGTGGCTACAAGAGAAGGTCAGAGTCTAGGAATCCTGACTCCCCAAAGCCTGTCCACCGTCTACAAGACACAAGTCACAAGTGTGATGGAATACTCTCCGCTTACCTGGATGGCTGCAGTTCCAACAACACTCAAGAAGCTTGACACCATCCAGGACAAAGCAGCCCACTTGATTGGCATCCCATCTACGAACATACACTCCTTCTGCCACCGACACACAGTGGCAGCAGTGTGTACCAATTACACGATGCACTGCAGCAACGCACCAAGGCTCCTTAGACAGCACCTTCCAAACTCGCGATCTCTACCACGGAGAAAGACAAGGGCAGCAGATGCATAGGAACACCACCACCTGCAAATTCCCCTCCAAGCCACACACTATCCTGACTTGGAATTATATCGCCGTTCCTTCACTGTTGTTGGGTCAAAATCCTGGAATTCCCTTCCTAACAGCACTGTAGTGTATCTACCCCACATGGACTGCAGCGGTTCTTGAAGGCCGCACACCACCACCTTCTCGAGGGCAATTAGGGATGGGCAATAAATGCTGGCCTAGCCAGCGATGCCCACATCCCAAAAAAAAATAAAAATAAGAGTTTATAAAAGATCAAAAATCAGCACTCTGTAACTATCAGCATTCTGGAAATTTTACCAATAAAAATGCAGAAATTGGACCAATTAAATTGGTCATAACTGTTCTACTGGCAGTAGGATCTGTAACCAGAGGAAAGAAATTTAAGGTAATTGGCAGAAGAGCCAGAGATGAGGTGACTTTTTACACAGCAAGTTATTATGGTCTGGAATCCACTGCCGGAAAGGGTTGTGCAAGCAGATTCAAGAGTAACTTTCAAAATGGAATTGGATAAATACTTGAATGGGAGAAAATTACAAGGCTATGGCTAAAGAGAAGGGGAGAGGGACTAATTGGATAGCACTTTCAAAGAGCTGACACAGGAATGATGGGCCAAATGGCTTCCTACTGTGCTGTAAGACTTTGATTCTATGAAGAGACATATTTACAGTAAAACCTACAAATACAATGTTTTCAAGCTGATGATCAAATTCTCAAGTTGCCTTTTTATTAGATTGACTTTCAACACACCAGATAATTTCAGAACAACTTATTTCAAAACTATTCAAGCAAACATGACTGAAACTCGCATCCTCCTTGGTTAGACATTTTTAGAATTAGAACATTACAGCGCAGTACAGGCCCTTCGGCCCTCAATGTTGCGCCGACCTGTGAAACCATCTTACCTACACATTTGCAGCAATGTAAAATAACTGGCAATCATATGCATAACATTAGACAATTGTTTGTCATACAACAATAAAAACAACAACTTGTATTTATTAGTGCCTTTAAAGTCAAGTGTCCCAAGGTGCTTCACAGAAGCATTATCAAACAAAATCTTACATCCAGCCACATAAGGAGATATGACTAAAAGGTAGGAGGACAAGATGACACATGATCACCACAATTACATACCTTTGCATTTTTCTTTGAATCTTCTTCCAAGTGCAGCTGCTTGTGGACAACCTGTACACCCCATGCATCCTATACTGCTGAACCTTTGTTTAAAAGTTAGCTACTTCTTAACATAAAGTGCGCTGAGCTATTCATGGGCAAACCCATGAATGAACAGGGGGGGAAGTATTTAAAGAAGTACAGTAGTTGGTACAATATGAAACCAGTACATACCCCTAAAAGGCAAGAGCTCTACTTGTGCATATAAGCAACCATACTCAGCAAACATGATGGCATTAAGCGAAAATAAATGGGCAGCACAGCGTTACAAAAGTGATACCGACGTTTAAAGGAGTTGCACGAACTTGGCTTGTATTCTCTTGAGTTTAAAGGTTGAGGGGTGTTTGTTTTTAAAAAGGTAATTCAATAGAGTAGATAGAAACAAGCTAATTCCTATGGTGGGGTAATGCAGAAGAACAAAGCGCAATCTTTAAATTAGAGCTTGGCCATTCAGGACAGCGATCAGGAGGCACGGTTTCCACATATGGTGACAGATGTGAAATTCTTTCTCCAAAAGGCTGTGGATGCTGGGTCAATGGAAATTTTCCAGACTGAGATTGACAGATTTGTATTAGGTAAATTGGCAGGTAACAAAGAGTAATTGTTGATGGGTGTTTTAGCGATTGGAGGGCTGTTTCCAGTGGCGTTCCACAGGGCTCAGTACTGGGTCCCCTGCTTTTTGTGGTATATATTAACAATTTGTATGTAAATGTAGGGGGCATGATCAAGAAGTTTGCAGACGACACAAAGATTGGCCGTGTGGTAGATAGCGAGGAGGTAGCTGTAGGCTACAGGAAGATATTGATGGTCTGGTCAGATGGGCAGAAAAGTGGCAAATGGAATTCAACCTGCAGAAGTGTGAAATGATGCATTTGGGGAGGTCAAACAAGGCAAAAGAATACACAATTAATGGAAAATACTGAGAAGTGTAGAGGAAATGAGGGACCTTGGAGTGAATGTCCACAGATCCCTGAAGGTAGCAGGACAGGTCGATAAGATGGTTAAGGCAGCATATGGAAAATACTGCAGATGCTGGAAATCTGAAATAAAAACAAAAAATGCTGGAAATACTCAGCAGGTCTGGCAACATCTGTGGAGGGAGAAGCAGAGTTAACATTTCAGGTCAGTGACCGTTCATCAGTTCTGATGAAGGGTCACTGACATGAAACATTAACTCTGCTTCTCTGTCCATAGATGCTGCCAGACCAGCTGAGTATTTCCAGCATTTCTTGTTTTTATATGGAATCCTTTCCTTTATTAGCAAAGGTGTAGAATATAAGAGCAGGGAGGTTATGCTGGAACTGTATAACTCATTAGTTAGGCCACAACTTAAGTATTGTGTGCAGTTCTGGCCACCTCATTTCAGAAAGGATACAATTGCATGAGCGAGGGTACAGAGGAGATTTGCGAGGATGTTGCCTGGACTGGAAAAATGCAGCTATGAGGAAAGATTGGATAGGCTGGGATTGTTCTCCTTGGAACAGAGAAGACTGAGGGGAGCTCTGATTTGAAATGTACAAAATTTTGAGGGGCCTGGCCAGAGTGGAGGTGAAGGGTCTATTCACCTGAGCAGAGAGGTCAGTGACAAGGGGGCATAGATTTAAAGTGATTGGTAGAAAAATTAGAGGGGAGATGAGGAAAACCTTTTTCACCCAGAGGGTGGTGGGTGTCTGGAACTCACTGCCTGAAAGGTTAGTTGAGGCAGAGACCCTCAACTCATTCAAAAGGAGTCTGGATATGCACCTCAAGTGTCATAATCTGCAGGCTACGAACCAAATGCTGGAAGGTGGGATTAGAATAGATGGATCATTTTTTGGCCAGCACAGACACGATGGGCCAAGTGGCCTCTTTCAGTGCCTGATTCTATGGTTAGGTAAGGATATCAAGGGATGTGGAGTAAGGGCAGGTAAAGAGTTGACTTACAGATCAACTTTGACCATTGAAAAGAACAAAGAACAGTACAGCACAGGGAACAGGCCATTGGCCCTCCAAGCCTGCGCCGATCTTGATGCCTGCCTAAACTAACACCTTCTGCACTTCCGGGGCCCATATCCCTCTATTCCCTTCCTATTCATATATTTGTCAAGATGTCTCTTAAACGTTGCTATCGTATCTGCTTCCACCACCTCCCCTGACAGCAAGTTCCAGGCACTCACCACCCTCTGTGTAAAAAAACTTGCCTCGCACATCCCCTCTAAACTTTGCCCCTCGCACCTTAAACCTATGTCCCCTAGTAACTGACTCTTCCACCCTGGGAAAAAACTTCTGACTATCCACTCTGTCCATGCCGCTCATAACTTTGTAAACCTCTATCATGTCGCCCCTCCACCTCCGTCGTTCCAGTGAAAACAATCCAAGTCCTTCCAACCTCTCCCCATAGCTAATGCCCTCCAGACCAGGCAACATCCTGGTAAACCTCCTCTGCACCCTCTCCAAAGCCTCCACATCCTTCTGGTAGTGTGGCGACCAGAATTGCACGCAATATTCTAAGTGTGGCCTTACTAAGGTTCTGTACAGCTGCAACATGACTTGCCAATTTTTATACTCTATGCCCCGACCGATGAAGGCAAGCATGCCGTATGCCTTCTTGACTACCTTATCCACCTGCGTTGCCACTTTCAGTGACCTGTGGACCTGTACGCCCAGATCTCTCTGCCTGTCAATACTCCTAAGGGTTCTGCCATTTACTGTATACCTCCCACCTGCATTAGACCTTCCAAAATGCATTACCTCACATTTGTCCGGATTAAACTCCATCTGCCATTTCTCCGCCCAAGTCTCCAACCGATCTATACCCTGCTGTATCCTCTGACAATCCTCATCATTATCCGCAACTCCACCAACCTTTGTGTCGTCCGCAAACTTACTAATCAGACCAGATACATTTTCCTCCAAATCATTTATATATACTACAAACAGCAAAGGTCCCAGCACTGATCCCTGCGGAACACCACTAGTCACATCCCTCCATTCAGAAAAACACCCATCCACTGTTACCGTCTGTCTTCTGTGACCGAGCCAGTTCTGTATCCATCTTGCCAGCTCACCTCTGATCCTGTGTGACTTCACCTTTTGCACCAGTCTGCCATGCGGGACCTTGTCAAAGGCCCTACAAAAATTCAATCAAATTAGTAAGACACGACCTTCCCTTCACAAAACCATGCTGTCTCTCGCTAATAAGTTCGTTTGTTTCCAAATGGGAGTAAATCCTGTCCCGAAGAATCCTCTCTAATAGTTTCCCTATCACTGATGTAAGGCTCACCAGCCTATAATTTCCTGGATTATCCTTACCACCCTTCTTAAACAAAGGAACAACATTGGCTATTCTCCAGTCCTCTGGGACCTCACCTGTTGCCAATGAGGATGCAAAGATTTCTGTCAAGGCCCCAGAAATTTCTTCCCTTGCCTCCCTCAGTATTCTAGGGTAGATCCCATCAGGCCCTGGGGACTTATCTACCTTAATGCTTTGCAAGACACCCAACACCTCCTCCTTTTTGATAATGAGATGACTGAGACTATCTGCACTCCCTTCCCTAGGCTCATCATCCACCAAGTCCTTCTCCTTGGTGAATACTGATGCAAAGTACTCATTTAGCACCTCACCCATTTCCTCTGGCTCCACGCATAGATTTCCATCTCTGTCCTTGAGTGGGCCAACCCTTTCCCTGGTTACCCTCTTGCTCTTTATATATGTATAAAAAGCCTTGGGATTTTCCTTAATCCTGTTTGCCAATGACTTTTCATGACCCCTTTTAGCCCTCCTAACTCCTTGCTTAAGTTCCTTCCTACTGTCTTTATATTCCTCAAGTGCTTCTTCTGTTCCTGGCCTTCCAGCCCTTACAAATGCTTCCTTTTTCTTTTTGACTAGGCTCACAATATCCCGCGTTATCCAAGCTTCTCGAAACTTGTCTTTCTTCCTCACTGTAACATGCTGGTCCTGGATTCTAATCAGCTGACGTTTGAAAGACTCCCACATGTCAGATGTTGATTTAACCCCCCCAATCTAAATTTAGTTTAGTTTTAGTTTAGTTTAGAGATACAGCACTGAAACAGGCCCTTCGGCCCACCGAGTCTGTGCCGACCATCAACCACCCATTCATACTAATCCTACACTAATTCCATATTCCTACCACATCTCCACCTGTCCCTATATTTCCCTACCACCTACCTATACTAGGGGCAATTTACAATGGCCAATTTACCTATCTACCTGCAAGTCTTTTGGCATGCGGGAGGAAACCGGAGCACCCGGAGGAAACCCACGCAGACACGGAGAACTTGCAAACTCCACACAGGCAGTACCCAGAATTGAACCCGGGTCGCTGGAGCTGTGAGGCTGTGGTGCTAACCACTGCGCCTAATATTGTTATAATTAGCCTTCCCCCAATTTAGCACCTTCACCCAAGGACTACTCTTATCCTTATCCACAAGTACCTTAAAACTTATGGAATTATGGTCACTGCTCCCGAAATGCTCCCCCACTGAAACTTCGACCACCTGGCCGTGCTCATTCCCCAGTACCAGGTCCAGAATGGCCCCATCCCTAGTTGGACTATCTACATACTGTTTCAAGAAGCCCTCCTGGATGCTCCTCACAAATTCTGCCCCATCCAAGCCCCTAGCACTTAGTGAGTCCCAGTCAATATTGGGGAAGTTAAAATCACCCACCACTACAACCCTGTTAACTTTACATCTTTCCAAAATCTGTCTACATATCTGCTCCTCTACCTCCCGCTGGCTGTTGGGAGGCCTGTAATAAACCCCCAACATCGTGACTGCACCCTTCCTCTTCCTGAGCTCCACCCTCGTCTATTTCTTCTGCCTAAGAAACTGTACCTGAGATGCTATCACTCTGGCCTGGTGGAGAATGCTTTCTTGAGGGACTCTATTGAAACTAGCCCATTTATTTTTCTTTCCAGCCGTTCTCCGTCATGATGGACATCAAGTCTTCACTTCGGTTTAATCTAAATTTAATTGAAAGTAAGTTAAAACTCCGTTCCACACGTTCAAACTTACTGACCCATCATGAACGTCACAGCGAACGAGATATCTCCCATGACAGCGACCGGTTCCTTTCACATTCTCGCCCTGTTTTCCCGCGCGCCTCCCATTTCGCGGCGTTATCCAAATGCACGATTCTAACCCCCGGCTCGAGGCTTCTAACTGCTGCCATGAGTTCAAACCTCCACCAACCCACCCCCTCTAATACAGGGGCAATAAAAATACTTCCACTGTTATTGTATCAAATCAAATCTGATTCCGAAAAAAAAAACGTTTTCAAGTGGAGACTTTGAGTTAAACGCGAACTTTCTCACTGACATATATACATTTAAAAAAACAAGGTGGACCCAGAGAAAAGTTAACTGTAGGGAACCGTCCAACTTTTTCACTTTTATAGCCGCTTTAAGTAGTCGGCAGTTCTTCACTGATTGTCAATGAACTGAGTGATTTCAGTCAACATGAAGAAAATTGAAAGAAGCACAAGGAATATTCTTGTTGTCAGCTTCGGATTTCTGTTGCTGTTTACCGCTTTTGGAGGACTTCAAAGTATCCAGGTAACTTTCCAGTATAATAAACGTAATGTTTTAATGAAACTTGCGATTCGGAACTTTAGGAGAGATGCATATCTTGTATTTACATTGATGTAATTTGTTATTTTGATCTGATAGTTCTGCTCTAGCTACATTTATATTGTCAAAACAACATGTTTCTACATGTTTTATTATTATACAGAGGTTCCAATTTCAGTTCCCGTTATCGCGCCCGGACTATTTTTCAACCTTCCCATGGTTATATTCCCCACCCCACAAACTCAAGTGATCATTTATTTTGGGACATGCAAAAAGGAAGGGACCTTGTACTGAGCCCTGTAGAACTCCACTGGAAATGGCCTTCCATTCATAAAAGCACCTGTCGACCATCACCCTTTGCTTCCTGCCACTGAGTCCCCATTTTTGGGTCGAACTTGCCACTTTTCCTTGGATCCCATGGGCTTTTACTTTTCTGAACAGTTTGCCATGTTTTACCTTCTCAAAGGCCTTTCTAAAATCCATGCAGACTTGCGTGGTGGTTAGCACTGCAGCCTCGCAGCTCCAGCGACCCGGGTTCAATTCTGGCTACTGCCTGTGTGGAGTTTGCAAGTTCTCCCTATGTCTGCGTGGGTTTCCTCCGGGTACTCCGGTTTCCTCCCACAGCCAAAAAAAGACTTGCAGGTTGATAGGTAAATTGGCCATTATAAATTGCCCCTAGTATAGGTAGGTGGTAGGGAAATATAGGGACAGGTGGGGATGTGGTAGGAATATGGAATTAGTGTAGGATTAGTATAAATGGGTGGTTGATGGTCGGCACAGACTCGGTGGGCCGAAGGGCCTGTTTCAGTGCTGTATCTCTAAACTAAAGTAAACATAAAAAGAGGTAAGAGGTATAGATATTTTAAAAAAGAAAAGCGTTAACAAATTGACCGTTGGTTCTATAAAAAGTGAGTCATGAGCATTAAAGGAAAATAAGGAGATGGCAGATGAATTAAAGAAGTAGGTATTTTGCATCCGTCTTCACGCTAGAGGATACAAGTAACATCCCAGAAATAACTGTAAATCAGGAAATGGAAGGAAGGGGGGAACTCCAGAAAATTACAATCATTGGGAAATTGGTACTGAGCAAATTGTTGGAGCTGCCGGCTGACAATTCCCAGGTCCTGATGGACTTCATCCTAGGGTCCTAAAAGAAGGGGCTAGTGAGATAGCTGATGCATTGGTTTTAATTTTCCAAAATTCCCTAGATTCGGGGAAGGTTCCATTGGATTGGAAAATAGCAAATGTAACTCCTTTATTCAAAAAGGAAGGGAGACAGAAATTTTTTTTAGAATTAGAATTAGAATATTACAGCGCAGTACAGGCCCTTCGGCCCTCGATGTTGCGCCGATCATCTGACCTACACTATTCCATTTACATCCATATGTCTATCCAATGACCACTTAAATGCCCTTAAAGTTGGCGAGTCTACTACTGTTGCAGGCAGGGCGTTCCACGCCCCTACTACTCTCTGCGTAAAGAAACTACCTCTGACATCTGTCCTATATCTTTCACCCCTCAACTTAAAGCTATGTCCCCTCGTGTTTGCCATCCTCATCCGAGGAAAAAGACTCTCACTATCCACCCTATCTAACCCTCTGATTATCTTGTATGTCTCTATTAAGTCACCTCTCCTCCTCCTTCTCTCTAACGAAAACAACCCCAAGTCCCTCAGCCTTTCCTCGTAAGACCTTCCTTCCATACCAGGCAACATCCTAGTAAATCTCCTCTGCACCCTTTCCAAAGCTTCGACATCCTTCCTATAATGCGGTGACCAGAACTGCACGCAATACTCCAGGTGCGGCCTCACCAGAGTTTTGTACAGCTGCATCATGACCCCGTGGCTCTGAAACTCGATCCCCCTACTAATAAAGGCTAACACACCATATGCCTTCTTAACAGCCCTATTAACCTGGGTAGCAACTTTCAGGGATTTATGTACCTGGATACCAAGATCTCTCTGCTCATCTACACTACCAAGAATCTTCCCATTAGCCCAGTACTCTGCATTGCTGTTACTCCTTCCAAAGTGAATCACCTCACACTTCTCCGCATTAAACTCCATTTGCCATCTCTCAGCCCAGCTCTGCAGCCTATCTATGTCCCTCTGTACCCTACAACACCCTTCGACACTATCCACAACTCCACCGACCTTCGTGTCATCCGCAAATTTACTAACCCACCCTTCTACACCCTCATCCAGGTCGTTTATAAAAATGACAAACAGCAGTGGCCCCAAAACAGAACCTTGCGGTACACCACTAGTAACTAAACTCCAGGATGAACATTTGCCATCAACCACCACCCTCTGTCTTCTTTCAGCTAGCCAATTTCTGATCCAAAGCTCTAAATCACCTTCAACCCCATACTTCCGTATTTTCTGCAATAGCCTACCGTGGGGAACCTTATCAAACGCCTTACTGAAATCCATATACACCACATCCACGGCTTTACCCTCATCCACCTGTTTGGTCACCTTCTCGAAAAACTCAATAAGGTTTGTGAGGCACGACCTACCTTTCACAAAACCGTGCTGACTATCGCAAATGAACTTATTCTTTTCAAGATGATTATAAATCCTGTCTCTTATAACCTTTTCCAACATTTTACCCACAACCGAAGTAAGGCTCACAGGTCTATAATTACCAGGGCTGTCTCTACTCCCCTTCTTGAACAAGGGGACAACATTTGCTATCCTCCAGTCCTCCGGCACTACTCCTGTCGACAATGACGACTTAAAGATCAACAACAACGGCTCTGCAATCTCCTCCCTGGCTTCCCAGAGAATCCTAGGATAAATCCCATCTGGCACAGGGGACTTATCTATTTTCACTCTTTCCAAAATTGCTAACACCTCCTCCTTGTGAATCTCAATCCCATCTAGCCTAGTAGGCTGTATCTCAGTAATCTCCTCGGCAACATTTTCTTTCTCTACTGTAAATACTGACGAAAAATATTCATTTAACGCTTCCCCTATCTCCTCTGATTCCGCACACAACTTCCCACTACTATCCTTGATTGGCCCTGTTCTAACTCTTATCATTCGTTTATTCCTGATATACCTATAGAAAGCCTTAGGGTTTTCTTTGATCCTATCCGCCAATGACTTCTCGTGTCTTCTCCTTGCTCTTCTTAGCCCTCCCTTTAGATCCTTCCTGGCTAGCTTGTAACTCTCAAGCGCCCTAACTGAGCCTTCACGTCTCATCCTAACATAAGCCGCCCTCTTCCTCTTGACAAGCGCTTCAACTTCTTGAGTAAACCACGGCTCCCTTGCTCGACAACTTCCTCCCTGCCTGACAGGTACATACTTATCAAGGACACGCATTAGCTGCTCCTTGAATAAGCTCCACATTTCGTTTGTGCCCATCCCCTGCAGTTTCCTTCCCCATCCTACACATCCTAAATCTTGCCTAATCGCGTCATAATTTCCTTTCCCCCAGCTATAATTCTTGCCCTGCGGTATATACCTGTCCCTGCCCATCGCTAAGGTAAACCTAACCGAATTGTGATCACTATCGCCAAAGTGCTCACCTACATCTAAATCAAACACCTGGCCGGGTTCATTACCCAGTACCAAATCCAATGTGGCATCGCCCCTGGTTGGCCTGTCCACATACTGTGTCAGAAAACCCTCCTGCACACACTGGACAAAAACAGACCCATCTAAAGTACTCGAACTATAGTATTTCCAGTCAATATTTGGAAAGTTAAAGTCCCCCATAACCACTACCCTGTTACTCTCGCTCCTGTCGAGAATCATCTTCGCTATCCTTTCCTCTACATCTCTGGAACTATTCGGAGGTCTATAGAAAACTCCCAACAGGGTGACCTCTCCTCTCCTGTTTCTAACCTCGGCCCATACTACCTCAGTAGACGAGTCCTCAAACGTCCTTTCTGCCGCTGTAATACTTTCCTTGATTAACAATGCCACACCCCCCCCTCTTTTACCCTCTTCTCTGTTCTTTCTGAAACATCTAAATCCCGGAACCTGCAACATCCATTCCTGCCCCTGCTCTACCCATGTCTCCGAAATGGCCACAACATCAGGATCCCAGGTACCAACCCATGCTGCAAGCTCACCCACCTTATTCCGGATGCTCCTGGCGTTGAAGTAGACACACTTTAAACCAAGTTCTTGCTTGCCAGTGCCCTCTTGCGTCCCTGTAACCTTATCCCCTACCTCACTACTCTCAACAGCCTGTACACTGGAACTACAATTTAGGTTCCCATTCCCCTGCTGATTTAGTTTAAACCCCCCCGAAGAGCACTAACAAATCTCCCCCCCAGGATATTGGTACCCCTCTGGTTCAGGTGAAGACCATCCTGTTTGTAGAGGTCCCACCTACCCCAGAAAGAGCCCCAATTATCCAGGAAACCAAAACCCTCCCTCCTACACCATCCCTGCAGCCACGTGTTCAACTCCTCTCTCTCCCTATTCCTCTCTTCGCTAGCACGTGGCACAGGCAACAACCCAGAGATAACAACTCTGGTTGTTCTCGCTCTAAGCTTCCACCCTAGCTCCCTGAATTTCTGCCTTAAATCCCCATCTCTCTTCCTACCTATGTCGTTGGTGCCTATGTGGACCACGACTTGGGGGTGCTCCCCCTCCCCCTTAAGGATCCCAAAAACACGATCGGAGACATCACGTACCCTGGCACCTGGGAGGCAACACACCAACCGTGAGTCTCTCTCGTTCCCACAGAACCTCCTATCTGTTCCCCTAACTATGGAGTCCCCAATGACTAATGCTCTGCTCCTCTTCCCTTTTCCCTTCTGAGCAACAGGGACAGACTCTGTGCCAGAGACCTGCACCCCATTGCTTACCCCTGGTAAGTCGTCCCCCCCAACAGTATCCAAAACGGTATACCTGTTGTTGAGGGAAACGGCCACAGGGGATCCCTGCACTGCCTGCTGGTTCCCTTTCCTTCCCCTGATGGTAACCCATCTACCTACTTCTTTTACCTGAGGTGTGACTGCCTCCCTATAACTCCTGTCAATAATCCCCTCCGCCTCCCGAATGATCCGAAGTTCATCCAGCTCCAGCTCCAGTTCCCTAACGCGGTCTGCGAGGAGCTGGAGTTGGGTGCACTTCCCGCAGATGCAGTCAGCAGGGACAGTAGGAAAGTAGGAAACTACAGGCCAGTTAGCTTAACATCTGTCATAGGGAAAATGTTAGAATCTATTATTAAAGACATTATAGCAGGACACTCAGAGAAATTCAAGGTAATCAGGCAGAGTCAAAATGGTTTTGTGAAAGGGAAATCATGTTTAACCAATTTATTGGAGTTCTTTGAAGAAGTAACATGTGCTGTGGATAAAGGGGATTGTACTTAGATTTCCAGAAGGCTTTTGAAAAGGTGCCACATCAAAGGTTATTGTGGAAAATAAAAGCTCATGGTGTAGGGGGTAACATTGGCATGGATAGAAGATTGGCTAGCTTACAGGAAACAGAAAGTAGGCATAAATGGGTCTTTTTCTGTTTGGCAAAATGTAACAAGTGGTGTGCCACAGGGATCAGTGCTGGGGCTCAATATTTTACAATTGATATCAATGACTTGGATGAAGGGACCAAAGGTATGGTGGCTAAATTTGCTGATGACACAAAGATAGTTAGGCTACAAAGGGATGTAGATAGGTTAAGGGAGTGTGCAAATATTCAGCAAATTGAGTATAGTGTGAGAAAATGTGAAATTGTCCATTTTGGCAGTCTGTGAGTAAACCTAGAACATTTTTAAAAACATCAGATTGAGAAAAGTAACCCAAATTAGCGTTAGAGAGAGAAAACTGAGTGACTCGTGTGAAAACTCTTAAAAAAAAATGTCAGCCGGGTGAGGTATGAATGCACTGCTACAGCCCATCATGAATTGGGAAGCTGATGTTGTAGAGACATTTGAGAAGTTTAAACAAAAGTGCAATTTGGCATTCAGTAGTTTCCTAAAAGGCATTAGTGAAGAGGAGAGGGTCAGCTATATCCTTCTGTGGGCTGGAGATAAGGATTAAATTTATTTAACAACTGAGACCTAAGCGAAGAGGACAGCAAAAACCCAGACAAAATGTTTGAAAGATTCAGCACCCATCTCCAGCCAAAATCAAATCATCAGATATACCAATATGAACTTCACGGCCTCAGACAGGAACTAAGTGAGCCTATTGACAATTTTGTAGCAAGATTGAAAAATGCAGCCAGAAAATGTAACTTTAAGGACACAGATCGATGGCTGATAGATCAGCTCATTTGGGGTTCTGCACATCCTGAAGTACAGAAAGCTCTAATAGGACAGGACAAGCTCACAATATCACAGGCTGTAGACACTGTCGGAGCACATGAAGCCACGAGCAGACAGATGAAGACTCTGACCTCCCAATGGCTAGCCTTCAGTTCAGCCAAGAGACAGGCAGCAGGGTTGATGCAGTGAAACAACAACTAAAGAATGTACACCAAACAGAGAGAAAAACGTGCAGGAGCTGTGGATGACCATATGAATTGTTAGATAGAAGGAAATGTTCCGCATATGGATCAATCTGCAGAGCTTGCGGAAAGACCAATCACTGGGAAAAGATGTGCAGAACAAGGCAAGAAGGTGGTAGACATGTCATCAGAGCCAGAGTAACAGGGTGAAGGAACAGTGAAAGAAACCAAAACATCCATACCCTGGAAGATGGTGATGGGTTTGAGAACATGATAGACACAGGAACCATGGAATTGCACGAAATGTCTGGATATGACAGTTGCCAGAGAAAAGAAATTCACACAACCATTCAGATCAGGAAGAGGCTGAGAAATAAGCTCTCAACGATAAATCTGAAGGTGAAGATTGATACTGGAGCGCAGAGTACCATCATCCCCCTAAGACTATACCAGCAGAACTTTCCTGAAAATTTGGACAAAAATGGCTATCCGAGGGAAGGTGATCTGAAACCAAACAACGTCATGCTAACAGCATACGGGGGAACTGAGATTTGACAGCTAGGAACAACCCAAATCAGAGGTACACACAAAGGAAAATGTTAACTGTATGTTAACGGTATGTTCTATGTCACAGAAACAGATGGTCCAGCTATCCTGGGGTTGAGCAGTTGTGAAGAGCTACAGATTATCTCAGTAAATTATGAGGTGAAGGAGGCGACACTGAGGGTTGAAGATAGTACATACGTTGAAAAGTGCCCTCTGATAAGAAGCAAAGAAGATCTGATACAAATGTACCCAGAGTGCTTTGATGAGATGGTTGGATGTTTTGAAGATTTTGAGTTTTTTTTTAAATTCATTCATGGGATGTGGGCGTCGCTGGCCACCCCAGCATTTATTGCCCATCCCTAATTGCCCTTGAGAAGGTGGTGGTGAGCTGCCTTCTTGAACCGCTGCAGTCCATGTGGGGTAGGTATACCCACAGTGCTGTTAGGAAGGGAGTTCCAGGATTTTGACCCAGCGACAGTGAAGGAACGGCGATATAGTTCCAAGTCAGGGTGGTGTGTGACTTGGAGGGGAACTTGCAGGTGGTGGTGTTTCCATGTATTTTCTGCCCTTGTCCCTCTAGTTGGTAGAGGTCACGGGTTTGGAAGGTGCTGTCGAAGGAGCCTTGGTGCATTGCTGCAGTGCATCTTGTAGATGGTACACACTGCTGCCACTGTGCGTCGGTGGTGGAGGGAGTGAATGTTTGTAGATGGGGTGCCAATCAAGTGGGCCACTTTGTCCTGGATGGTGTCGAGCTTCTTGAGTGTTGTTGGAGCTGCACCCATCCAGGCAAGTGGAGAGTATTCCATCAAACTCCTGACTTGTGCCTTGTAGATTGTGGACAGGCTTCAGGGAGTTAGGAGGTGAGTTACTCGCCTCAGGGTTCCTAGCCTCTGACCTGCTCTTGTAGCCACGGTATTTATATGGCTACTCCAGTTCAGTTTTCGGTCAATGGTAGCCCCTAGGATGTTGATAGTGGGGGATTCAGCGATGGTAATGCCGTTGAATGTCAAGGGGAGATGGTTAGATTCACATCACTATTGACCCAGCGATGAAACCAATGATTCATCCCCCACGTAAAGTACCAGTAGAACTAAAAGGAAAGCTTGAAAGAGAGCTCCAAGAAATGGAAGAAAAGAAGGTGATTGCCAGAGTCACAAAGCCTGCAGATTGGGTAAATTCCATCGTGGTGAGAGAGAAGCCAAATGGATGGCTAAGAATTTGCCTGGATCCCAAAGATCTTAACCAAGCAATAAAGAGGGATCACTA
The DNA here is from genome assembly GCF_036365525.1 of Heterodontus francisci. Lineage (NCBI taxonomy): Eukaryota > Metazoa > Chordata > Chondrichthyes > Heterodontiformes > Heterodontidae > Heterodontus > Heterodontus francisci. The sequence goes on from NC_090383.1 coordinate 33,832,750, forward strand.
CTCTATTCCAACATTGGAAAAAATCACACCAGCACTGGCAGGGGCAAAGGTTTTCAGCAAGCTTGATGCCAGAAATGGCTACTGGAATGTGAAGCTAGACGCAGAATCTTCACAACAAAAACAAGAAATGCTGGAATCAGTCAGCAGGTCTGGCAGCATCTGTGGAAAGAGAAGCAGAGTTAACGTTTCGGGTCAGTGACCCTTCTTCGGAATGAATCTTCACTGTTGACATCATTCAACACACCCTTTGGACATTACAAATTCCTACGTCTACCCTTTGGCCTCAAAGTGAGCCAGGGTGTGTTCCAACAGAAAATAGACGAGATATACAGCGGATGCAAAGGAGCAGTCAGGATAGCCGATGATATGTAGATGGAAAAGATCATGACAACCATCTACTTGAAGCCACGGAGAGAACCAGGAATAAAAACAAGAAATGCTGGAACCACTCAGCAGGTCTGGCAGCATCTGTGGAAAGAGAAGCGGAGTTAACGTTTTGGGTCAGTGACCCTTCCGAAGAAGACCAGTGCATCAGGAGGTTGCCACAGAGATCTGTGGCCTTGTGGAATGCAGACTTACTGATAAAGTTAGATGAAGAGGAACTGGAGGAGGTTTGTGTGGAACATAAATACTGCCACAAAGCAGTTGGCTCGAATGGCCTGCTTTTGTGTCATGCATTATGTAATTCTATGTCTCATCACAGCCAGGACCTTATTGCCTGTGAAAGTCAGGGTTGCAGTAGTATTTAATTTTCATGCTACTGGAACCACAGGTGATATAAGTCACGTATCACTATCCTCTGGCCACTCTGCATAAGGCTGAGGCTCTGTACACTCTGAGGAATGACTATATATCATTCCTTATTGCCTGAGAAGATCAGAGGCAGACAGCTCTAGGATTCAACAGGACTGTGGGATTTCCCATGGAAGGGAGCCATTGATTGTGCACAAGTGGCCATGTGAGCCCCTCATTTAAACTTGGAGGTGTTCAGGAACAGGAAGGGATTCCATTCCCTCAATGTGCAGCTTGTCAGCAACCACCAGCAGCGCATCATGCAGGTGAATTCCTGCTATCCAGCAGCTGCCATGATGCATTTATAATGAGACAGTCATCCATCCCGCAGATCTTTGAGCCCCAGTGCAATAAACATGCACAATAGGTGACAAGAAATTCAGGCAAAAGCAAAATACTGCAGCTGCTGGAAATCTGAAATAAAAACAGAAAACATAAAAACAGCTTTGAGGAGGGGTTGGAAAAACTCTGATTGTTTTTACTGGAACGACGGAGGTGGAGGGGCGACATGATAGAGGTTTACAAAGTTATGAGCGGCATGGACAGAGTGGATAGTCAGAAGCTTTTTCCCAGGGTGGAAGAGTCAGTTACTAGGGGACATAGGTTTAAGGTGAGAGTGGCAAAGTTTAGAGGGGATGTGCGAGGCAAGTTTTTTACACAGAGGGTGGTGACTGCCTGGAACATGCTGCCAGGGGAGGTGGTGGAAGCAGATATGATAGCGATGTTTAAGAGTCATCTTGTCAAATACATGAATAGGAAGGGAATAGAGGGATATGGGCCCCGGAAGTGCAGAAGGTGTTAGTTTAGGCAGGCATCAAGATCGGCGCAGGCTTGGAGCGCCGAATGGCCTGTTCCTGTGCTGTACTGTTCTTTGTTCTTTGTTCTAGAAGAATGGTCAAACTACTCAGCAGGTTGGCAGCATCTGTGGAGAAAGAAACAAAGTTAACGTTTTATGTTGATGACCTCTTGCTTCAACAGGCACAAATGGTAGCCATTGACCCAGTGCATTCCTCCTCCCTCTCCTCCTCCTCCTTTACTTCCTTCTGGTGAAGGTGGTGGGGGCAGGGGCGCTTCCTATTACCATTCCAGGTATTAGTCTAGTAAACCTTCTCTAAACTGCTTCCAACACATTTACATCCTTCATTAATTAAGGAGACCAATACACAGTACTCCAGATGTGGCCTCACCAATGCCCTGTATAACTGAGGGTCTGGACAGAGTAGATAGGGGGAAACTGTTCCCACTTGTGAAAGGATCGAGAATGAGAGGGCACAGATTTAAAGTAATGGTTCAGAGAAGCAAAAGCGACATGAGGAAAAACTTGTTCAGACAGCCGGTGGTTAAGGTCTGGAATGCGTTGCCTGAGAGTGTGGTGGAGGCAGTTCAACTGAAACATTTAAAAGGGAATTAGACAGTTTTATGAAAAGGAAGAATGTGCAGGGTTATGGGGAGAAGGCTGGGGAATGGCACTAGGTGAATTGCTCTTGCGGAGAGCCGGTGCAGACACGATGGGTCGAATGGCCTCCTTCTGCGCTGTAACAATTCTGTGATTCTGTGGTAACCTCCCAACTTTTGTATTCAATTCCCCTCACAATAAATGATAACATTCTATTAGCTTTCCCAATTACTTACTGAACCTGCATACTAACTTTTGTGATTAATGCACAAGGATACCCAAATCCCTCTGTATCT